>NC_092014.1:17472753-17798029 GCF_042242105.1 Pempheris klunzingeri | reverse complement strand
TAAATTAAAACATTTTCTGATAGTAGATGTCAGAGTAGATATTTGTAGTAGATATTTGATTGTAACTTCGGTTGAAAAGTAGAACCACTGTTAATTCCACCTGTGAGTCATGAGAACTGTTAAGGATTTCCTGATCTGTGTGTATGAGTGATACCTGTAGACAACGTCATGAAGAAAACATGGCAGTAACTCACATGTGCATCACAAAGTGAAAGCACAAGTTTTTGCTGGTCAGTCAGAAAGTGTAAACAAAGCACAGGCAGCATGTATTGTGCTTGTGTTCTGCTCCGTATTTTGTCAGTTCCTCAATAAAAAGGGAGAAACATTGCAACCACACAGTAACAATGACATCAGGGTACAAAAATGGCTCTTTTTGATCATTACTTAGGACATAAAAGGTCCAGCTGCAATCTTGACAAACCATGCTCATGATAAACTATGATCTATATTATACACAAGGAAAGAAAAATAAACACAAACGAGGCAGTAAAGTGCAGCCAGTCTGTTACTGGTAATTATTTCCCCCTTGTGTGTCCACAGAGAGCTGATAACAGTGAGATAACAGACACCAAGAGTTTCCTGTTGCTCTGTATAACTTTGTAAAAAGTCAATTTGAACACAAAACGGGACGGAAACTAAAAGCCAACAATATTTTTTTACGTTTTTTCCCCTCGACTAAACCAAACTACAGGTCATGCGACTTAAGTGACACTTCCATTAATGAATTGAAGTAAATAATTCTTACTTGTGTTGGATCTCCCAAGCTGTCCTGATATGTTGTCTTTGTAGGCAACAAAAATAATCCACCATTTCTTTATTTATTTCTCTGCCTGCCTCCTTTTCACCCCTGCATGCATCATCTCCTTCAATTGCTTCTCTCCGTCTCTCTTTACATTTTTACCAACATCTTGAATAATATTTCCTGTAACGGATTGACTCTGTGGCTCCGAGATACGAGAGCAACGAGAAAAACAAGAACTTTTTCAAAAGGCTCTGATTCAAGCCGTGCTGTTTTAGTTACATAAAACCCCTCAGGGTTCTGCGTGGAGCGATGTTCAGTACTTTTTTTACAGACTATTCTCGTTGGACTAAACAATAACAATAAACATTTCCTGAGATGATTGGCGTTTGTGTTTAACTTCAGTGAAGCGGCTGCACAGGTAATTGCAGCCACCTACAGACAGGCTACAGCTGACTCACCGCCCGCAGGTCCTCGATGCGTTTAATAAGAGGGGCAGGCAGTCCATCAGGCAGCGGGGGCGGAGAATACAGTCCACTGGAAGACCCCAGGCCTCGCCCTTGGCCCCCGCCCCCTCCTCCTCCTCCTCCTGCTCCTGCTCCTGCTCCTCCTGCTGCTGCTGCTTTATGAGCCGGAACGCCGACTCCCAGAATGCCGTTCTCCCTGGCCGCCACCATGGCATGCTGCTGGTCAGTGTCCAACAAGCCGAAGTCCAGGTCGCCAAGGAGATCCTGCAGCTCCTTCTCATTGGCCGAGCCCAGCAGTGACATCACAGCGGGGTCTGAGGTGAGGTCTGCCAGTGAGAGGTCGTTGCTGGCAGTGTTGCCCTGCGTGTGGGTGGAGTTAGAGGCTAACAGGTGGTTCGTGGAGTTGTTGGAGTGCAGTTTGTTAGCCACGCCTCCTGCCAGGCCAGGGTGAGCCATGTTCGGGTTTCTTTTCTTCAGCTCCTCCTTCTCCCGGGTGAAGCGGCGGAGCATGGCCGCCAAGTATAGCGAGTCCTTCATCAGCTTCTTCCTCTTCTTCTTCTCCGGCCGGTGGAGGTTGAGGACTGCCACTCTGTTGGAAGGAAACCATTTTTAGCAAAATGCTGAGTGCTTGTTTTTGCATTTTGTTCATTCATTCAGTCTGACACAGAGTACACTTACATGCACGTTTGTGTTGCATTTTGAGTCTTAACCTGGTTTTGGTAGTCAAACATCATATATCATCAAATATCATTCATATTCAGGATATAACGTGTACACGGAACACGAGAAATCCAGATATTAATCTCCCTGTTTCCATGATTTTTACAGTAATATCAATAATATCATCTGTTTGCAGCTGTGTCGTGATTCCTTAACATCTCAGCTACTATGATCAGAAAGCTGGATAATGTGTTTACGTGCACAGTATCCCTCTTTCTATCGGAAAACTCTATGGAGAAAATCTGCTACCAGGATACAATGTTTACATGCACAAATAGGGATACTCTTAAAAACTGTGCAAATGAGTGTGCATCTAAACGTACTCGTGTGAACCAAGAAAGGGGTACTTTGTTTTGCCGTAACCAATCCGCAGTGAGTGACATATAATCCGCTAACATCATTTTCAGTTGACAACTGAAGTAGTGGTGTGATGATTGTTTATTAGTTAATCAACGTTTTCCGCACTGATCAAGATTTACAACTACGTCAATCTCAACCACACTTGTTGCCATTTTTCTGTCACTATTTCAAATCAAAGGCACTAACTAGTGATATGATATTGCCTGTCTTAGTCCTGCCTACTGAGCCGTGATTGGTCGATTGTTTCTCCAACTGAAAGAAACTACCATAAATCAGCACCACATTAAGCCAATTTGAATTGCTGAACAAATGTGAGAATTGACATCCCAATAAAAGACAGACAATTTCAGTGTCAAGCAGGTAAGAAGATAAAGAATAAATGAAACTCATGTTGCAAATAAGAGACAGTTTCACTGGCAAACTGAGGCATCGACACACGCTGACAAAGACGACGCAGAGACGTGGGAAGAGCGTGGAGCTGTGGGGATTCTGAGAGATTAACCTGCAGTCTGTTCTGAAAGATCTGACACACACACACACACACACACACACACACACACACACACACACACACACACACACGTATATAACATCATCTGTTTCATAATGGCACAATTGCAATAGCTGCTGCTATTTTTGGAGGTTGTTTTCAGAAAAGCGGCATGACTATTCGGCCTATCTGAGCGTAGATAATGGAGCGTTTTCTAGAAGGCGGCTGGCTTGTCACAGCAACTAAGAGCAAGTCAGAGTCAGCATCCCTGCCTCATGATAGATGTATGAGAGGATCCGCACAAAAGCCCAGGAGTATAATGTCACACAGGGAGGTGGATTATTAGCACGTTAAAGAGTGGACAAATGCGTCATGACATATTCACAGTTGCCCACAAATCCACGGGTGTCCAAAAGGTCAACTTTTGAAGCACTGGAGAAAAACTTTCCCATTTACATAACAGTATCTGTGTGTTTTTGACATTTTAAAGTGACATTTTTTCAATAGCTTGGCTTAATGGTAATGAATCATTTGATTAAGTGGGACATTTTTTAAAGGTCTATTTTACAGATGCGTGGAAAGCGATGGCCTCCTGACGAGAGACAAGTAGCTTGCTCAGCTACTCATTCAGCTTACAAATTGCACTATACTATACTACTTCATGCAGGGACTTTTGGAGTCATATCAATGATTCTCACCCTTGTTTAGGTACTCTGTTCTTCTTCGGGTTCTTCTCTTCAAGATTGTTCACTTCCTTCTTTTTCCTCTTCTTAATCACCTGCGCTTTGGCGTCATTCGGCTTCTGAAACAAGAGCAACTCAAGTAAGCTGATGACGACAGTGCACAGTGGCAAACAATCAATGCTGTCTGAGGAACACACACAGCGCTCTGTGAGTGAGCATGCACCATTATGTCCTTCAGAGATTTCTCTTGATGTGGTGAGAGATAACATCTACATCACATCTCACTAAAAATAATGAAAGTCAACCTCCTGTTGGGAGGACATTCATACACTTCATCAGGACTGTTGACATCCTGCTGTGTCACGGTTTGCAAAGATCATGGGACAATTAAGATTTTAGTAGCCATACCATTTATCAAAATGACACACACAGAAATGCTTTATTCACCACTGAATAAAGCACCATTTGGCACTGAAGCTCACACTTCTCAACGTTGCAAAATTAAACCACATCATACATAACCTCTATGCAGCATTACAATTTCCTGGACCACCGTTTGTCCACAGGGTACAAGGCGCTCTTTAGCTTCACTGAACTTGGCCCGAGCAGATATGGTTTCTTGCATATTTGGAAGGTGAAGCATTAAAATAAAAAAAAAAAACACATAGTCCGCAGCCATGCTAGCGGCTCTGTTAGGCGCTACTTAGGCACAGCAGTGTTCTGAGTTAGATGTTAACGTCAGTGCGCCAACATTCTCTCAATGACAAATATCAACAACATGTTATATATTAATATCAACAACATGTTGATATTTGGCAGGTTTTGTATTTACCCTTTTAGCACGCCAACATCTGCTAATTAGCAAAGGCAGGAAAAGAGATTTATCTTCTGAGGAACATGAACATCTGAAGTTTTTGTGTCAATTCGTTCATGAGCTGTTGCAAGATTTCAGTCTGAACCAGATTTTTACCAACATGGATACTTGATTCTTTACATCCTGTGGCGCAAATGATTACCTCTGCATATCTACCTAAATTACAGTTTACCATTTGAGTTTTTGTTAGTGTGTATCATTCCTCATGTTCTTGTTAAGGAAGCCTCACCTTGTCCTCCTCTCCGTCAGAGTCGGAGGTTGCTCTGAACTGCAGCGTGCCAGTGTTGATGTAAAATCCCCCCAGCTTTGTGGTCAAAGAGGCAGGCACCAGCTCATCGTACTGAGAGAAAACAACAACATAAGACATTTTGTGGTATAAGATCACAGGAATCACAGGATCACAGAAATAATAATATTCTCTTACTGATAATGCTTTTTGTTAGCATTTCACAAAGCAGCCTGTGCTCCTCTGTTGGTCAGTTAAAATGGATGACTTGTAGTGCGCCAAAATAAATAAATCACCAAAAAGAATCACAATCCCCACCCCCAGGCCACAGATGAAATAGTTTCCCATCATGGAGCATATCAAAGCAGAAAAAAAGGGTCAAACAGGCGCTGCCAATTTGTGAGTGCAGAGAGGACAGTTATAAAAACAACAAAACAATTATCAGATAACGGCAGAGAATCCACACAAAGAGCAAAATGCTAACTGTTACAGTCGGACTGAGCGATATCCTCTGAATACTGAGCAACAAACAAACTGAGAGAATGACATATTCCTGTGTGGACACAGGGAGCACGTATATATTCATGAGTCATGGGGATGATTTTAGACCGTAGTCTCAGGTTGGTTGTAAGAAGGGACACGCATCTATCTTTAGAAGTGGCACTGAACCGCAGTATTGAAACATCAAGCCTGGAAATAAATATTTAACCATAGAGGAATAACGTCGACCGCAACACAACAAGACAAGAGAAATGCAGCTTAGAAATGTGATGTGGATGCAAATTAATCAGTAGATAATAAAGGGGAAAAGAGAGTGATGTCCAGTGTTGTTAGAAAGACTAAAGTGGGACATGTGACTAAACTAAAGTGACATTCTGGGGGAGGGGGGGGGATCACCTCATTATTCATAAAGTGTGGGACACTCACAGCTTCTGAGTTATCGATAAAGGGGTCCGTCTCATCATAGCCAAATCCTATATCGATCAAATCTTGCATTCGGTCCTTCCTCTTCTTTTTCCCTGTGTTACCCTAAAAAACAAAAAAATATTCAAGATATTAAGTTTTGATTTTGACTCCTTACGTTTATATATACGACCCTTTTTCAGAGCGAGGACTGAAAAAAATGTTGTCACTTTCCCCTGATTGCTGTTGTTTTAGGGACACGAACACGCATTAGGTAACGAGAGCCTGACTGACACATCGAACACGCCAATATATCGGCCGATATCAGACCTTACAGATATGTTGTCATTGGAGTATGTGTTGGCCAGTATGTGAAAAAATACTGCACTAGAAAAATGCCAAAGTCGTGTTTAAGATCACACAGAAAGAAATGTTCACAATTACAGAGTCTATCCACCAGAGAGCACCGACCAGTTTATTTTTCAACCATAAAATGTCCCACCATGAATCTCACTCACATTTCCTTAAAAACACAGACAAAAATGTGACTTTTTTTCTGATTTGTGTTAATGTAAAGTGAATCAAAAAAAAAAATCTGACATTATATTGTTATTGGATATTTTAAATGTTCAAATCAGCCTCAAAAATCCCACATCAGTCGAGCTTTGGAAACAAACAATAAGTGCCTCAAAATATGGTTAGACGCATACAAAGGTTTCCCCCCTTGTCTCCTCATGAAAAGGTTTCTGTTGTTTGAATCTGAATTGAGGGTCTGAGGGCGTCACCTGTTGTACAGACTGTAAAGGTCTTTCATGCAAATCTATGATACTAGATTAAATTCACTTGACTGTAACAAGTTACTAAAGTAAAAAAGCACAGTACTGATGTATATGTTGGTCAATGAGTGACGAGAAACTGCAGTCCAGAAATACCAAAGACAAACATAAGAGGCCAATTAGAAACAGAGTCATCGTCGCACCGTTTGGCCCCCAGAGAGAACAGACAAGTTCATTTTTCCAGCTGTTAAAAGAAATTCTCAACTCTCAACTATCGATATTGGTGTCAGCCTCAAATATCCCGTATCGCTCAGGCTATATTAATAATAATATAATAATTTCAAGATGATCAGATTAGAAACACTTCAAATTCATAAATAAAAAAATAAGATAAACAAATAATAACTCACATATTTATTTTCAAACTTTTTAGCCAGGGCCTCAACCTTAAGCCTCTCTGTCTCGTCGTCGTTGAAGGGATCGTTGGGATTGTGGGATGAAGTCAGCCTTGCAGGATTATTCTTTGCCTGGAACATATAATTAAAAGGGTATTATTAAAAGATTATGAATAGACATGATCAGATGGCAGCAGAGAAACACAATTAGCTTCTGTGTAGCAGCTTGTTACTGACTCTGTGTTCAGATCAATATGCATTACCACGATGTTGGCTGCAAACTTATATAAACTGAATCAAAATAAATAAATAAATAAATAAATAAAAACAATATGCCAAACTTGGTGATGGCATGAACACATATACGAAATATTTTATTGTCCTGTGGTTTGCAAACTTTTCCCTCCACATATTTCTCAGCCATGTTGAACAACACCGGAGCAAAAGCAGCTGCACAGAGTCAAAATGAGGCGAGCTTGTGTGTCTGATCCCTCAGCTCTGACATTTGCCTCGCTCCCCGTGCTACATCCTGGTACTTCCATCAGCTATGCTCTCTCATCTATCTATCACCCGCAGCCAGAGGGCCAAACTGCATGTGGCATTTCCAAGTGCTGTAATGGCTGTGTGACTGGGCTGTTGCTGGGCAAGTCTGAGTGAACAGGACACAGGTAGCAGCGTGAAGACGAGCTTCATCTCTGCATGTGCATTAAAGAGCAGCTCCAACAGTCTGCTGCTGAAGTTGGAAAGCACACGGAGTGGACCGGCTGGCTGCGTGGCCAAAAAATAAAAAAAAAACACAACAAAAAACCCCCCACTGCCGCTCGTCTTTTGTGTGGAGTCGCACTATAATGGTCACTTTCAAAGCACGCCAGTCCACAGAAGGACAAGGTGCATTTCCCCTCCATTACTTCGCAATGACAAGTCCGCACAAACACTTCCACAGGAGCGATAAAAATCAACTCCAGCTCCAGTCTCCGCCGGCCTGGCACTGCTGGCCAAGCTGCGCGGTCCTACCTGGAGGTTTTGGATGAGTTCCCCGTAATTAAACTCGACGGAGGAGCGGTCGTCGGGCTCGCAGAGGGACAGGTTGAGCCGCACCGTCGCCCTCCTCTCGGCTGCAGCCTTGTCCCTGTCGCCGGCTTTACCGCGACGATCGTCGCTGGCAGCACCTCCTGCCCCGGTCGCCGCCTCGACCTCCCCGGCTCTGGCGAAGTTGAAGTCGGCCTCATCCTCCAGCCGGCGTTTCCTTGACTCCGCGGCTGCTCCAGCTGCGAAGGCCGAGAGGGTGACAAACTGCACTTTTCTCGGTTCGGCCATTTGGATGAGCAGCCTGCCTGTCTGAACCTCGCTCCGGACAGACAGCGACAGCGAGGAGAAGAGCTACTTCGCGAAACTACTCCAAATTGGAGGCTTGAAGAAGGTTTCGCGGAGCTCCGACGGCTGCTCAGTGCCTACACGGACCACTGGGCCTCCTCCGCACCATACGAAGTGAACTCCAGGGGATGCGACGGTCGGGGGAAAGTTGTTTTTTCGGCAGCTACTCGCATCCTCGATTTGCTATGGGACCGAGACATTCACAGGGGCCATCTTGGGTTTCGGGAGTAAATAAAATATCAGAAGAGAGGGGTCGCTGCGCATGCGCGTACGCACGGAACGGAAGCATCGTGACACAGGGGAGGTCATCACGTCCAATCAGCGCGTGCCCCGATCCTAGACCCGCCTCTGTCACAACAGGCGATAATAACAACACTATCAGGACTATTATGACCTTTATAAAGTGTCTGGGTGAAGGACAGGCGGCGGACACACACACCACATGTCGTGTGTGTACACGCGTCGACCAGCAGCTACATTTCACAGTCCTCAGCCTTCATTTCAGGCCCTTTTCTCTCCGTCTATTGAGGAGGAAAATGCTGAATTGTGCATTTTTTCCCTACAATGGCACCAAGCACACACTCAAACATAAAATCCTAAACGGAAGAAAGCGAGGCAGGTGATTGGCTGTGTCAGTGAAGCAGCCCCACAGGGCTGGTGTGGCATTAATGGCCACCTGTTGATATACTGTGTAAGTGCAGCATCACAATGAGCTGCGAGAAAACACAGTTACCTTTGACATCAATGCATGTATCTGTGCTGGTGTGGTAGAAAACCATTGCTGGATTAACCTGTTAGAGAGTCCCTGAACATTGTTTTACTGTTGCATTATGGGGATTGTAGGATCTAGTGTGTTTGGAGCTGGACTTACACTAGATACTAAAATTCACAATTTCTCGGCCTGTGCTGCTTTGATTGTGACCATTCCTGCTTTAATATGTCTTTTCCCAAACCGCTAACTTTACGGAAGTGCAACACTAAATCAGCAGAGTGGTCCTTTAACCTTATTAACCGGAAACAGTTCATCTGATGCACCAGTAATCAAACTGCAACCTTTAGATGCCAATGCTGAACAGATTTCACAAAGAAGAGAGCTTAACATTTCTCCAGAGATTTACTCCTTACTAAGGATTACTTCTGTCAGTTTAGTAGTTTTTTACGAATATCTGTCTGCAGCTGCTTCACCAGCATTCCCAGTTTATTATCATGTTTTGCAGCTGTGAGCAACTTCTCCAGTTTATCTGTTCACTGCAGTTCAGTGTGTCAGCCATGCTCCTAATTTCATTAAACTGTGTGTGGAAATCTAAGTCGGAGGTGAATCCTTTAAACAATTGAGCATCTGTTCCCTCAGTACATATGCATGCATTTTGAAAGTGTGCGTACATTTTTCCCCATTTTCTATTTCTAAATTCCACTGGATAATTATCACATATGCAAGTAGACAAACAGATGCTTATTTTTTAAATTCATTTCTACTTTATTGTAATTTCATTCATATCATATGAATAGAAAACTATGTTCAACAGACAAAAACACAAGTCATTTAAAAAAATACATTGTCACATTTTAACACAAATATACAAGAACATAGAGAATTGCAATCCTTTAAATCTTTCATTTTTTCAATGGTGTAGCAGAGATGATAGCTCAATATGTCTTTGCTTCACGTGGCATAGTTATCATTCATACAATTCATCACGTCAAATGACCAGATGCGCTCTGATGACTGCTGATGTCTGCATAATGGAGCTACTCTTGATGTCGGCCTGTAGTGAGCTGCAGCCCGGTGCTGAAGGCAGTCAAGAGAGGAGGACTCTGTTGTCTTTCGCCCACTTCCTCAGAGCTCGGATGATGTATTCAACCTGAGGGTTTCCTGAATTTCGCAGCAGGAGCACCACCTCTTTAAGTGTCTCCCTAGAACACAAACAGGATATATGAGGAAACAAGATTAGATCAAGAATGCACCATCTCCCGTGTTTCTTCTATTTCACCAACCCGCCCACTGAAACAGACCACAGAAGATGTGAGTCCTGAAGTTATTCAGTTTGACTGGGTAATGACAGGGTTTTCTTTGACAAACTACGACTATAAAAAACACTACAAAACCTTTATTGAATGCATAACGCTGAAATTAAGATCCACATCTTTGCGCAGGGAAAAGAGACACACACATACTTGGACTCCTTGTTTGCCAGTATGAGCTGGAAGATGCCGACACATGCCCCTCTCTTGCCCTCCCAGTAGTTGGAGCCTGGGTCCAGTTTCTCCAGTGCATCAAACGCTTTGGCTGCATAGTAGAACTGACCCATCTGGAACGACAGGCTGTGATCATGAGCACTCATGTGCAACATACTGATTTCACAGGCACAGAGTGAACCCCTGCAGTGAAGGAGTTTACCCAGAATACTACACGTCTGCGACGTCTGCTCACACTTTTGGGTGTATTTCATAACAACATAAACACAGCTAAATGCTAAAATGTGCTTGTGTAAGATGTGACAACAATAGCGGAGCCAAAACTGGTGAGAGTAGAATCCCACAAAAACAGGCAGATAGAGAATGAAATGTGCTGCTTTCTCCATTTAAGGTGACATCTGGGAATAAATCTTACATACTGTAAATACATTTGACAGCATAACAACAACAACATAATGTTAAACAATATTATTGTTGATAATATTTCAACAAAGGAGCAACTAGATGGAGACACTGGTGCATTTGTATTTAAAATGTAGCTGAAACAATTACTCCATTCACAGGAAAGTCTCCTGCAACTATTTTGATAATCAGTCAATTGTTTGAATCACTTCTCAAGCAAAAATATCAAAGATGAGATGGTGCAAGCTTCTTAAATCTGAATATATTCTGCTTTTCTCATTTTGATCCTGCTGAGGATGTCACCTTGGGCTCTGGGAAATTTTTATAGACTAACCAATAACTGATTAATTGAGACAATAATCTGCAGATAAACCAATAATGGACATAATGTTTATTAGCTGCAGCCCTAATACTTACCCATACTTAAATCTACAGGTAAACCTGACCCTTAAGGATAAGCGATGTGGATAATGAATTACTGAGTAAACTACAGAATTAAGTGACTAATTGTTTCAGTGGTACTTCTCACATGTTCCCACTACAGCAGTCACCACAGATGACGTGCGAGGCAGAGGACAGAGGATGATGTCACCTTGTAGCAGTCGTTGGCGATGAGCTGCAGCAGACTGAAGGAATCAGAGGACGTGCCCATCTTCAGGTAGAGCTCCCAGGCAAGCCGACCCTTCTGGTTCATTATGTCTGACAAGAACAAGACCAGTGTTCGATAATCCATCATTAACAGCTACGGAAACCTTCAGATTCAGATTTAGGACGTATTAAACACCTGTTATTGATGTGGATTAAGCCGACACCAGAAGAGAGATCTCTTAATGGACATATCCATTTCTCAGTAAGTGTAACACTAGCTAGATGTAAGAGTGACCCTTAGTTCTTGAGGCTAGCCTGAGGCTAGAAACATCTCCTAAAAATCTTGTGCATGAATTGTGCTACATAAATGAATTTACCTTACAGAAAGATTTTTATAATGAAATAGTATATTTAATATTTAAAAATAGTACAATATAGGTAGATTAGGACTACTATACATACAGCACCGTGCCAGCCAGCTGAGGTAAACGTAATCATTCTTGATCTTTTCACTCTGAATCAGCAGAAAAACCTGAAAGAAATATTAAAATTGGCCCAAAACTATTGTCAACAACTTAATAAAAGTCTTTTGTGAAGCAGTTGTGTAGATGTGTGCTGGAGTAAAATACCTCCTCTGCTTCTTTGTAGTTGCCAAGGGCTGCTTTAGCCTGAGCATAGTTAAAGTTGAATGTATCGTCATTATAGAAGTAACCCTGCACAGAGAGAAGCACAATTAAGCCTAAAGAAGAAGGTTAAGTGTCCAAAAAAAAGTGCATTCAAAGTGTCTGCCTTTTATTGGTAGAATAAATCATGGGGGAGAAAGAAAAACTGTGTCTTTTTTTCAACAGTATATACACACTGACACCACAGCTGACACAAGTATTATCACTGTGATTCTTCACAGCATTATACAATATAATGGAGGCCTTGTATTGAGCAACACCGACCTTGACTGAGTTTAGATATATGAGAACATCTTCAAACTGTCTCAAGAGGAAGAAGCAGGAGGCCATGCACTGTCTGCCAGGAATAGTGTCTGAAAGGGAAAAATATGTCACTCACACACACACACACACACACACACATTGCTGCTGTAAAGGATCGCATTGATCAGATTTCTTTTCATCGTACCACATTCACTGGCCGAGCCTCCAACCAGCTGAAAGAACTGCTGAGCAATTTTCAGGTGATCTCTCTGAAATATAAAAGCACAATAACAAACACTTGTCTCAGGCTCACCGTTATCACATTTGCTTGCATGTGCATTTATTTCACAGAAATACTCACTGATCCAATTTCTTGTCCCAATGCGGCATTTACCACTCCTTTTAAAATATACTCCTGAGAAGATAAATGATCAAAGTCAAAAGACTTCATATGCTCGCTCTCTCTCTCTCTCTCTCTGGTTAAGTCCCTTTATTGTGAAAGAGAGATAAAAGACAGAAACAAGAGAAATATTTCTTCTAAGATATTTGTCATTTTATCAATCATTTGATGCAGCTTTTCATCACAATCTTCCTCAACAAGTAAAAAAATGCATAATAGAAACACAAAAATCAAACACTTTGCTTTCAAATTCAAGCGACACACAGGTGCTTCTGAAGATAAAAAAAACTGGCTACATAAAAGAAAAGGCTCTTCAGGAGCTCCTCAATAAGTCAGGATAAGAGGCTTCTTAACATGCTTCATTCAATCTGGCATGATTCCAGTTTTTGTTGCACCTTTTGTTTTTAATAAAAGAACATAACCTGAAAACCTTTGAGCACACAACAGTCAATACTGGCACTGGTTGTGGTTAAACACGGCTACTGCTCACGTTATAACTACTAATGTTAGAATGAAATGAAGTAGATCTGGAGTCTCTTACTGAGGCCAAATGTCGGCATCGAGCTTTAGAGAACGAGTGCGATATCACATTAAATCTCAATGTCACTTTGACTCATTACCTGAGGTGTCGTGGGCACCAAATCTTGGATGAGGTTGTAGGCCTCCTGGACGTCATCTGGGACATGGAAAAAAAGACAGTGATGTCATTGTGTTGTATACTATTTCATCATTAGTTTATTTCAAACTTAGACTGTAGACTCTATTCCAAAATAAAGTCTAAATAGCTTGTTTCAGAAAGCCACAATGCCATGGACACACACCTTGTCTGAGATAGTAGATGACCAGGTTGAGTCTGGCCTCAGGGATCACATCGATCAGTGGAGGCAGCACCTGCAATGCCCCCTCCCCGCCACGAAACACCACCTACAGCACACAGAGGACAGATTCACAGTGTGGAGAAGTAGCATGTTAAGTCACTAGTGCATGCTCACACGCACACGCACACGCACGCGCACACACGCACACACGCACACACGCACACACACACACACACACACGCACACACGCACACACACACACACACACGCACACACACACACACACACGCACACACACACAGGCACACGCTTACACACTTACTAGTAGAGCTTGAGAAGAGCTTACCAGGTTGTGTCGGATAAGCTCCTTAGCAAACTCAAAGGAGCAGGAGGAGATGTCGATTAGGTTCTTCAGCTCAGCCTGAGAGGGAGGGAGTGCACACATAAGTCAGACTCTCACCACAGAAATGAGCAGGGAGAGCAGTTACTGACTCCACCGAAATGAGAAACTAGAAAATAAATGCAAACAAAGATATCCAGTAAAAACGGGCAGGATGTGCAGCAATCAGTACCTCAGCTGCCTTGCCATTGTAGAGTCTGAAGTGGTTGCAGGCCTTGAGGTTGAGGGCAATAGTGGAGTCGGGCATGCTCTGCAGGTACACGGCCAACACCTCCTGGGACACATCGTAGTAGTCCAGCTTGTAGTAACAAAGTGCCACGTAAACTTTCAGGGCCAGGAAATCTCTGAGAGACAAGATGTAATTTGATGACTTTCTTTTAAATTAACAGCAAATTCTGCAAATGTTACCCATGTCATGAATTTAATCACTCGCCTTTTTCTTATATTGCTTGAAGTAGTGGCATGTGTACACTAGTCATTATCAGTGAGGAAATCAAGAATATATTCCAATTCATAGCTTAGTAAAAGTGGTTGGACATTTGATGGTATGGACTCAAATGTGATCTGTTTTAAGTATTAGATTTGTATCTAATGGGACTCTGCAGAGCGCTCCTGCTGCTCCTCTGCACTGACGTAGTGTATCCCAGCTGGCTCAATGGTAATTTATAAGAACTGTCTTCGCTTAAGAGCGTTAACCTGTTGTTCTGTGACCTGTGGTACACACAGCATTTCAGCGAATGACAGATCTTGTTATAACTATTTAATTATGACAACTAATATCTTTATAAATGAAAAGATTATTATTTTCATAATAGGCTTTCATTGAAATCCTGCATAGTGCGAAAAAGACAAGAGACAAGAGGATATCACTGAAACATCTGAATGCAAAGGAACGTATATTTGCAGGCTATATTGCACCCAACAACACAACAAGGCTTTGGGAAAATGGGCTGGTGCTCTGGGTTTTTCTGCAGTCTTCTCTGAGGAAAATACACAAATAGAACTTGTTTTGGATATTTTTGCATTATTTCTGTTAGCATTCAGAAGAGGTACAACCAGTAATAAGGCTAATTTGCATTCCAAATAATGTGTTAAGAGCTGCAGCTGTGGCCCGCTACTAAAGCTGCTGTCAAGCTAGTAAAAAACCCCAGATGCACGTTGGCCCACAAATGCCACAAAGCCATGAAAAGATCTGTGAGTGAGGAGGCGCAGAATATCTAGTCATATCAAAGTCTTTCATTTTCTTCCCCTTGCTACTACAGATACAGTATATCATCGTTAGAGGAAGCTAGCTCAGCAGGTCTGCGGCAGCGACACTTGAATTATCTTTATGGTTCCACAAGGCACGAAGCACATGAAATCTAACACTCCTCCATTAACGGCACACACCTGTCAAGGTGGTGTTAGGGAAGCAGCGGCGCCCAAGTGCAGCAGGACTGTGAAATTAATTTAAGACTAAAAGGCAGCGGAGAGCACAGACCTGTTCTGCAGCAGGAGACGCTTATAGATGTCTATAGCCTCCTGATAGTGGGAGCGCATGTAATGGATGGATGCCAGGCTCAGTTGGTCCTCTGTCACATCCTCCAGGTTCTGGTGGAAACCCATCAGCTTCTTCTCATCATTGAACTGAGACACAATATGAAGACACGATGACACAGAAAGCTAAAACATCTGAGGGGAATAGCAGGAAGACAAGTTCATAAAAAGTGGCAGAGAAGGGTAACCCAAGGGATTTCCTCAGGTCTGTGTTGAGATGAAAATCAAGACACAAAATGTTCCTCATTAGAACAGTAAAAACACATTAATATGATATATTAGTTTTCCAACCTTATGAGCCAAGTGGAAGAGTAGTCGGTTTTGGAGGGGGGACATTGGCCCTACAAACGGCAAGAGACACCAAATTTAGTTCGATAGCAAACCACATGAGAATTAGAGGCACAATTCATTAACATCCTAACCTTGCTCTCAGCAATCACTGTGTACAAAAAAAATCTCTTCCCTTTGTGAACGTCACAATAACAGCTGCTTCACAATAAAAGCCTGCAAATAATTATTAGACTTCCTGAATGAAGCCCGGTCCACAATTTCTGTTTTAATTAACTCTGTGAACAAAAGTTCTTCCTTCCATATGTGCATATTTTGGTGACATTTGGATCATGTTTTGGTGAGCTAAAAAAAACTCAAAATTACATTGTATAATATTGTATATCAGTTCAATTCATGTTATTTTCACTGAAATGGCACGAGTGAGTACATCATTGAAAAATGATCATTATCATTATATTTAGCACCCACGACATCTTGACACCAATTTGGGCCATATCAATTGGGAAAATATGATATCAAAAATATAATATATATAATAATATATATATATAATATAATATAATATAATATAAATTTGGTATGTCAAAAATGGTTGGCATATTAGATATTTATACCATATTTGGTTCAAATTTTGATAATGTTCTGATGAGATACAGACAATCAAATGCTTAACACACTGTGCTGGTTAGCAGGAGGGTTGTTTAACAAAACAACACAGCATAAAATGTGGGTCAAGTGGTTGGCATACAGTACAAAGGACGCATGTACTCGTGTGCTCAGCTGGAAAGCCTACCCTTAGATGCAGCCTCCTCAGCCTCTTTATAGAGGCCCAGAAAAAACAGTGCACAGGCCAGATAGACCCACACATCAGCAGGGCACTCAGGCTTCACGGTCAGAGACTTGTACTCCTGTCAGAGTGCGATAATGAAGTTATAGAGACATGATCTTTCAAATAACTGTCAGTCACATCCTTATCCATTCAGCCAACAGGCACTCAGAGTTAGTTATCTAAACAGCTAGACACACTCATTCAGACACACACATACACAACAACAAATACCTCCATAGCTCTCTTGTAATCACCCAAGTGAAAGGCACAGTAGCCAATCCAGAGGTCTGCATGCTCCTCTTTCTCGCCAACACTTCTCTGAAACTGGAGATGACACTGCATTACTGAATGCTGCTAATGTGCTGCTACGTTATCTGCAGCATAGATGTGTGGGAGTGAGTGTGTTTCTCCAAATGTTCATTTGTGGGCATGACACAGAATAATCTGCAGGGGGCATTGTAGTTAAAAAGATAGTTAAGTTCAAGTTTATTACTGTCATAGGCAAAGCAATTACAGTGATGACGTTGTTGGCCATGCAATTCTTTGCTCGCCCCTCTGTGAAAGTGCAGCAGTTATTTATTCAGCCACAAGAGGGAGGTCAGCCCAGTAGTCCCATTTCAGTCAACAGAGCTTGTCAAACTGAACCATCACATGTGGATATTTTTCATAATAGGACAGCACTGCTGCCCACTGCAGCATAGCGGACATTTGAGGCAGATAACAAAATTAATATTTGAGAGTTTCAAAAATCCAGTAATGATATAACGGCTGGTAATAACTTTTTACAATATATTACAAAACCTTTGACTTAACCATTAGACTTGTTTTTGAGTTGACTTTTTTGTGAGCATGTGACATAGTGAGCAGCTCTCTGGTGGACAAATGTAGTATATAGATCCGTATGTGATGGTGAAGATGTTTTTAAATGATCTCAGACCTACTTGCCGTCCTCTAAGCAGCCCTGTCTGCTCTTACTTCCCCAAACCACCAACATGAATTTGGAGCGATGTGAAGAACTGATGATAGACTGGACTTAATGTATTGGAGTAAATTTCACTGAACCAATTTCTCTGGCTTTTTAAAAAGTAATTATGAGGTGACACTTTTTGGTGATCTTTTGGTGCGTTTCCTCTAACTCTGCAAACAGTTCATGCCAATATTATCTACTTATATATTACCTACCCATCATTTGGAAGTCTGTCTTTCAAAGTGTGTGTTTGTGAGTACCTCTAACAGCGTCAAGGCCCCAAGGTAATCTCTCTGTTGCAGGTATTCCTCCAAACAGGGAACTTTTGTCTTGTTCTTCTTCTTTTTCTCACTGATGCTCACCGGTGTCTCTCCTCCCACGGCTGGCTTCACCCGAGACAGGATCTGAACAGGTAAATATTGTGATTTTCTCAAATGATCACCTAACTTAGAGTGAGTCAGGGTCAACATGCAGAGCAATTTCAGAATTAGGTTAACTTTTGAGACAGCTAAAGCGTCATAATGGCCTAACATGAGGTATGCAATAAGGTTTACTCACCATCCCGACGGATGTTTGTTGTCTAACAGCTAGCTAAGACTCGTTTATCACGAACCAAGGTAACGTCCTGTCCATGAAACACAAACTGTTAGCTGTTACGTTAGGTTTTAGCTGCTAGCTAACTAAACTACCTAGCAATATTTCTCATTTATACCAGCTAGATTACACTACCAACGTAAACTTAAATGCCTTCCGACTAACATGGCCGTGGTAAAAGCACAGTTTAACAAGTTTTATCCCCGTGTCGTGGTGGATGTTGCTATGTCTGAGATGGGGTATCGTTAGCTAGCTGATAGTTTGCTAGCAGCATACATTAAGCCTTCTGCTCTCATATTTTCAAATTAAAAGCACGAGCAAATTACCTCACACTGTAGTAAGTCATTTCAAGACCCGTTTGGGGTGAAACGGTGACGTAACCCCTATCATGGCCCTTATTTGAAAACATCTGAGTGGGCTGAACCTCAGGTCACAAATGCCAACTAAAAGAAAAGCTCAGACATCGAGACCGTTTTTAAACACTGCTTTCGAGAGGCATTTATTTTGTAGTTAAAGGGCGTTTGGGGCTGAACAGGAAGCAGTTCGACTCTTCCGTGTCGAACTTGATTCGATGTTTTCTTTGTTGCCTAGCAACTGGGCAGAGCGATATGGCTGCAGATAATTTTGGACAAAAATGATTTCTTATACAAGACACAACCATAAAATATATTGATAAACCACTTACACATCCAGGCACTCATATTTTTCTTATTTATGTTTTAAAAATTGTTCATAGTTCTTCCATATTTGTACGTTTGCCCCAGTGGCCTAATGGATAAGGCACTGGCCTCCTAAGCCAGGGATTGTGGGTTCGAGTCCCATCTGGGGTGGATACTTTTACAGGCTATGACCTTGATGTCACTATAGTTTCATGCATTGGCCCAAATACTGCTAATATGACTGTTTGATCATATACAAAGAACAGAGAATTCCTAAATAGGTTAGTGCAAGTGGCACTAACCTATTTTACTGTCTTCATGATTGAATCAGTTATTACTCAGAGTGCAAGTACTAAAATACCATTTGGCATCTAACCAGGAGTGCAAAAAGCAGCGAAGCATAGAGTAATGAACGATATAGTGCAAGTTTAAGTACAAGCATAAACAAGTAAAAGTATGAGAACTCTACAGGTCTGATATGGTAAGATTAGTAGTATAACTATGTATGGACATGTGAGAGCACACACACACACATATACACACATACACACGTGTATATCTATATACACTTGTATATAGATATACACAAACATATATACATACTCACAAGTCCATACATAGTTATACTGTTCTTACCATATCAGACCTATAGAGTTCTCATACTTTTACTTGTGTATGCTTGTACTTAAACCTCCACTATATATACATTGTGTGCGTATTCATATATTTATACACATACACAGGTGAGTGACAGTGATTTAGTCAAGATCTCAGGCTTAAGCAGTTTTGTCATTTTTTCTGTGTTTTGGTTTGCATTTCATATCCTAGTGTACAGGTCTTCCTATTGGGTTTTGAACTAATAAAGTAATGACAGGTGTTGCAAACTGGCCCAGACTATGAACACTGTAGTATATAGAGTTTAAACATCCTATGCACTTGTTTGTGAAAACATTAGACATTTAAAATATTATACTTGTGTAAAATACTTGTATAGTGCGTACATTATGCATATTCACTGAAACAAAATGAAACAAGACGGTTTTAAGAATAACCCAATAACTTTATTGATTTCTCAGCTCATAGTTCTGCGCATTTCTCATGCGTTGATGGTGATGACTTATGTCCGGTGACATGAGGCACCGCCTGGGCCTGTGCAGTCTGAGCTGTAAGCCAGTCTTCAGTGGCAGTACTCCAGCCCTGTAGGAACAAGAGGTAACCGTGAAAAATATTTCACTAACAATGTTGAGCTAAACACAAATGGATCCCTGTGCACCATACCATTATACAAGATAAGCTTCTCTAACCTTCAGTCCCACTGGATGGGCAGAGAGGGCACCTGATCGTCAGACCAGTCGGTCACTCAACTGGAGCGCAGTCGGGGTCTGGGGTGGTCCACTCACTCAAGTGCCTCTTCAGCTGCTGCCAGCTCTTCTCTCTCCCTGTCTAAGGCAGGAATCAGAACTGTTTTACAAAGACACCAACACAAGCAGATACATGAAAAACATAAGATGGCACCTGGTCTCACCAGAGAGTCACTGGTTTGAATAGTTTTCTGAAAATGTGTCTACTCTGGCTAAAAGCTCAACTTGTTGGCCTTCCCAACTTTCATCTTTCTGTACTGAAGAGAGTAATGTCTGGTAGCAAAGCACAGGTGATTGATGGGTAATTATGCCACATGAGGACGATTTTAATCTGCTGGTCTAAATTTTATAAACAGCTGCAGGGGAAAAGGATGACAAACGGCCTCATGGCTCTAATCCTGTCAGTGAAGAATCTGCTGATTCAGCGAAGCCAGAACAATTAGTTCTGGAGACAGTGCTCTGGGGGCTCCGCCTGGAAACATGCTGCCGATTTGATCTGAAGAAGCATGGCAACAAATACTGCAGAGGACATAGCATTGGGTGCAACTGGGCCTGCAGGAGGTACCAGGCAAGAGAAAAAGGACGTGTGGCTCAGGTCACTATCAAACCCCAGTCATAGGACAGCAGTCCTCGTGGTGTTAGCGAAAACCGGCCATAATCACTCTGGCACACTTCCGACACCTCAACACCGACAGGACCGGTGCCAGGCTTTAATGGTGTGCTGTGAGGCCATACAATCAGCGCAGCATTATCAGTACACAGATCATATCCTGAGAGGTGTTTGGTGGTTTTCTCCATAAACCGACCTGTTCTGAGCTCCTTCAGGAGACGACACACACACAAGCAGCAGCTGGATCCTCCATGGCAACAACAGCTGGCAGCAGTCAGGTTAATGATTTATACATCTGGAGGGGGACAGACAGACAGACAGAAGGGAGGAAACATTACTGCCTGCATTCATCCCAAAGTTAGAACAGACGGCTGAATGAACCTCAATGAAAAGGTCAAGCCTGTGTGTCCACTTGCTACTAAAACAAGAGTTAAAATGTTTAAAACCAAGGATGAACCGTGAGGAAATAAAGATAAAGATAAGAAAACTTTTTATTGATCCCTCAGTGGGGAAAGTTCAAATCAAGACTAAAGAGAAATAAAGTTTGACTCACCATCTGTTCAGATCCTGCAGACACCCTGCTGGGTGATCAGCCTGATCGATAGTCACTGATATTGTTTAATGACGGATTGAATTTAGTTAGTTCAGCCATGTTCGTGTCTTAGCACGAGGCAACACCGCGTGGTGACTCGTAGTTCACAGCAAGAGGGAGACGGAGCGGAAGCTACGTCACATTTATAGTGTAATTTACTTCCGTTCGCTAAATCGGCCCTGTGCTGTGTCTGCCAGGTACGCTGCGGACAAGTGGGCCAGGCATAGACTGTATAAAAGGAGATATATATTTATATATATATATATATACACACACACACACACACACACACACACACATATATATACATATATACAGTCTAAAGAGTGTATTTATACAGTCTTATACGTCTATGGGACCAAAACAAAGCCTGAGAGGCTGAGCTATGCAGTGTCACTTTTTCACATATCCTCATCTCCATATGTATATAATTCTATATTTCATTTTATATTTATTTCTATATTATTGCATCCTATCTTATATTATTGCTTTCTTTGCTGAGCTGACTCTCTCACCCTCCACATTTCATTGTACCGTTGATCCCGTGTTAACCTGCATTTAAAGTGAAACTTGAAACTTGTGTGGGATAATATACAGTAAGGCTGTTATTGTCATTGAAATTCAGCTTCTCTCTGTTAAAACAAATGCACATTTACATTAAAATATTACATATTCTTTTATATATTTATATTCCAGTTGACAGGACTATCCCTAAAATTTTGCCAAAACCATAAATTTATCACAAAAAAGTCAACTTACCAGCATTTTCTGGTTTTTAACTGTATCTGCAGCACAGTTAAGGAGATTTTATTTAATTCTGTTTTCAGTGTCAAAAATGAACTCCGGAAAATTTTTTTCAATTTTCTTTATCAATGGCTCAAATTGAAACTCTACACTTGGTATCAATAATTATTATTATTATTATTACAAATGTCTTCATGAGCCCCTCTTTAGTTATTCTTTTTTCTTGTCATTGCCTCCTGCCCCCGACCAAATAATTTGTGCAAATTAGTCGTTTTTTAGTGGCAAACAATAAGATCTGCTCACCATCCGGCAGAAATAACAACAACAGGGTAACAGGTGACTCCATAGGCAACAAGGTCAGCTTTAAAACACTAAAACAGGTTGAAGGTGTATGTAGCAGATTATCTGTATCGTAACTTTTTTTTTTTTTAAATGTACTTCATTGTGGGACCACAGAAAGTCTCATGTAATTACAGAAGCTCTCTTAACATGCAGATGCTCGTTCTTTATTCTTTGTTTGGCATTTGGATCCTTACCTTCCCGGGGTTAACACAAAAGCAATAAAAACAATAAAAGCAAGCAACAATATAAAACAGAAACCACAAGAAAAGGCAAAACAAGAAATATATACAGATCAGAAAATAAGCGTACTATGAAAACGAATTAAAACAAAAAAACTGTCACTTATAAATAACAACAAAATATAAATACAAGCAATGAAAACGGTTCAATAAATAACTTAAGTAACATCTACGCTCATGATGACTGACAGCAGGACTGTAATTTAGTTTCACAGAATTCTAATTTCTATTTTAAGGTGACAAATTCTTGACCTGTTATCTTATCATTTGGCCTGCAATAAACCTGTATGGGCTGTTGTTCTGTTGTTATGTGCAGTGTAATGTTTATTCAGACTGTCTCAGTGGTCCTGGTTTGACAGGAAAACATGGCGGCATGTGTCACTCAGTGTCACAGTGTCTCGTGAGGCTTCAGAAACACTCACCGCTCCTCATGCAGCTCAGGGCTCATCGGCGGACACAAGGCTCTGCAGCTGTCACTCTTAGATGATAAACCGTATCAATACTTTGATCTGTAGACCACAGTCTGGTGCACCAGACCTGGTGGCCTGGCTCTGGGGGTGCACATGTTGGTCAGTCCGCCACCTTGGTCCAGATCTACTGGATCTATTGGCTAGGCTGCTTCAGTCCGTAGAGAGTGAACCCAAAAGTTCCAGTGACTCCTCCTCTAGCGCCACCATCAGGCCAAACTGCACTTAATTTATCCAATTTGTATGACCAGTGCCTGCAAAATGATTGACATTCCCATCACAATCTAATCTACTAACACAGTTAACTAAACTAGAAGTATCATAAACATCAACCTGTTAGCTTTGTCTTTATGAGCATTGCTGTGCTTTATGTACGGCCTCACAGAGCTGCTAGCGTGGCTGTGGACCGTTCGTCTTGGTAACTTATAAATCTTTTCTTTCCAGTGTTACAACATGTGACCCATCAGAGACTTTTCATTCCATCAGAGTTTTGGACCATGACTATGAATTTAAACATTTTTACCGTGATCACAAAGCTAAACCATAATCTAACTGCAGGCACCACAGGCTGTAACATGCTGCAGCTGTGAAAGCAGACACTCTTGGTAGGTAGGTCTGTCTGTCTGTCTGTCTGTCTGTCTTCACCCCTCACCTCTTCAGCCCATCAGGCTTTTCATCCAAAGCTGATCCTCTAACATTAATGAATCTGATTCTCCACAAAGTTCAAAAGACGATACAAAGCATTTGACTGAAGTTAGTAAAGTCGTCCAAAGTCAAAAGGCAGCCAGGATGTGGTAAGTTTAGACAGGACTTGCTTTCACCTTTTATTTCTCAAGGTCAAATGGAAATTGTTTAGGAAAATACGCAGAGGCTTCACTGACTTCAGGTGATGCCTTGCAAATGTAGTAAAACCAATGTCATGGTTTCTTGCACAGCGAGATTAACCCATTGCATAGCCTCAGCTGATTATTGTACCCAGGGGTCTTCTGATTTCTGCCTGTTTTGTTTGCTACATAATCCAGATTTGTGTGTAAACATGGTGCAGCTTCTAGTCTGTGCTCCTGCCAGCTCATACAAAAGGCTGTTAATGTAATGAGAGGCAATCAGTGGCTTTTATCATAAACTGCAGAAACACACCGAATTGCGTGCCTCACCCAGAATATTTTACTCATCATTTGATCCAAACCTTCATTCATAAACATCATACTTCACCAACGAGGTGATTAGGTGACTCCTGCTTCACTCATACTTTCCTCTCTGTATATCGAAGATATTAAGGTACATGCACACTTTCTCTAAAGAAAATTCCTTGACATTTATTTACCTTTTGGGGGCAAATGTTCAGTCACAGAGCGCAGTATATTTAACAAACTCATTCCTATTCACATTTTCCACTTTTTCATCAAGAATTCCTGATAATAGTGTCAAATGTGCCTCTTCTCCCTGGTTCTGAGCCTCACCAGCAGAAAACAGAAAATGTCAACATACAACTAACTAATGAAGCAACAAACTAATCCAAACCGTAGGATTCTTCTCTGTGACTATCTATGCCTGCGCTCAGGTAAAATTAAGATTTTCAATATTCTAATAGTAATGTTTTATGGTATTTCATTTGGTCCTTTTTGATGGTAACAGACAGGAAACATGGGAACAGAGCCAAGGATGTTGTAATCACATGGTTTGTTTCCCAGCCACGAGGCTACCAGGGTGTCCCGGATATCAAGGTTTAGGCAAATTTTTATGCAAATAATGATACAAAGTCATTATATGAGGCAACATGAGGATGGACCACTGTGATAAACAGGCTTCACCTCGAACAGAACCCTCTAATTACTCCTTCACTATGGACACTGTGGTTTTGAAAATGCTCTTTATTGTAAGTGTGTCAGGACAGTATGGAAAGCATGTATACGTGCAGAGTAGGTACGAGTGGCCTGATGCTCAAAAGCACTGCAGAGATCATTTCACTGATCTTTCCCCCATCACTACAAAATTGGAAGAAAGGAGGCTGCAAAGACAAACAGAGGGGAAAGTCAACAAGTTCTGGATCGGTCTCTACAGAAATGTGACACACTGGAGTTGGTCAGGAGGAGGACTTGCGAAATACATGTCGTGGGATTTGGGGGAACCAGAAGTCGATCCTCATAAGATCTCTACTTGTGTTTGTTGGAGCGGCTGTGGATGGAATGGGTGGCACAACTACCCATTTAGGGCAAGGCTACCCTTTCTGTGCCTAAACCTGATCTTGGTGGAGACGACAATGACCTGGGAGGACGCGCAGTGGTACTGCAGAGACAAACACACCACACTCACGAGCCTGGTCTCTGAGACCGAGAACCTCCTGGCTCTGCGGAAGATCCGGCAAGACATCATCACTGAGCGGGTGTGGATTGGCCTGCGTTACCTGAGCGACCGCTGGCTATGGGTGGACAAACACCCTCTGGTGTACCAGGCCTGGCCCCAAGGAGGAGATCAGGACCATCAGTGTCCAGCGTGGAAACGCTGTGGAGCTTTAACCAAAGGGGGACTGTGGGAGAACCGGGACTGCCAGGAGAGACTCCACTTCATCTGCTACTAATTCTCATTCATTCGTTATTTGACTTAAAATAAAATATATTGTTACATTTTGTTTAAAAGCCAGTGTGTTAAATGTTATTTTTATATAAGCTAAAGGGCATACGTTTATGAAGAGCCATGAGACTATGTCAACATCTATCTAATTCTCAAACCTAAATTTTATATTATATTATATTTCGTATTATTATTATATTATTTAATATAAATTATATTAAATATTTAATCAGAATGTGAAAGAAACTAAGAATGTACAGCAAATCAGACTTAAATCTATTTCTTTTACAAACTTTCTGCTTTTTAAACCTCAGTTCCATATATTCTTGCAAATGTATTGTGATTTTAGTGGTTGATTTTGTAGTCATTTTGTAGTCATATTTAGTGACAATGTTTAGTAGCAGCTTGTGGTAGCATATGCTTTGGTTTGTTAATAACACGGCAGTTGTTATGTTTGATTATTATTATACCAGTTGCTATCTAGAAAGTAAAATCAACAATAAAGCAAAGCCAATCTCTGAAAAAAGTTGAAATTACTTAAAAAAAAAAAAGAAGACTTTATTGACGTTAAAAACCAGGCAGGCACAGCGTCTGTCTGAGCAAACACAGGCACAGACCAAATATCTACAATAACACTGACCATGTACAATATAGCTACGACAGAGGATCAATGAAGACTACAGGAGTGGTGTGACGGTGAAGATGACTGACGTGGTAAAAGGCGTGAATTACGGCACATGTACTGTAGAGCACAGTTAGACACACAGTTTGTGTTACACAGCAAGCACTGAGGCATTCACAAAACAAATCATGTCATTAAATTCCTCTTTTTGCTAACAACCTTCCCGTTATTTCACAGGTCACAGTCTAACCTTTCTGTCCTGTTGCAAAATATGTGCAGTGTGTTTTTAGGTGGTTTAGGTGAGTAAATGATCCTTAAATAATATCAAATATTTCAATCTTCCATTTGGCATTATGTCTATAAACACATATATATTATTTGTATATATTATTTTCAACGCATCACCTCTTTTGAGCTTTTTTATATCAACAATAATAAATACTATTTATAGTAAAGGGCACACTGTAGGGGCAACAGAAAAATATGGCGTTCATCTGTAACAACCAATAATTCTGCATTTAGTCTAATATTTACAAAGCCAGGAATCTCCACAGTTTAACTCTTAGAAACATATTAGCACAAGGATTAAGCAATGCTTCATTTGAATGCTTTATGCTCTGGAAATATGCTCAGAGGCTACTCATTTAATCACGGGGGGGGGGGGTAACTCACTTTGAACAAAACAAAATCTGAAATATTTCAAAGACTGCAGTGTCGTAAAATATAAACTTAATGTGTCCTCAAAAAAACAAAAACAAACAAAAAGCAAATGTCAAGCATTTCAATTACAAAACTCATGAAGGACTGAGATGTTGTCACAGGTCTGGAATATTTTATCTTGAGCCCAGATGTGACTGACTATCATTACTTCTTTTAAAAAAAAGCACATCTGGTTTCTCCATGCAGTGTCAAAAACGCACCACAGTCGTATATAAACTTTAAATTAGCATAGTTTAGAGCAATATGTCAACAAAGGCTTTATTGTGATTTATTTCCCATAATGCAGCTGTGTGAGTATTTGTGATTGTCAGAGCCTGAAACTAACTAAACATCTGAGTCTGCTTGTTAACTGGCAAGTAAGAAACATTGCCTGATCTTGTGCATGTTTCCTAAATATGGCAGAAGCCAGAGCTCCTCTCTGCAGTACTTTGTTTTTGGTTACCTCAGCACGAGTACGTGCTGAGCGTCCCCTTTGTCTTGACAGCGTTTTCTCAAAGCAAACAATGCTGCCCAGCACAGGCCCTCTGTCAAGGGCATTTTATTTTAGTGGCAGCCGAACCTCAGTGTGTCCAAATATAAGTGGTGAGAGGAAGAACAGGTTCACTTCACAGCAGGGAGTGTCACTTCAATCCAAGATTGACGTAACACTGTGTCAGGTGTAACATCACAATCTCAAACTCACACACCTACAGACACACACAGGCACATTTTCACAAACAGGATACAAACAAATATCAACAAAAAAAACACTCGATCACACAGCATTCTTACTCTCTTTTCTTTTCTTATCCACTTGGTTCCTCTTTTCAACATCTTGGCAGTGCTGGTTCACTGTCTCTACGAGCTCCTCGACTCCCTTTTCTTCGTTCATGGGGCGTTCAGTGAGAAAATGCTTCATATCATTATCCCCTCGTACGTCATCCTGTTTTCGTGTGGCTCAGCTCTGTTTGCTCTTCAGGATTTGAGGCCCATGCGAGCCATCAGCTGTTCGTAGACAGTCCAAGCCATAGCAGCCATCAGAGTGCGTCGCAGAGACCTGGGAACGGCCCCGCGAAAGAACCCACCCATGCCGTGCTCCTGAGGGAGAGGACAGAGCGGGAGACTTCAGTATGTTTCTGAAGCGGCGGCCAAGCTGAAAGTGACACGGACATGCAGTAAGACACACATCGCCATCAAATGAGCACCAACCGTGTAGATGTAGCGAACAGCGTCTGTCGTTCTCCAGTGGGACGGGCTGACTTGAATGTGGGTCTTCACCACGTCTGCGGGCTGTGTCGCCAGCGACGCCATGACACCTGCCACCATCCCACAGCTGAAGTTCACCAGCGGGGCGTAGGCTGTCGAAGTAACCTCTGAGAGGAGAGGAGCGAGTTATCAGGGGAGATATATATGGCGTGAACAATACTGGACTTTTAAGGCTGATGCCAATATTCAGTTAACATTTTTTATGTCATGTGTTACATGTTTTGTACTTGAGGAATGTTACAGTCTTGTTGCTCCACACAGATCTAATGATAATGAAATCTGATGCAATTTTGGTCATTAATTGAAAATGAGCATAAAAAAACATGTGGATGGAAACTCACTCTGTGTTGCTGGCCATCAGGACGCATGAGAAAACTTTTAGGTTTGAGACATAAAAACACTGAAAAGATGCTGTTGGAGGCCAAAGATTCAAAACACTAAGCCGTTCACTGTACACTTGATGGGCTCTCTGTAGCATAATGGCAACACTTATCCAGCCCTCTGCTCATCAGATCAATAGAAAATGATGATTCACATTGTAATGAGCTCCACTGATCTGCTGATGCAGCGTGGCCTCACCTTGAGGCAGCGCCTTCTTGGCCTGGCTGTAGAACATGACGTAGATGCCGGAGAACGGAGCGTCACGGAGCAGCGTGGCTGTCAGCCCTGAGAACAGAGCTCTGATTCCCTCTGTCTCATACACACTCCTCAGAGCCCCCGCCACACTCACGTAGTTGTAACAGCCACTCTGAAACAACACACCAACATATACAATGAAAATGGAGCACATTTAGTTATGACAGTTAGTCAACAGACAACACAGTCTTTGAGGTGGAGACGTGATTCATTGGGTATTGAGTCACTTATGCAGTGAAACTTCATGGTTCATTCACTGGTGAGCATCACTGTTATGCAGTGTCATGTCAGTCAATAACTAACGCTTTCACCAAGCACAGCTCCCAATAAGTGAATAAGCTGGACTGCTTGTATTTCAAAATAGTTAAAATGCGAATGCTACTTTTGTTCTCGACTCCATTTTTGACTAAAAGAGGGCACGAGTCATACTTATTATTATTACAGGCATAAAATGAGACTCCACCTCCATACTGGTGGGCCAGTTGCCCCACAGACAGTAGCTTCCTTTCATGCAGCTTGAGCGTTCATAAAATGGTTTTGTTGGATCAGTGCATTAAGACTTATTGTCCCTTATTTTCAGCATCTGTCTGTTAAAGGTCTTTATTATTCTCACCAGACAAAGTCAGGACAAAATAGATCAGGACAAATCACTAATCATTGCCTAAAACTGTTCCACTGATTAAATGCAGTCATACATTAACAACGGCCACTCAGTAAGTCAGTAAACTGTCGCTCACCTCAAAGCGCGTCTTGATGACTGTGAACGGCAGCATGCAGACACCAGCCACAGCTCTGGCGCCCGCTCCAAGCAGAACGGCCTCGCCAGCGTTGGGTGCCCGGTCCAGGAAGTAGTGCTGCTTCAGGGTGTAGAAGGTGCTGAAGTAGATGCCCACCCCGGGGATACAGCGCACAAATGACTGCCGGAGAGAAATAAGAGTGCTGAACAATTCAACGTATTCAGCTTTTTGCTGAGTATGATGGTGTTAAAGGCTTTAGTTTAAAAAAAGACTGCAAACTAAGGCTGTGATGGATATTTTGAGAATTAAAACATATTACAGTCATACTATAATGTTTAATTAAGATGTCACAATAATGTGTCATCCAATTGATTTTTTTTTTTTTTAATAACTAACTTAAGTACTAGTGTGTGAATAGATTGAACTGGATAAATGTTGCCTCTCTGATTTGTCTCTACGAGCAGCTTTGTGATATTTATAAGCAGACTTGATTTGGCTGAGTGTCTGTCTGGTTCTTAGAGCCAGACACAGAGGTAACACTAATGTAAGCTGAAAGACAGAACGAGTGCACGCGGATTGGTGCAGGAGAACAAACACCCTCACTGACTACTGACCACACACATACACACACGCAAAACAACAGGATTTATAACAGCAGGAATAATTGTAAATGCTGAAAATAATAACCAACTTCAGTCACTCACTGGTGAAACTCCCTTCCACAGACTGAAGAATTTCTCTGTCCTAATAACATTGATGAAAACGGTAAACATCCCCACCTTTGGTGCCCTGCAGAATGAAATTTAGGAAATGGTCACAGACACATTCGAAGGTGCACACATGTAAATACATACAGACACTTACAGACAAAAACAGTTTTTCAAGGTGTGAACATGGAGAACAATAATTTAATCCAGAAACAGTATTGGAAATTGGTACTAAGAGCTGGTCTCCACCTGTGGAACGTTATTTAAAATAAAAATCCCCTTTTAGCCGTTAACATTTTCTGTTCCTGTCGTCTGTGGAGCTAATTGCAACCCAGCAGCCTGACAGTAAGATTACATGGTGCTGGTGTGACTAATTGTCCTATATGGGGCACAACAGCAGATTCAGGCAGGCAGTCGCTGCAAATGTTGTCCTGCCAAATTGTGTGTGTGTGTTTGTGGTTTTGTGCCTGGAGAGCATGTTGCTTATCACGGTGTGTGTGAGTCAAAGTCGGACAAAACATAACACCAGGGGCATGCTGATGTACATGCGTCTGATGGTGTGCAGGCAAAATGTGTAGCGTGCGTGTGTTTGCATGTTCATACACATGAGACATGTCTGTGTGATATGTGCGCGCAAACGCACCCCGGCTTGGCATTGTTCTGGAGGGTCTGCAGCCGTGTCTTGATCAGATCCAAAGGCTGGAAGAGCAGCGTAGAGCAGGTGCCGCTGAGAGAGCCACACATAAAGGCTTTGAGAGCCGGGTGAGCCTGAGGACGATGACAGGGACAACGGAGGACAGAGACCGAGGGATGGAAAGAAGGAGAAGATGGGGGAATGGCAAGGAGACAATACAAGGGAGAGAAGTGACAGGAGAATGAAATGGCGGACCACGAAGAGAAGGAAAAAGGGGGAATGAGAGAGAAATCAGAATTCAGGACAGAGAGGAGAGTGTTGGACGATAGGGAGAAAGGGATGAGGGCAAAGAGAAATGTAGAGGATTAGTCACAGTGTAAAAAAACATGATGTGAAAATGCATCATTCAACATCTTTCTCTGCATTGGTCTCCTCTTGTTGAATGCCACAGACCCTCTCGAAAGAGCAGGGAAACACTATCCAAAAAACAATCGCATCCAAAGCCCTGACACAACAGAAATGTGCTCCCAAAATAATGAATGCTGCCTCACATACATGGGCTGGACTTTAATTTGAATATAAATATGCTTATATGACATTTCCAATAAGAAAAACAAGCCTGTAGCACAGAGCAGAGGTCAGGTTCCCAGAGATGATGGAGATGTGCAGTGACTTTCCCCCCACACACACACACACACACAGGGGCTGTTGGGTAGAATTAAACTGAGACTCCACATTATCTGTGGTTACATGCCTCATGCACAAACACAGACATGGACAGAAATTTAGCTGCATTTGAAGGTAAACAATTACGCAAAAAAAAAACACATGTAAGCAGTGGAAGAATGCTTAATGCATAATGTTATAACAAATAATCACAGTGGCAAAAACAAAATAAAATTTCTGCAATGCACATAAGCTGCTATACAAGTAATATTCAATACATTATTATACGTAGCTTCAACACACACACATGCCACTTTAATGCACACATTACGCACAAACACACACTCCTACCTTCCCCAGGCTGCCCGGGGCTCGGCTCTGAGAATCCTGTGTTTCCCGCATTTTGCCCTCTTTCACCTCCCTCTCTCTGTGATGCTGCTATTACAAATAGCATATTACAAAATAAACCTCCATCTCTCCCACAAACCTTCTCCCTCACCCCCCCCCCTCTCTCTCTCTACCTCTCACTTGCTACTGCCCACAATGGCTCTCTCCTGCTTCTCGTCCTCCTTCCCCCCCATTTCACAGTTAAAGCAGAAGCTTAATCCAGGCTGCGATTTTTCTACGGGCTTCTATCTTTATCTTACAGAGACACACTCACTCACTGTATTTCTCCCCCCTCTGCAAAGCTCACTGCTAAATTGCATCTTTGTCAAACAGCATGAGTCATGAAGTGGCTCTGTGTGTGTGTGTGTGTGTGTGTGTGTGTGTGTGTGTGTAAGGGGGGGGTGCTTAAGTTATTAAATGGCAAATAATGTATTTGTAATAAAGTGGCAAGAAAACACAATTTCCCCACAAGGATGAAAATAATTAACATTTTTATCTAGAACTAATCTTCTCTTAAAATAACCAAAATCAAAATGTGAGAAGAAATTATGGTGATTTTAGACACCGGATTTCAGAGAAAAATCAATCTCAAGTTTCCACAATCCGCTCCACGTGAGCTCTGTCCCACCCTCAGTGAAGATCGATCAATCATGAACCACGATGACTCTGGATTTTATTTTGTTTTGTGGATCAGGTGGTTTCAGACACCTTCACAAAATTGGCAGCTAACATCTTTTGAATTTCAAAATGAAGTGCACAATTTAACCATTACCATGGTCAGTCAATCAGTTTCTAATCTTAAAGGGCTGTGGTGAAGAATTATGCATTTATGACATGCAGTGTTGCCCTGAATAAGGATATGTCATTAGCAAAAGGGAGCTGATTTTGTCCTTGGCAAATGCTTCCACATCAGAGACTTGGCCAAGCTGCAGCTATCCCTAAAATTACTGTCTGTGTTTGCAGGACTGCTTTATGGTAATATTGTATTTTAGTGTGAGTTTGACAAGTGAAGTTTGCTGATTTGTCAGGAATCAAATTCACAGGAACAGACAAGAACAGACACAATGAATAGGCTACTTGACAAGTTACCATACCTCAATATAAACTGACATCACAATATCAAACTATACACGCGGCGTCAGAGGATTTTACAAGCATTGTCCACGTGTAGTTATAACCACTGTGCCATCACTAATCGATCACGGCTAGCTTGGTGATTGAGGTGATAATGTGTCACTGCAGAATATTATTTTAAAGTCTCTCTCACACAACACGGAGTATTAGATCTGGTTGATTTAGCACACGGCTGTATTAGCAGACAGACCGAGTGTCCTGGCTGCATGATGACCATAACAGACTGTGGCAGCAGCCAGCAGGTGCACTCACCGCTGCTAGCTCCATCTTTGACCTGGATGCTGAGCCGGATGAGTCCTGTTTCTCCTCTGCTGCCGCCGTGACGGCGGGTGTTTTCAACCAACGTTACTAAAAGTGGGGAAGAGAAATCAGACGGAGATCACGAGTGACATATCAAAACAATAAATGGTCCAAGAAGCCAGTTAGCAGCTGGCTGGACTAGCCACTGAAGCTAGCTAACTTAGCATGCTAGCTCATCTTACCAGACTTTGAACTCCGTTAAGGAGAGGAGGTGGAGGTGGTGGTCGTCACCCTTGTCAGCCCCAGGAACACCATGATTTGTATTTGCTGCGGACGTTTCGTGGAAGTTTAACGTCAGTAAATACTTAAATTGCCTTGTTAAAATACAGAACTTTCTGGCAAGGCTAGTCAGCTAGCTAAGGTTAGCGTTAGCTTGCTCCAGTAACGTTAAGTTACTCAACTCATATTAATTGATTGATATTCATTTCCTAACGCAGGTCGTGTACGTAAAGTTGTTTGTCCAGAAGTAGAACTATAACTGCAGTGATACCAGAGGACCTACATTGACTGCTCCGGGACTCTTTGCTGATATTTGTCGCTCAACACTGACTGCAGGGTCGTTATCGCTACTCGCTGTGCCGCTGCTAATGTTAGCATGTGGCTAACAAAGTTCACCTCCAGTGAACATGGACGCATCATCACAACACCAGCTAATCACCAACATTTCACAGCCTTACACCGTGTGGCTTTGTCAGACACTAAAACTAGGGTCAGTGTGCCACGTCCACATTGCAAAGCACACATATATGTAGAAAATTGAGTTTATATTCTCCTGTTTTAGTTAGAATTTCTTCCTAAAACCAGCAGGTATGTGTATAGCACTTCTAAAAGAGGCCTCATGGTGTCACTGTTGTCAGTCCTGAGATTAAAAGTAGGGCCACCATTTATTTTTCAATTAGTCACACAATCTAAATCTGTTAGCAAAATACTCACAAGTGTAAATTTTATTATTGGAAACCTATCTGAGTTAGAGTCCAATCATTTGAATAAGTGAGCCCATTTAACATCTCATTCAAACACTTTGTCACCATAGGATTTTTAAATGATTTGTGTAAAGTATAATCTACATATATGGATCTGCTGGTGTGGCTCAGCATGCGGTGTTACTCACACACCATGTGTTTTGATTACATTATATTAAATAATATATTAATAACATATAATATATATATATTATGTTCAGGTTCCATACTTAATACATAAACTCCATACATAAACTGTGACACATATCCTCCCATGACACATTAACCAGCTGAATCATTGTGCTACACATTATTATTACTGACATAATTCCTACAGCACAGAACCCACAAGAAAAAATGACTGGCTGTATCTGAAAGTGCAACCTCACACGGTTTACAGTTCAGAGACATCCATTGTTGACGGCATTGTTGCTGAGACTTGAAGATTTTATGTAGCATTGAGTTTCAGGCCTCCCTCATGACAGCATCATCAAATCAACTTTATTGGCCAAGTTTGAATAGGCAAACAAGGAATTTGACTCAGTGAAGCTTGACACTCCGTACAATGACGAAGTAAAGTAGAAATAAACTACAACAGTAGGAAATCATTACTTAAAATGTGAAGTTATGAGTTTCCCTGACATATTTGTAGAACCTGTAGAAGAGGACAGCTTGTCTGAACTTGAATGTAATCTGTGTGTAGTATCATTTTTGAAGCTTCATTTGGGATATTCATTCACTCAGGGTAATGAGGTAATTTTGTACTAAAGAGACCAACTTTGGAAGACGTTCATGTTAAAGCAGTTTAGTGAGATTGCATTTAGTCCTTGATCGCTTACATTAAAAAAGGCCACCACCACACAGACAGGAAGAACAAAGGCAGATAATATAAACTGCTCCTTAAGCCTACAACTTTTTAAACAGTTAACTCATATGAGACGAGGAAGTCAAATGCGTTTGATATTTTGTCAATTTATTGCATTAAGGCATTTGATAAAATACAGAACAGCCTTCAAATATTGGCATCAATATGACATGTAATTTCCTTGATAACACGGTGTATGGTTAGGGTATTATACTTAAAATATGCAGGATTCAAATCTGGCAAAACACTCAGAGGCTAATGTGTTGATAGAAACCCCCTCTGCTGTGCAAAGCAAAGCACAAAACATAGAACAGAGAGAGACAATACATGTGGACCCACCACCAGCAATCAATAAAGTGTAAAACTAGTGAGAAATAATACATCAACCAAGCTATCACAGATGATGGTACCCAACATTGCTGCATTTTGACTAGACCACTCTGATGGCCTGAACAATTTCCATTTTGTTTGTGTCCGTTTCGTTTGTGTTGGCATTGTGCAAAACTGGTTGAGGTAATAAGAAAAAGCATAACACAGTGAGAGGAAGAGTGAACAGTACAGAAACACACATTTATACTGACACTAGCAAATGTGAAACAGTTTGTAACTGCACCCAAACTCCCAAAAGACCCATGTTTGTGTGCAAAACGAGCATAAAATGTCCAGTGTTTTTCCCCCCAAATGGTACAGTAACAGCACATAAACCTCAAGCAGTTAAAATGAATTTGCAATGGCTTGTTACAAGAGCAATATTTTCTGTCATAATTTACCCTTTCAGTAGAAAAATAGACCAAGAAAAGTATGTTTAGAAGCCTTTGTAGAAAAACACCACTCACATTCACGGAGATGAATATGGTAATTTGGCCAAATACAAGTGTGTTACTTGGAAAGTTACAGTAAGGCTACAAGATGACGGTCAAAGGGGGGTACAAGGCTAATCCTCTCAGAAAAAGTCCTAATTGATAGCTTGCATGGCTAATCCTTTAATATATCTGCATGCTGACTGTGGTCGTTATAATATTTCGCGCTTGGCGCTCCTGCGATCACTCAGCTGCAGGCTCAGGTGCTTCAGTCTTCATGTCCACTTCCTCATCGCTGTCCAGGCCAGAGCGATTCATGGTGCGCCGCAAATTGAAAGGCATTTCCCCACGTCTTTAAAACAAAGAAAGAAGAAATCAAAGAGTCAGGAGCTGCACAAATATTGCACACAAGTAGCAAAGATGAGACATACAGTATTCATGAATATATTAAAGACAATAATTGACATTGATAGAATGGTTAGAGTCAAAACAACAGACATTTAATGCCAAAACTAGATCAAACTCCAAAAACCCTTTGCTTCCCATGTAGCAACTTAAGAGTACTACACTGATTTTCATCTTTTATTTCACGCATTCTTCCTCCTTGTCAAAACCTGATGCCTACATTACCCACAGTGCAACACAACTGCTGACGGTTTGGTCAGAGATTCAGGTATTTAGGTTAGTAGTGGCTAATGCAGCCGAGACCTGTAAACAGGCTTTGATGCATAGAATCTCAGCTGCTCAAAAACACCTTCCCTGATTGGCAATTGCCAAAATTGTTGAATATCCACATCCCAGCATGCAACAGAGGCATTCCATTGAACATTTGCAGTCTCCATGCCCACGCCGAGATAGCCCTGCTTACATCACACAGGTTATTTACAGACGATTGATAGAGCCCTTTAGCGGCCGCAGAGGGCACCATACAACTGTTATCACAGTGACGTAGCTCCCCTTTAACTTATTAAATGCTGTACTCTATTATACACTAAGAGGAAAGACCTCTGCATGAATAAGCTGCATATCCAACCAAAGTATGTTAGTTTCGTGAGAAAAATTCTACGCATTGTCTGTGTTTTCACTGCAGTGGTGATCGAGTGAGCTAGAGAGTGAATGAATAGAGGAACCAGCGTCAGCTACACAGATAGTAGAGGGGAGAGACAACCATGTAACCTGGTCACTACGTTTTTAAGAGTCCCAACCTCACACCATAAACACTGTTAGCCGCTGCCTAAATATGCCCAGAAAACGTCCAGAGAGAAGAAAAATTATAAGAAAAGGAAGAAAATACAGGCAGTCCCTTCTAGTGGGTCAAAAGTGATGACAGAGAGGGATTTCTTTTACAGTCCATACAATGGTTTGAGGAAAGTCCTACTCATTCTGTCTTTAAACATGGTGGCTCAAATAAAATGCTGCAAGTATGTGACTAATTAGAAATGTTCTGCCCCACCTCCTAAGTTCATGCACTTTTGAGAATGTCCCCAGATTTTAATTATGACCTGGTTCCTGCAGTGGAAACGTAACAAGTTCCCCCAAAGGCTACTAGTCCCTGGGGGAAAGTTCCTGCAGCGGAAACACTTGAATCCTCTACCTGAGCTTGCTCTTCAAAGAGCTGACTTCACGGTTCATAGCGTCTGCTGACTCAGTGGCGTCATCCAGCTCCCGCTGCAGCTTCCTGCGGTAGGCGTTTGCTCGTGTCACCTCCTCCTCTGCCTCCTCTAGCTGACGCTTCAGCTGGCGCATTCGGCTGTTTGCCTTCTCCACCTGCAGGGAGAGGGTTCACTTAGTGCCAAAAAATCAATACAAGCAGATCAGCATGGATTCAAGTACCCAGTAAGACTCCTCTCCCTTAAATGATCTGGAAATTAATAGTTGAAGCAGATTTGTGATGGCTGACCTGGTCTTTGTACTGCTCCGTGTTGCGTCTCTCGTCATCGACCTGTAGCAGCACCTCTTTCAGCTTCTTCTCTGTCCGCCTGGCCAGCCTGGAGGCCTGCTGACGCTCCCTGAAATGAGTAGACCAAGAAAATACAGTGAGGAATCAGTGTACTGTCTCTGTACTCGGTACAAATCCCTAGATTCTTTAAGTTTAAAGAGTTCTTTTTTTTTGGAAACTTTTCTGCATTTTCAAAAGGAAAAAAAACAAAAAAACATCTCAAACAATAACAGCAACTTGTCAAAGAAGATAAAGCAGAAACGGAGCGGTCATGACACACAGAAAAAAGTTCTGCTTTTCTTTGAAACACAATCCACCATACATTCTGGTTTACTGACCACAATAGTTATGAAAGGGTCCATTGCGCTGGCACTCACTTTGACTCTATGTCGAGCTGCTCTTCCAGCTGAGCGATCTTGGCCTCCAGAATGGTGATGGAGGATTTATACTTGGACTTGATGGTTCCCTCGAGCTCCTGCAGCTTCAGTTTCAGCTCCTTGTTCTGACGATCCAGCTGCGAGCGAGCACCCTCCAGCCGTTGGGAGGTGCTGCGCTCTGAAGCCAGCTCTGTGTTCAGCTGCTCAGTCTAATGTCAGACACACACAGTGGATGTAAAACATGTACTAAAGTAGTGATCAGTCACCCTGGGTGTCTATTGCTTCACATTTTCTTCATCTTTGGCTCTTGTGGTGTTGTGTCTTCACTGGAACCCACATGACAATAACTGGAAAGCCTTTTTCTGAGGATTTTGTTCAAATAAAATTAGGTTTCTTTTCTTCATGTGTCATGGTGGCCGTCACTATTCCAACTCACTCAAGTGTTCTGTAATTTCTAGAAATATATATATATGCATGCCTTCCCTTTTGAGAACACCAAGTGTTTCCTCCTTGCTGCAAACAAAGGTAAAATTATCCCCTGCTATGATCAACACATCTGAGATGCTGTCTGTCTTACTGTACCTGCAGAGTGGTTCTCTTCAGACGGTCGTTGACCATCTCGGTGTTGAGCTGCTCTTCCTCCAGCTCCTCCTCCAGCTGGGTGATACGCGCCTCCAGTCTCCTCTTCTCATCTGCCATCAGAGAACTGGCAACAACAGGTGAGGAAGAGGAGTGACGATTAATGTAGAGAGACAAGCTGGTAGATTTCCTTCAACAGCATACACCAACCTGGCATTTTTAAACAAAATGCATAATCTAAATTCTGAAAAGTCGAAAAAAGATACATACTTCTTGGCGTTGCTGCTGTTAATCTCGTCCTGGAGCTCATCTCTCTCAGTCTGAACTTGTCTTTTGAGTCTCTCTGCAGTGGCCAAATCCTGGAGGAAGCAGAAGACACCAGAATATTTAGACTTTGAAGTCTGATACTGCAGAGGCTGTTGGGGCATCTATAATATTTGGTTGAGTCTATGACACCAAGAAATTGGATGTGGTGAAAAGCACCATTGGTTTGTACAGTCAGGTTTCAGAGTTTTGTGTTGTTATTTTCCATTGTTACTTAAATACCTCCTGGAAGTGCAGGACGTCTGCCTCCATGGCCTTGAGCTTCCTCTCAGTCTCCTTGGCCGCGTTGACGGCCTCTTCTCTGAACAAACGCAGCTCATCCATGTCTCTCATCTGTTCTTTCATTTGGGCCTGGAGACACATGCAGACAGCAGTGCTGATGTTAGACACACATCACTGTGAGCAGCTTCCTTATCAGCGTACAGTAGGTGACCACGATGACCACTTTTGTCAATGTAAAAAAACAGCCAACAAGACTGCCTGCTCACCAAAGTAATCAGGACCAAAGTACAGATATAAATTACTGGTACGTTCCCATGTTTGAGCTGTAGATGAAGGCTCGTTTAATTTTGTTGTGATTGATATTCATTTTTCAATTAAACTAGTGATTCAGATTTTGGATGACCCAGCAGAAATCAATATGACTTTGGCAATACTTGTGTGCGTGCACATGTTTATGTTACCTGGAGCTTTTTCAGCTGTTTGAGGGCCTCATCACGGCCCTTGTTGGCAGCATCGATATGGAGTTCAAGCTCTCCCAGGTCCAACTCCAGTTTCTTCTTGGATGAGAGGGCCTGAGTACGTTGCTTGCGTTCATCTTCCAGTTCGATCTCCATCTCACGCACCTGAAGGAGAGTAGAAGAATATTTCAGTCAAACAATGATTCAGTATTTTCCTAAGCGATTTTACGAGAAAACTAAATTTAATCTGCAACCGTGGATTGTGAATGGTACCTGTTTAACCAGCTGTTTCCTCCTCTCCTCCCCCTGCTCGTCTCTGGCCTGCAGGTCTCGGTCAAACTGGGCCTTCATGGCCTGCATGTTGACCTCCAGACGGAGTTTGGCGTCCTCCGTGAGCTGCAGCTCGTCCTCCAGCTCCTCCACCTGAGTTTTCATCTCCACCACCTGTTGCTCCAGACCCCGCTTAGCCCTCTCCAGCTCATGAACCTGCAGACAAGGAGGTTGCCTTGATACACATTCAGCGACTTTAAGACAGTAAAGAGGAGCAATGCAGCCAACAATGTACTCTAATTTCAATTTAACTGATTAAATCTTTATGGCTTCAATAGAACATAAAAATGTTTCAAGGGCTGACATTTTTAATTAAAGCAGTGTCCAATCTAATCCAGACCCAGTTCAACTTATTGCACCCTCTGTGCACCAAAAGATGCCAGCATGTCTCCCTTACACTCTTGCCAGCATCGTCCTTGGAGGAAACCAAGTCTTCCATCTCAGCTTTGAGCATCTTATTGGCCCGGTCAAGTTCATCTTTAAGGCTGGTCATGGCTTCTAGGTCACGGGTCAGTGTCAGTGCTCTGGTTTCCTTCTCCCTGGCCTCAGCCTCGGCCTTGTCACGCTCCTCTGCGTATCGAGTAGAAATTGTTTTCTCCTCGGCCAGCATCTAGCGAAGAGAGAGACCAGGAAAGGCAGTTGGGGGTCTGCATCACACTCATGTGGTGAAACAAACAGTGCAGTATTGATATTTTATACTCGATTAATACTTCTTATGACAATATTTTGTATGATAGATGCATAAAATACACTGTTGACACGATACCTGGTCAAACTTCCTCTGCTTCTTCTCCAGGCTGGAGACAATCTGCCTCAGCTGGTCCTGGTCCACTACGAGGTCCTCCAGCTCCTGCTGTAAACGGGTTTTTGTTTTGTCCAGTTTGTCGTAGGCTGCAGTCTTCTCCTCCAGTTGCTGCGTTACACTCTCCAACTCCCGCTGGGTTCGCTTGCGGCCCTCCTCTGCCCCCTCCAGGGATGAGACCTCCTGTTCCAGCTTCTTCTTGAACTCTCCCAGCTGAAGACATAAAAAAAAAAAAAAAGCGGGTATTAGAAGGACAAGAATTAAATGTGTGCAAGTTGTGGGGCAGTGTGGACCCCTGATTAATCTACAAGACTACAGTAGAGAGGAAGTCCCTCTTTTCTAATGGCCGAGGAAGACCGAAAGAAAGGTAGATGCATGGTGCAAGTGCTTTGCTCTCCTCATTCTATGAATACGTGTTTCTGTTTCGTTGCCTAAATGTTAAATGGAAAATAAAAACAAATGAATCAATGTATAACCATGTTCAGAAAGAGAGACGAAAACGTATTAAAAAGTTATTACAATTTATTATGAGGAGGACATGAATGAGGACGTTTCAAATCCAATAGTTATTATAAACAGATATTTCATTAAAAGACCAAAAAGGGTCAACCTCATTGTGGCACTAGAGGAAAAGTCAGGGGATTCATCATCTGGGGACCATGAATACCTGTACAAAATTTGGTGGCAGTCCTTTCACTGAATAAGGGAAAACTTTGACTTGTTGGTGTCGCTACATGAGAAGTTAAAGCCATCTGAATGGGACTTAAAGATCTGTAACAATGGCAATCCATCTCATAGTTGTTTGGATATTTCAGACGAACCACCACACCAGTAACATGCCTAAAAATACTACATATATACATAAAGATATCAATATGACGTGTCATTGTTGATGTGAAACAAAGATAAGGGCTGTGTTTAGGTGCAGATAGAGAGCGTGACGCTGTGGGCTGACCTGGGCCTGCAGAGTGGAGACCTGCTTCTCCACATTCTTCTTGCTCTCTTCCTCTTCCTCCAGCATCTCCCGCAGGCTATTCTGCTCGTCCTCCATCTGCCTGAGGCGGGTGGAGAGGGACAGCTTCTGACGTGTCTCCTCTTGGAGCAACTCCTGCAGTTAAGAGGAAGGGGTAAAAAAAAAAAAAAAAAAAAAATTATTAAAAAAAAAAAAATACATGAGCAAAAACAGAGTTTAATGAAGGTTTCTCAGTTTTTATTCAATTTATCGGTTTCCTCATTTTGGTTTATATTTTAGTAAATGTGTACCATATAAAGTCATGCTGAATTAGCTGTTGGCAGTTCCTGTTTGCAGTGTCACCATGGATGTATACAAAATAGAAGTGGAAGTGGTGGCTTTTGTTGTTTTTGCTAAAAAATGAAAACAATTAATTGATCATCAAAACAACCGATTAAATCGACTAGTTGTTTCAGCTTTATTTGCGGTTACACCACAGACAAGAGTGCAACACGTAGCAATAGCAGCAATAAACATGTATGCATTTGTGTTTGTACCTGTGTATCCTGCAGCTGAGACTCTGTAGAGGAGAGGTCTTTGCTGGACTTGATGTTCTTTCCCTCTGCTTCACTCAGGAGGCCGTTTACGTTGTCTAGCTCCACCTAGACAGAAAATCAAAGAAATAAAACTGGGTTCCTTTACCTCCCTCGAAACATTCACTCAGTGTGAGAGGCCACTCTGTCCGTACTGTACCTGCATCTTGGCCATCTTGTCGGCCGTCTCCTGCCTCTGTCGTTCACTGTCTGCGTATTTAACCTGTAGTTCTTGAACCTGGGTTTCGGCCTTCTTGCGACGGTGTTCAGATTCCGCTTTGCCTTGTGTCACAGTCTTCATCTCGATCTGCAGCTCGTTCCACTCGCTCTCCAGCGCCTGCTTGGCTTTGTCCACCGACACCTTGTTCTGCAGGAGTGGCACACATGACCATGTTACTGGTGTTATTCAGATGTTTGTTGTCAGGCATCTTTGTCCCCTGACCACCCCATTCATTACCCTTTTGGCCTGTTCGAGCTGTTCATTGAGCTCTTCGAATGACTGGTTGTGTTTTTGTCTCATGTCAGCCATCTGCTGCTCGTGCGTCTTGGCCTCTTCTTCCAGAGTCTTCTTCAGCTGGGTGACCTCCGTCTCACGCTTGGACCTGGAAAGACAGAATGAGGAATTGAATGAGCAAAAAGAAAAAAAGATGTGAAAAGACGTACTTAACAAATTAAGTCTTTTAAGTCAGCGTTTTTCCATAAAGACCCACACGACACAAGCTTGACCATTACCTCAGCTCCTGCTGTGCTGCAGTGGAGTCCAAAGTGTCCTCCAGCTCCGTCTTGAGGGCCTCAAGCTCCTCTGCCAGGTCCCTGCTGCATTTCTCAGCTTTTAAACGTGCATGCCTCCCCAGCTCCAGATCCTCCTGGAGGTCAGAGATGTGAGCCTCCAGCTCCCTGATTTTCTTCTGGGAACAGTTCTTAGCTGCAGCCTCCTCCTCGATCCTGGAGGTGAGATGAGGAAGAGGGATGGCATACAGGAAAGGTAGTCCGTGAGAATGTTTTTGGAAATGGAAACAAACCGCCTTATCATCATCCAGCTTTTGAGATCACAGAGTTCCATCAAATCAAAGGAACATATTTGATGCTGTTAAGTTTAAACTATATTCTTTAAACCTGGCCAGTGCAGTGAGGAGTTCCTCCTCCTTTTTAGCCAGCTGAGCTCTGAGTTCAGCAATCTGGGCCTGCAGGTCTGCAATCTGGTCATGGAGTTCAGTGGAGTCTCCCTCGAGTTTACGACGGTTCTTCTCCAACTCCTGGCGCATTTTCTCCTCTTTTCTTAGACGATCTGTGTGTGAGAAGACAGAGAAACACAAATCTGTTATATATAAAATAATTTGTGTGCATGCGTTACTAAATTTGCACTCTTGATTTGTTAATGTTTTTGTTGTGACATTTCAAGATTCCACACCGTCTCTCACTGCCTCATGGAAGACATACAGTAGCTATAAAAGGTGAATTAGTGCCTCTGCACACAGGACAATGTCTGGACGTCAGGCTTTTTTTTCTCCCCCTACATTCCAGCTCTCAAATTGGAGAAATCGCCATATTAAATTGAGAGCACTCATTAAAAATTCAGGAGCAAAAATTGTTTTAAATCACCCTCATAATTGATTTGTGAAGATATCAAAAAGCACCGGTACATCATTAAAAAAAACCAAACTGAAATAACAAATACTACAATTTAAATAAATACTTGCCCTCTATATCTGTGATCATGGCTTCATGTTTATTCTTGAGTTTCTGTAAACTTTTTGACTTCTCTTCCTCCTCAGCCAAGTTGGTGGTGAACTCCGAGATCCTCTCCTCCATCTGCTTTTTCTCCTGATGTTAAAAAAAGCAAACAACATTTATTTCCTCTTTCATACAGTTTCACAGTCACTGGAATATTGGCTGATTGTACATTGATCTGTACTAAAGACTGTTGGGCTAAATGAACACCAATGTCTGAGACCTTGTTGAGCTTGTTGTTCTGGTCGTCCAGCACCATGACGTCCTCCTCTAGCTTCTTCAGTTTGGCGTCCGTGGTCACTTTCTCCATCTGAAGCTTCTGTCTGGCTGCTTCCTCCTCATCCAGCTGCTGTTCCAGGTCCTGGATGGACAGACAATTTGCAGTGTTAAGGCTTTTTTCTTTAAAAAAAAACCCAACATATCTCACACTCTGTATCCCACAGGAATTTCCTGACCGTGATGTTCTGCTGCATCTTTTTTCTCTCTGTATGCAGCTGGGTGACCCTCTCTTCCTCCTCCTCCAGACGAGACTCCAGGTCGTGCAGGATCTCCTCTAGCTCCTGCTTCCTGGTGGCCAGCCGGGATCTCATCTCCTCAGCCTCTGCACACAGCTCCGTCTCAGCCTGCAGCTGCTCCTGAAGAGCTAACTTCTCAGCGTTTAACTAGCAGAGGGGAGTAAAGTCATGGATGACAGGTCGCCTTATTTCTGAAAGATTCAGCTCTCACTTTGTTTTTTTATGAATTAATTGTTCATACTGTTGCAATCAACATAAAGTAAACCTAATGTACATCTACAAATAAATCAGATTTAATATAAGACTGACCATCGATTGAGTTTACGCCACAGTTTTGTAAACTCCTACCTGCTGCTGTTTGGACTCATAATCTCTGAGCTGCTCCTCGGCCTGCAGTTGTCTCTCCTTCACCTTGCTCAGCTCCTCTTCTTTCGCCAGCATCTCCTCCTCCTGCCGAGTCACTTGCAGCAGAGGCTTCACCTAGAAGAGGAGACACAAATTAACCAAACATTATTAAAACAGGTAGTGATGTGGACTGTCTGGGGATGGATGAAATGGCACCATAATGAAGACAGACTGAACAAAAATCTCAAATGATCATTCAAGAGTAAAATTAACTTCTTTTGCATTTTCTTAATTACCATGACAGTAGTGCTACAATAAAATGTGAGCAGCTCTACAGATGCTCGTTTGAGATGTTAGCATCTTATATATGATGTCATGGTTTGTAGTCAAAGCGATGCCCAAAGATAGTTTAGACTACAGACTTGGACCCAACAGAGTTGTAGCTGCAGCTACACCAGAATCATGTGGAAAAAACTCCATATTCACACAAGATATTAGCCTCATTTAAAAAATGTTTTATTGGTCTATAATGGTGCATAAACAAATAGATACTTTCCATATCACAAGTTTTAATAAGTTTGGATTAATTTGATTAGTATTAGTGTGTTTTGCTTGTCAGACAGGTAGCATGATTTAGCTGCCACCCAGCTGCTGACTACTATCTTGTTTTAGTCTAAATCAATACTGAAATAAAAACGAGTTACTTTTAATTAATCTGGCTATTCATGTGTTTTGATAGTTAGCAGAGGTCAAACCATGTTAGTGCCACTGCCACTATTCTCTTACCTTGGTGAAAAGCCTCCACCACTGCCAGTTCCTGAGTTTGAGGTAAGCAGCACAGTTCCTCTGGATAACTTTCATGGCAGTCAGCTGCTGCTGTCTCTTGGCAAAGGCTCTAAAGTAAAACACATGCATAATATATTGGCCAAAGAGAAAAGCCTAGTGACAAACTGCAGGGCACAAATATGATGCCTGATGAAATATTTTCACTATAATGGATCCAGTTAATCCTTCGTACTTGCGGGCCACATATCCTCTGCACCAGGCCTGGAAGCTGATGATCACGTCGGTGATCTTCATGTCTCTCTCCTCCTCCAGGTGGGCCAGCACTCCGGCTCTGAAGAACACTTTACTTTGACCGATGCGGTACAGGTTTGGGTCCAGCTCCAGAGCTTTGATCTGACATGAAGAGGACACGAGTCAGTCAGTGACAAGTCCTGGAGCTCAAAGTAGTCATTTTCTTCTGATGAACTGCTTGCTTCTAAAATGACTTATTGTTCTTACCATGAGCACACAGGCTTGTTTGCCGTCCATAAATCCCTTTGGGATGGCATTTGGAGTGAGGATTTCATACCTGAGAGACAGAGGAGCAGAATGAATTTACTAAAGTAGTTTGACTCTTTCTTCTAAATGTTTCAATAAGGACGTAGGCATTTTCTTTGGAATTTAACATGCCTATTTTATTATCTTATATGGTCTTCCATTTTTCCTCCTTACATTTGTTACATTTGCTTGAGAGCTTGAACTTTAAACTAGGATGGAGATCTTTATTGGGTGGGTAACAATTGTGTCAGTTATACATTTTGTCTCAAAATGGTCTGGTGGGAGGAGGATTACTTTAAGATAATTCATCAACACAAAGGCCAATTCCTCAAATACTCCCCCCCCCCTCTTTTCCTCTCACACTAAATATATACTAGGGAAAAAAAAAGACATCGTTGTTGTGGGTCACCTCTGTCTGAACTCCTGGAAGACAATGCGGTTGGGGAAACCCTGTCTGCAGATGCGAATCCCCTCTAGAACTCCGTTACACCTCAGCTGGTCAAGAACCAGGTGAGACTCCAGTTTACCCGCCTGAGGGAGAACACAGACAATAAAAACACCTTTAAAGAGCCGTTTCTATCTTCTGTCTTTTTTACCATAATGTATAGTCAAATCATTTGTAATGGTCCAATAACTATTTTAATGTTTTTGTTGAGTTTTCTCCTCATCTGAATTGAGGGTCTAAGGGTAGAGTGTCATGCGACCAATCTACAACAATACAATCTCTCACTTTTCTTCTTTGTTATAGTGAAACGCGTGTCTCAGTATATTTAATGTTCTTTTACTTGTACCAGGACACAACACTCTTGCATGACTTTTCTGTCGTTCTTTGTTCTGTACCTTCTTCTCGTGGTTGGGGATGATGCAGCGGACGAAGTTAGGGTTGGTGTTCCTGAGCGTGGTCATGAGGTTAGTCAGCTGCTCCTTGTACAGTTGGCCCACAGTACGGAACATGCCCTTACGGGTTTTGAACGCACCGTGCATGGAGTCCGACATTCCTGCCACCTTATCCAGGCCGACGATGCGGTCCACTGCGAGCAGAGAAAGTTTGTTTTATAACACTGAAATCAAATCCATCATTATTTCTCATAACAACAACGTGCATGTCAAATCTTTTAGACAGAAATGTTGAAATTCAGTTATACCACTTACTGTCTCTCCACAGGTCAGCAGTAAATTTATCAGTAGACTGGTTGAGCAAAGTGGCCACACACTCATTCAGAGGATCCATGTTTTTCATCAGCCACTCATCTGCTTTGTAGTCCACCTGCACCACAGGAGAGCTTCTTTAATACAGAGGAACTGACAGCATTGTTACTTTAGGTTAATGCATCGATGACCCGTCTTACTCTGCAGCACAGTGCAAATATTTATGATGACGATTTCAGTTACAAATTCAATATATAAGCCATGTCATTGGTAAAGGAGTTCCTCTTTTGTATTCTCTTCCAAATACAAGGACTGTATTCGAACTTTAACTTTATACTTCTACTCTACTACAATTAAGAGGGAAATTATGTTCTTTTTACACTTAAATTTTTTATGACAGAGATAAATACAATTAAATTGCAGCTTAAGATACGATTACTTGATAAAATGTGACTTTTATAGTTTGTGGAGCTCATTTCAGCTGCTTCATATGTAATATTATCTATAACATCAAAATACTACATTCGTGTTAATGTATCAATAATGATAAGTCACAATAGTATAATCATCAACATTATTATTATCAATAATAATAATAATAATAATAATTCACTGTGGAAGAGGCCATTCTGCATAATGAGTGCTGTTACTTTAGATACTTCCAGGCCTACACCCAAAGTAAAACACATTCCTAACTGTAAATCGGTATATTCAAAGTGTTAAAATTCAAATAAAAACATCCAAAAGTAAATGAATAAATTACAAATGTAAAGCAGAATCAATAACCTTTCCAGCATAGTGCATGATGCAGAAATCAGCGTCGTCCTTGAGTTTCTTGGGTCTCTGGAACTTGGGGTGTGTTCCCTGCTCCTGAACCACCTTCTCCACAAAGCTCTTGTCTGTGGCTTTGGGGAACCAGCACTCTTCATCCAGCAGAGCCAGGATGCCTGGAGGACCGGCCTGTGACGAACAGTGGACAAACACATGTCAGTTCAGAGGAATCCTAACCAATTTAATGATCCATGCGCATTCACATACATCTGCACGTATTACACAACCATGGATTCTGCAGAAGGTTTGTAACTGATCCTTAATCTCAAGTGTTTTTCCAGGTTAGGACAAATACTGTTGGTGCCAACTGTTTGAGTCTTAAGGAGGAATAATAACTGAGAGACATCTTACATGTTTTTCAATGAGGTCGATGCAGGGCTGCAGGTCGAGGCCGAAGTCAATGAAGCTCCACTCAATGCCCTCCCTCTGGTACTCCTCCTGCTCCAGGATGAACATGGTATGGTTGAAGAGCTGCTGCAGCTTCTCATTGGTGTAGTTGATACACAGCTGCTCAAATGAATTCAGCTGTAGGAGAGAATTAGAGAAACCATTATTCTATTGACAGGAAATTAATTGGCAAAACAGAAACTGGAGGGAAATTATAGAAGACCCAGAGTTCATACACCTTTAATATAATCAAGAATTAGACAGGTTTGTTCAACATGTGAATTTAGACCTGAATGTTTAGATCTACCCCAGTTTTAGGTCTAAGCCATAGTCAAAGTTGCTCACTGTGAAACCAGCTCCTGGGCCACATCCCTGTTGTGTAAGAATGGTTTATCTGTCTCAGGAAAGAGCTACTGCTACACTGTTCATGGTCCTCTCATTTCCAACAAAAGAGAACCACGAGCAGAAACTGCCAGTGCCCCCCCACGCACACATCTGGACAGTGGCTGGGCTGCAGGCTTTGTTGTCCTAATCAACAGCCTGCCTGTTAATCAGTCTCTGAACATCCCCACAGGTGTTTGTGTCTGATTGGACCTCCTCTTCAAGAACAGTCCCACTGGAATTTGCTGCACATCAATGTCTGAAGAGTTGGGCAAGATGTATTCACTTCTGAAGCCACATCGTTTGATCAGACCGACACCACTCTATAGGGTGCAGCATTAAAGAGACTTCTTATGACACAAAGAGGCCAACAAAGCCCCGTTAGTTATGATGCACACCTGCCAGTCTGTCGAGTCCTAAACTCTCACCTCAAAGATCTCAAATCCAGCGATGTCAAGGATGCCAATGAAGGAGGCTCCCTGTCTCTTGGTCTTGTCCAGGGCCTTATTGATCCTCAGGACCAGCCAGCGGAACATCCTCTCGTAAGAGGCTTTGGCCAGAGCCTCGACAGCAAACTCAGCCTGCTCCTGGGTCTGGGCCTTCTGGACATAGTCCCTGCCAACCTGGAAAAAGAAATATGCCACAGTCACCCTGGGATACTAAAGTTGGCTAAAACTGGCTCATTGACAAGCTCTTGCTTGTTTATTTGGGATTGAGAAACAAAATACCACCAGGTTTAAACATGAGTGGGAAAAAAAAAGCATAAAAAAAGTCCAGACATCAACTGACAGTTTGGGATGTAAATTTTCTTCTTAGTCATTAGAAGAAAAAGGTAAAACATTGCAAATCATTAGATGCAATGAACATTCATGCACTGATTGTCATGCAGACCTTGATTCTGGGAGACAGGATGGCACGTGTGAAGTCGGTCACATTGATGCTCAACAGGTGACACACCTTCTGGGCAGCTGATGGTGGGACATGAAGGGGACATTGGAGGATGTGAAGGTGAAATTTGGATGAGTTGGAAAGATTTGAGCATGTGGAGCGGGACAGACAGTATGTGGAGAGGAGATGATGAGTGGTGTGTCTGTGTAAATGTGTGTACCAGTGTCATCCGGCATGGAGGCCTGGTCAGAGTGACGCTCCTTCTTAAAGGTCATGTTTCCTAACTGCAGCACGGCCGACACCACCTTCAACAGACCTGACAAACAGGCAGAAAAGGTCACACACAAAACTTTTATCCTGTTTTACATTCATGTATGTTACTTAGTCTCTTAAAATAAATACCATTTTATTAGAATTGAATACATCCAAATATGTAAATACGTAGAGCTGATACAATTGGTTATTAATTGATCAGTCAATGGAATATGCGCCTTTTCTGCAAAAATGTGAACATTTGCTGGTTCCACCTTCTTAAGTGTGAGAATCTGATGCTTTTCTTTGACATGATCCCATTGGTAGTAGTATGTATGGCGTCACCTGCGCATGTACTCATTAGAAATCCAGCTCCAAAACACTACTGGAGGTCAGAATCTCCCACAGGGAATATTTAATTAATAGGAGAAATAAATCTTTAGTCACAACTTCACAGCCCCACAAGTACCGATTCTTTCTTCTTCTGGGATGCTCATGATCTGAAAGGCTTCCATGGTCTCAGTGAACATGTCTTTGTCCTGCTGGCCAGGAATTGTCACATTTCCATTGGACAGGAAACGGTACTTGCTGTAATCCTCCAGACACAACTCAGCTAGATGGTGAAAAAAAAAAAAAAATTGAGAGTTATTTATGGTGAACTTCAACTGATTTGTTAAACTGAGACAGCTCTGGCATTACATTTACATGGGTTTGCTAATCTCTGCTACAATGTACACATTTTCAGCACTACTGTACTGCAGACACCAATATCTGAAACGAGAAATGGAAGCTCTTCATTAGAGGACACAGTCAACTACTTCCTGTGCTACTTATCAAATGTCTACTCTTAATCTGCAAGTCACAGCCAGTCATGAATAAACCACATTTGTTCTTCTACTTTCTATGTAGCTCAGTTTGATGCATTCATGTTGTAGTAAAATGTCTCACAGCGCAGCTTGTCCCCTGCTCCTGTCAGCATGTAGTAGAAGACGTGGAAGCTCCTTTCCTCTTTAGCTTGTCGGACGGCCCGAGACTTCTCCAGCAGATCTGGTGACGTTTCAGTCAAGGACAAGCCAGTGCAATTATAGCAGGACAAAAACAGCTTCTTTAAAAAGAAGAGCAGTAGCAGGCTGGACTATCAAGGCCCTCAGGGGCCCTGAAAACTTCCAGCAGTCTTTGTGGTCCTCTCAGGTAATGTGATTAATTGCACTATTAAACTGAAATGTAAGGCTTTTAATGAGTCGTATGATCACAGACTGACAACAAACCTGAGGCAGAGAGAATGGCAGCATAGTGCCTGGTTTCACTCTTGGCAAAATGGAAGGCGGGGGGGCACTAATTTTTACGCCGGGGGGTATCTAACAGGTTAATCTACTCCTGTACAGAGGAACTGAGAAAGTAATTGGCATATTTAAAAAAGGATACAAGTTTCAATGTTGGCTCCAACGATGTATCCGTTGACATCAAAGTTGATCCTGATGAATTTTCCCTACAAGAAAAATATAAATCAAATAACTCTGATGTGAAGCACTAAAACATATGTTTTTACAGCTGAATACATTTAAATGCCCTGAAAACCTATTATCTCAATCAGCCTCTTTCTATGAGTGTTTGGGTGCTACATGAACGCAAAATAAACTGCTAAAGATTTTTTATAAATGAATATGAATATTAAAATTCTCTGTTTTAAACTCGTACTAAATAATACTTAATAATACTATTATTATACTAATAATACTTTGGCATTTATTCCACCTTAATGTTTGACTTGTGACTATTAAACGTGATTTTGATCTTATTTATAGAAAAACTAAGATTTGAAGAAAGCTTTCAGGGGCTTCAAGTCATTCTTACGAATCTTGAGGAGTTGTCGTTTTTGACGGTCTTTGCGTTGCCGAAGGCCTCCAGGATGGGGTTTGCTTGTAGCAGCTGTTTCTCCAGTTCCCCCTGACAGAGAGGTCACAGTATCAAGGCCAAACTCCAGACTCAGGAACATTTTATCATGACTTTAAGCTGGACATTAGTCGGGCAAGCGCAATTTTAAATCATGCATTTTCAGATTTGTCATTGGCAAATACAAACATAGGCTCTGTGCAATGCCTCTTCTGACTTTCAGTATAAAATCATTTAGGCTGCGTAGTGAAAAGAATGACCTCAGGGGATATTATCATTGCCCAACCAACCACACGCACAAGCAAATACTGGATCCTGCACATTCCAACACACATTCCCGCAGCACAGCAAGCCCACTCAAGCACAGAAACCCTGTTAAGACCATCCCTGTCCATGCAGGCACGAACAAGAGAACACGAGAAGCACACAGGCTGGTTAGCATAGATCCCCAAAGGAGATGCAGGAGTGCACTGAGACACCCCAAACAACCTACATACTGCTACATAACAATGACAAAATCAAGACTGACCAGATTGAGTAAAAAATAGCTGCTGGGTGAAGTGCGATACTTTCACCTGATACAGCTTTAAAAGCCCACACACAAACACTGAGGTGCATTTTGGCATTTTAGACAAGCCTGAGATAAAGTTACTGCTGAACTGCTCTGCTGTGTTTGTGTGCAGTTCACTGGCACAAGGAAATAATCCTTAAGGTAGACATATTCGTTTATCCTCTGAACCCACACCAGGCTCTTTAACAGGCATGGGAAACTTGTTTTTGAATTTTAAAAGAAAGTATTCGACTCTTAACTAAAACTTAGAGATAAAATGTCTTACCATTGCAGTTAAATAAATAAATTAAAATAATTAAAAATAGTTTGACATTTTGGGAAATCCGCTTATTTGCTTTCTTGCTATGATTTTCATATCTGAAGGTTAAATATGATGCTAAGCCATGAGGGCTTGAAAACGTCTAGTCTGGTTCTGTCCAAGGCTAAATGTTTTTTTTGTTTTTGTACAGATTAAACAAATGAGGGACATAACATGTTAAGAGGTGATGGTAGGCGGACTTTGTTGCTTCGAACAAAGCCAGGCTAGTCGTTTCCAGTCTTTAATGCTAAGCTTCTTCTCACTTCTCAAAATGTCGAACAATTCCTTTAAAAGCCACGGGCTATATTTAAGTAAATTTAAGGCACTTCCTTGAAAGCCAAAACAAAGACAATAAACATTTCCTGTTAGTAGAGTAGTGCAAAAACAGTCAGACACCATGTGTATGGAGTCAGAGAGATGAACTCACATGTGACAAAACTGCACTGCCCTGGAGAGGAGGTGAGAAAGGAGAGTGTTCAACACATTTGATACCAGCGTCAGCGCTCAAATTACATAACAGCACAGGAAACCTGATGAATCGTGAAGATTTATCGAACATTTCATGTAAAGCCTTGTGAAACAACCAGCATGTAAAGAACACTAATACAAGCACACACACACACAATCGCATCCGCTTCACTGCAGAGGGGTGAGGCAGGCACGTCGAGGCCTGAAAGAGGAATGTGCACGAGTCGCCACACAGCTCGTTCAGGTAGGCTACAACATTATAGAGATGGACTGACACAGATGGAGAAAGGAACATCAGAGGAGGGGAACAGTACATTTTCACTGTGGTCAATTCAAATCTTCAGACTAACAGTCAGGAGGGAATCAGCAAAACAAGCAGAGTTTTACTGACCTGATCCTTCTTGGACTTGAAAGATGAAGCAACATGTGCAAGATACTGAATGACTTTCTTAGTATTTTCTGTTTTCCCTGCTCCTGATTCACCACTATAGAAAAAGGCATGATACACAGAAAGATTTAGACACCTACTATGTGTCAGAGGGGTCAGTATACTGGACATCAAGGCACAATAAAGGCAAGGTTTCCAATAAATACAACTCAAGTCTTTTCTCACAGCCTGCAGGAAGAAAAAAAAAACAAGAAAGACATTTCCAGGCCAAGAACAAACTTTGAGCCAACAGTTTTTAACCCGACATGGGGAGAAAATCTGCACCCAGAAATCAATTTAAACATCTACAATTTCATTACAACCTGGCAAACTCCATGTGCTGCTAAAGATCATGTGATATGATCAAAAGCTCTGCACAACTGGAGTGACAATAAAGTGAGACCCTATGACCAATAGAGACTAGACTGTCTGTATGAATCTGTGCAAACAAGACAGATCAGTGTAGAAAGAACAGGACTCTGTGTTGAACCAAGACATGGTGAAGACACAGAGTAACCTACGTGCAGAGGATGGACTGGTCCTCACGATCTGAGAGGAAGAGAAAGAGAAAAAATGTCAAACAGCGAAAAAAGTTCACATAGTAGAAAAACACAAGCAGCTGAGTTGACAATTATGCGGCATGTGATTGTTTAACTCTGCAAGTCATGTAGGGCTGAAACGATTGGCTGATTATTCAATTTGTCCATCTATAGAAAATCGAACTGTCAGCTATATACCAGCTAAGCCATTCACAAAGGAAGAATTCGCTGGATTCAGCTGATCATATGTGAAGATTTGTTTCTTTTTATTTGTTTACATCACTGTGAATGAAATATATTTAGTATTTAGACTGATGGTCAAACAGAGAGAAGTCACCTTGGGTTATAGAGATGGAAATTTGTCACCATTTCCTGAGATGTTTTAGCCTCAATTATTTCATAATTAATTGATAATGTAGCCAATTGTTAGTGGCAGCACTAAACCCTTGTGTGCATGAACATATGAAGACCATTTGTTATATATACACACATACACGAAATAATGTCAAACTGTTTTTCCTGTACAGAAAGTGTCTGTGGTACCCTGCATCATGCTCCTGTAGGCCGTGTCTGTGATGGCGTAGATGTGAGGGGGCATCTCATGTCTCTTCTTGCCCTTGTACATGTTCACTATTTCCTCGGTGTAGATGGGCAGGTACTTGTATGGGTTTACCACCACACAGAAGAGGCCAGAGTACGTCTGGGTAAAACAGAACAGTTACTGTCAGAGAGTCACAGCAAAACATGACATTCTCTGCGAGTACAGACTCATGGCGCTCAAACTCACGTAGATGAGTCCAGAGTAGTATCTCTCCTTGAGGTTGTGCAGCACAGAGGCCTCATTCAGGCAGGTGAGCTCCGCCATGTCCTCCACCTTGTTGAACTTGGGTGGGTTCATCTTCTGAATGTCATCCTTGTTTACCCTCACCTGAGATTTACAGACACAACACACCTGTCAGAGGCTCTTCCTGGACATATCCGTGAGAAGTAAACTTCAGCATTATTTTTTCAACATTAACACATCACACACAAACCGCTGCTTGGTTGCCTGTTAAAGACGCTGTTCGACAACTTCATAACACTAACAAACATTTGTCACTTTCACCTTCTTGCCGGAGTCCGTCAGCTCCACCACACACTCGTCTCCATGCTCCTCCTTGACGGAGCCGGCCTCGAAGCCCAGCTTCTCAGAGGGGACCCACACCAGCTTCTTGGTGGCCCAGTCGGCCTGGGCGAGAGGGTTGTTCACCCCACTGCGGTCCCCATATAGGAACTTGTCTGCATCCGTCATGATGACTAAAGGACAGAGTGTGAGAGAACATTTTAAACAAACATGAAGCCATTTTGAGTAGTCTGAACTTTCAAAAACAGAGCTAGCATCTAAAATTATTGATATTTTACTGTGGTAAATTAGATTGATGATTAATTAACTAATCCATAGACACATGGATATTACAGCTGTCCCAATTGACCTCAAAGTGATCCTAAAAAAATTTGATGATAGAATACAGGTTTGATGGTGCAGGAGGTGCAAAAACATGATAAATTCATATTTATCATATTCATAACTCTTCTCACTGTTGAACAAAGCCCTTTTACTTATGTATGAAATCCAATGTCACCAGCAGCCAGTCATCAGTTCTTTCCATCTCTATGTGCTATGTTGATGCAGATTCAGATTTCGATCAAAAGTTTCTAAATATCAGATGTCCACAGCGTAGGGTGGGTTTAAGACGCTGACAATGCAATTGCATCATGTCCAGCTTTGCTGCACATCATCGCTCCTCTGCTTCCTCATTTCCTGTCACTTCTGGCTCTCGCAATTCTGTCGATTGCAAGAGCCAGAAGTCTCTCGCTGACAGAAAATCATCAGAGCACCTTTAAGTGCAACGGAAGTAAAGTACACTTTGTGCGTCCTGACACTAAGCCTGTTATTACTGCTCATCATTCGTCATGTGTGTAATAAGTCTGTTTGATGAGTTGTGTCTGTATGAGTTTTAGCTTTGACAAGAGAGTAAAACTTTTCAAATAAATATTTAGCTGAGGTGTGTGCACCAACACAAACTTTCACATGCGGACAAACAACGCTCTTCACTTCCTTGTCCGACAGTAACAGGAGGTACGGTACAAGTTTGGGCACATGATCGTCACAACAGCTGTTCTTTCGTCTTAGTTCACTTTATCATTATGAGCTCGTATCCACTTTACTGTGCGGTTGACAAGCCTGACTGAGTACTAAAGCTCTCCGGAACAGATAAATGTAGAGAAAAATGGTGAGAGAAGACGCAAAAACTCAAAACTATTTGTGATCAGAGGAAAAACTCAAAAAAAAAGAAAAAAAAAACAGGTTTAATTTCAATCCTTGCCAGTGTGTTTATGACCTGAGGCTCAACACAGTCAGACCAAACAATTAGTCACTTTTCATCTGAGCTCTACAGTACGACTCCTTCCTTTATTCCCTGTCTGACCCACATTCCTTCCTCACCAGCTCATTACACAGAATTCCACAAATTCCCAACTCCTTCTCCCACTCCTCATTATCCACGACCATCTCTTTAGATCCCCAATTTCCGCCACAGGTAATAAATGTGCAGCGATTATGCCTCATTCTGCATCAGGAGAGTGAGGCCCTACCAGTGCGAGTTATGTAAAAGTCCTGCTGTGGGCTGGAGGAGCAATGCTCCTCAGTAAAAGAGGCAAGAAGGAATGTCGGGAGCAAGTCTGGGCAGAGTGAGTAATATCATTATTCCCCAACCACACCCAGAAAAGTTAGAAAGATAAAATCCATCACCTCGATTCACAGCGATCCTCATTTTAAGAGGGCATCACGACAAATGACAAAATAATGACTTTAATTAGTGAACTTAAAAGTAAACATTACAAGTAAGAGCTGCTGTTAGCGTCGTAAAAAGGTTTAATGATCTTAAGTAGTGTTCACAGATGTAATGCATGACAGTTACATTATTCCAATTAATGGGCAGCTTAAAAGCTAATGTTTTTCTGCCTGTTTGTGTTGGACAAGGGTGGTGTTTTTTTTTTATTCTAACTCTTTAGAAAAAGCCGTGGCTTCTTGTGATGACTTTTGAGTGGACTCAAAATTAATTTTAAAGAATAACAGATGAGTGTGAGCAACTCTACTGGAAGAAAAAGTTAAGTTCTCTCTTTGGATTATTTGATTTGATGTTCAGTTTTTCACACTTTAAAAAAAAAAAACAGCCAAGATTAGAGAAAAGTCACAGGTTATGTAGCAAAAATCCCCTTCTTATTTCCTGTAGTGTTAATCATCTTGCAAACCCCCTCGGTTAGGAACCACTACAATAAAAGGAACAGAAGATATTGAAAAATATTGCATTTGAACATTTAAAGAGCACCAAATCAAAAAATATAACACACATAAACCTGCATAATCCAAAATAGGTAGCAACAGTTGGATGGAACAGTTAGAAAACAAACAATGTCCGAGCCTTTAAATAATGTTGCTTGAGTGAGGAAAATCATCACTCTTCAGGATTCATACACGTCAGATTGTTGTGTCAAAGGGGTTTTATAATCTGTACAGAATACAACGGCCCCTGTCCTCAGACACTCGGTGTGGAGTAGGATATAAATTATATATAAATCTTTCTATATGAATGTTTGTACAGTGGATGTTTAGAGCAGCTGCCTCCTCTCAGGTGGAGGACAGCTGATGAGAATGTGTGTGTATTGAGAGCGATAAAGACATAGTGTGAGTGTGTGTATGTTAACAGAGCCAGGGATAAAGGGATCAGTGCACAAGGTGTCATCTGCGTCCCTCTTAAGTTCATTATGTGCTCAGACTCTTGAAAATCAGTGGGGGCAGGAAGGGGAGCACACCGACATTACTTCTCCCATGTAGAATCACGTATTCAGGACACTGAATGCATCATTAGTACCCCAACCACAAAACCATTAAAACACAAAGCCGACATTGAAAACTTGTGACATTCACATGCATGTGGCCTCATGGTTAATGCTATCCATGGGCCAACTTCCTCAGGGAAGTTGCACAAAAACTGTGGTTCAAAGTGACAAGACGAACCGTTTCAGTCTTCACGCCCTCTCTTCTGTATCATTAGAAGTCAGAGAAAACATGCCCCACACGTCTGTGGAGGTCAGGATGAAACAGAAAAGTCCAACCAAAGTGAAAAGAGTGGTTAGATTTAGCTTTGGCTTTGGCTGCAGCTGAGTCCCTATTGTCTGCACGGACCCGTTTAATCTGCATCTCCTCTGCTTGACGGTCTTATCGTGCACGTTTTCAACAGCATCCCCTGTTCTTGGCTGCCAGTCAATCCCTGCTTTATCCGGGCTTCCATGGCTCTTACCAAATGCAGAGAGCACGAGCCCTGCCATCTGCAGCCCGGCTGCTGACACCAGACCAGCGGGGTGAGAGATCGATGATGCTGTGGCACTGACGTTGGGGGGGGATTAGTCAAAGTAGGAGAACGGTGGATGAGAGGTGGTTTAATTTCAGGATGGGTCAGACAGCTGCTCTGAATGTTACTGATGTGAAACAGGTGGAGAAAAGTCTGCATGTTCTGCATAAAAACGGTGAGGAGATGAGCTTTTATGGCTCCAGATGTGGCAGCATTGTTTTATTTCCGGGCTGAACCAAAAAAAGAGGAACACTAGATTCTGGTCAGAAAACAATTTTCACGAGTCACAAATTCAAATATCATGTCAGACCAAAGTGCCTTGTTTTCATCACAAAGCCAAATCCTCTTTGGTAACTACCTGCCAATTATGTATCCTGAGGACACACACACACACACACACACACACCCACACCCACACCCACACCCACACCAGGGTGTGGGCAGTTCGTTTTATCAAAAGCACAAAAAAAAGAAAAAGAAAACTCATCTCCTGCAAACCACCTGACACACTACACTGCAGGATCCAAACCAGGTCCACATGACAGACATGAGCTCATGTCTAAACACCTGAGATTAAAACATTCATCTTCAGGCTGATTTTTATGTCCAGTTGAGCTGCTTTTGTCACTTTTGTGCATATTCTTATAAAGGAAACGCAATCTATCCTCAAAAAAATCAAAGTTATGTCCGTAGAGACGAACTAAACAGTATTGATTTAACTTTTATCCACCTGTTCTGACTCCAAAGTAACCTCTCAATATTTTTTATATTGCTTATGAGAATCTAAGTGTCTGATGTTGTTCGTAAAGTCCTACTGGAGGATTCAATCAATTTATGTGATGCACAACATGTAACATTAACACAAATATTCAAATAATTGAGCATGCGCAGTTTAAAGGGCTCCTTTGATGAGAACACCTGGCCAGGTGCGCCACATTTCTCATCTTTAGCAAAATAAAACGATTCTACTCGTCTTTCCTCCACTCAAACAGTCTTTTTTGTTACTAATCGGCTAGAGACACAGTCAACACCACCGAGCTCTCTCTACTCTCTACCTGCAGAAAACGAGCGAGGACACACCTGGTTTTCAGCTGCAGGCACCGTAGGTGAGCTTGTGTCCGTGTTTGTCCCGCTCGACGACACTTTGTTCACTGAACGAGGAGCCTCGTCCGTCTGTCTGTCCGTCTGTCTGTCTGTCCGTCTGTGGTCTTCAGCCGCGGCTCCGCTCCGTCATGCGGTCCAGCTGCTCAGGCTTGGCTCGGTGGGGAGGATGGACGGGCTGCTCCTTTAATCCGCCCAGTTTTATTTTTCGCAGGTAAGTTGAAGGCCCCGCCCCCTTCACCGAGGGCTGTGCTGCGTTCATGAGCCCCGCGTAAAAACCGGGACTGATGAGCTGTCGCTGTAAGTGCTTGTCAATCAAAAACGTATAATTTATTTTACTTTTTTTTTTTTTAAAACTGTTAACATAATGTAACTTTTGCACCGGGTAGTGTGTCTTTGTTTGTTTGTTTTTTTTATCAGTCAATTCTGAAGCCTTTTTTTGCTTCTTTTTTAAGCTCTTCATACAGTCTCACTGCCACCTCCAAAACTCACACAAGCAACCAAAACACCTCATACATGTCTCACAATAAGCTCACAGTCATCAGTCCTCATACTCATAACACACTTTGACTTTAATAGAAATCATCTATTTCATCACAGAATAGCACCTTTTCATCCTCCGTTGACTGTGTAACTAGAAGAAATCAGAAATAAATCACATCATCACTTGTGCTTGTTTGATAATGAGACTAAAAACAGGACACCCAGCTTTCACCTGAAATTGCCATCAACTGTGTTTAGAATAATAATTATTTCATTTTATTCCAAGATTTTCTATATATATCTTAATGTGGGCACTGCAGAAATGATATTTGCCATTGTTGCTTTTTTTTTTAATGAATGTGCTTTTAACAGTTGTGAAAACAGTGTGTTAGCATTAAAACATGTGCTGCAGATATACAGTGTTTTACAGTTCATGTGTTTTGTGTGAAACAATGAAAAATGATCATTGAGTTTGGTCCACGCAGACTTCTGTATGGCTGACTGTGAAGTGTGACAATGTGAATTCAGTTTTGACAGATACATGTTAGCAATCGCAAATTCACTCTTTTAGTCGTCAAAAATGAACAAATCTTTGTTAACATCTTCTCAGATGTGAGGATTTGCTGTTCTTGTTTGTTTTATATCATTTTAAACCAATTGAAAAATAAATGTATTCATCAACAATGAAAATAGCATTCAGCTGCAGCACCATTCTGAATAAATATCTGAATGTAGCTTACAAATATTATTTCATACTTTTATTTTCAGACACGTCTGGAAAAGCTAGTCTGACGTGTCCAGTGTGTGCACTTTTTTTTCAAAATGACTAACCAAGATTTGCTCACTGATAAAAGTAATAAAACACAATAAAGATGGAAACAGAAGCCACTGTGCTCTCATTCTCTGAAAAGTGATCAACAGCTTCAACGACTGTAGTTACACACAGAGGGAATAAAGTTCAGAGAGTCGGTGATTATCTGTTGCATTACAGGAGCATCTGGTCAAATAGTGTTGGGCGTATAAAGTGTGTGTGTGTGTGTGTGTGTGTGTGTAGGAATGCAGAGCCTCGTCGGTACCTGCAACAGGAGCAGGGGTGTGGCACTGCTGATGTGTCCAAGGTGGAAATATGACACAAAAGGAAGTAATTGTATAGAAAGGAAAGTAAGTTTGTTGATATATTCATGTTTTAACAAATCAGTGGCTCCAGTGTAAGTGTGTATGTGCAGCACAGTATCCTCTCACACAGGATGTCTTGTTTTCTGGTGTTTATTCTCTCTGGAAAAACAAATTAGAGACTAACTAATATTCACTCAACAGAAAACCCACAAATGAAGCAGAAAAAAAAAAAGCCATGATCTTTGTGTATCACCACAGCAGATACCAAACAAGGGGAAGACTCTACCTGCACTTTGTCTCCCATCCACCAATGAGCATTTGGTTTAATTTCCTACCATATATGGTCAGAGAGAGGACACAGAGAAAGAAAAAGATTTCCAGAGAGAGAGAGAGAGAGAGAGAGAGAAGCGGGAGGGAGGCGTGGTCTATTGTTGTGTTTCTGCCCTGGTGTAAAGTTTCTTTTTCAAAACCCTGTCATTACCCGGAGCCCCGGTGCTCCTGCTGCTTCATATCCGTCACACATCAAAGATGAGCTGATAGGCGCGTAGGGGCGGCATGTTGCAGCATGAAAGAAACAGAGCAGACACGCACACACACACACACACACACACACGCACACACACGTTGTTAGCATTATTAAGGTGTGTACACGTACACTAGTGACTAGTTTTCACTGTAATGAAACAGTGGTACAGACAAACTTTAGGTTGTAGTTGATTCAGTCCTTGTTCTGATGCTGTTGCTTGTTTCAGAGGAGTAATAGAGGAGACGACATGTTGGTAAGAATAAAACTTGTTAGACACAACCCTCAAAGAATACAGTGGGTTCAGGTTTTAAAACAATAGTCACATGGTCGTAGGTACATTGAAAGCAGTTTCGGTCACTGTCCTTGGCTGCACCAGGATCCCTCCTTTAAATAATTTCAATGTAAGAAATAGATGAGAAATCCTCAGTCCACTTCTATCCAAATTTTCCTAATTTAATTCTAAAGTTCAACCAAAGCTAATGTGAAGATCAAACAAACAAATCCCTCTTTGTGTTTCTATTATTCTGTTGGAAAGGAAACTCCTCGTGCTGAATTCTGCTTAATGCATTTTCACACAGAAGCAGGTCTGCCTTTGTCCTTCCTGCTTCACACACAAAAACCTCACCTGTAAAAACAAACTAACTTAACCACTTTTGCTCCGACTGTACCTCCTCTACACTCTGAGCTGCCGGTTTCTCGTCCTTTGTCACTGGATAAAAAGGAGACTCTCTACGTAATGATACCGTATCTAAATTCACCTCAGCTGTTAACACTGAAGATGAGTTTTGCTGCCATTCTGCATCATATTCAGTGTGTGTGCATTTCTGCTCTAAACAGTTAGTGAGCTGTATTATGGTGTTTTACTGTGCAATCAAAAGGAGGTGTCTAATAGTTTTTTTTCACCCAGTAGTCGTCCTGTTGGTTAATTTCTGTAGACACAGGGGCACGGTCTGCTATTACAACACTTCACATGTGACGCAGCTTCCTGCGGCTTGCTTCAGGATGGGGAAACTGTCTCACACACCTCAGAAGGGCCTCAGTGTAAGATGATCACAGTGATTTTCTTTCTGCAGAACACACACCAACTATGTAGATACAGTAACACTCCCTAGACCAGAAAGAACGAGTGTTTCCAGTTAGTAACCACAGTAAAAATCTATATCAGCTGGTGTGTAACATTTCAACGAGGAGCAAAAGCCAAGTCATGTTAAGTCCTGTCGTGTCATGCAGGTAATTGTGTTAAATTTCTCTGTGGGGGAAAGAAAGCACTGCTGTCAGAGGTCTGCATGGAGGTGTATTCTGACGAGTTTGAGCACCTCGGCCTGCTGTGTTTGACGAGCGGAGGGCAGATTTTACATTATTATTTTAGATAAATGAGAGTTCAGTGGCTCACAAACACATTATGATGCTTGTGGTATGAACTAACCACGGACATACTTTAAGGATTATTTGAAACAGTGACAGAAGTTTGGACACATTCCGTGTAAAACAAGTTGTTGAGAGATTAACAGTTGAGAGATTTGTCATTTCTTTCACTTTTCCTCTGTTGCGTCACATCAACCTGAAATCTGCAGTCTCAGGTTAAAACACTGAATGAATAGTGCACCCTGCTGTGGACAAAACAGGCTATTACAAGATGGTGAGTGTCCACGTTTGGATGATTTCAGAGCTGCAACTTTTTATTTTCATTATTGGCAAACATTCATACACGCATGCATACATCTGTGGAAAGGCCCCACAGTCTTACTCCCAGACTACAAACACAGTACAGGGCTATAAAAAAAAGTAAACTATTCTGTATTTTTTGGGTTAAAAATATTATTTGTCATATTATCAGTCAATATTCTTCTAAAATATAAGGCAGTTAAACAGATTAGTACATGGTGCCCATATGATATAGTAAACTTGATCTATTATGAAGTATCAGGTCTCTGAAAACTACACTGAAATAGTTTGTGTATTAATAACACTGCAATTTATATGGCATTTTAAACTATTAAACTTAATTAAATTATTAATTGGAAAAGCCTTTTGCAATGTGTTATTTGTTCTAAGTGTCAATTGTTTGTCCCCCTTCCTCTAAAACCAAACCTACACCATTGACTAACTGCATTATGGGAACTTTTTCTGCTGGAAAAAATTTCAATAATGATAATAAAATACCACCATGACACAAACTTTTTATGAGTTTTTATTTATTTATTTATTTGATTTTTAGGTGTTTTATTGTTTTTTTTCTCCAAAAAAATCCTGAGGTATTCACAATATAATGGCATTTATTCTGTTTGAAATGAGACTCGGGGAGGGGTGGGGGGGGGGTGGTAAAGCGGGAGGGGGGGATAAAATACAGCCAAAAAACAAAACAAACAAAATAAAATAAAAACAAACGGGCAGTAAAGCTGTGTTGATTGATACAATTGTCAAAACAATAAATCCATGGTGTCGTACATACAATAAGCCTCTGAACTGCAACAGCGGAGACAGAAGTCCGTCCCCCCCCCCCCCCCCCCCCCCGCAAACTAGCAAATTCATGCAATCTAGACTCAGAACTGCATTCAGAAAAACCAAGCAACAAACCTCAATGATATTTCCAAGCAGGCGTGTCCCACCTCGCTAACAAGGAGTGCAGGTTAAGAATAAGCCAATCAGTCCTCTATCATAGTAGTTATCATCAGCTGAAATAGCTAAAACTTAGCTAAACCCCCCCCCCCTCCCAAAACAAATGTAGTCTGCTCTGTAGCGGGCATTCAGTACTTACTGATAAAATCCATCCAAGTTTCAAACAATACAAGCTTTAACTGTGAGTTATTAGCAAAGCACTAGAGTTCAGATACACCATGCTGTGGCTTCTCAGCTTTACGCCACGAGCACTTTGTTTGTCGGGGCCTTTTGAGAGGGTAAACAGTAAACAAAATAATGGACTTCAGGAAGTAGGACAGTCACAGTAAAGCCACAAACGGTGACCCGTACTGTGCTGTGGGTTTCTATTTGGACTGTTAATCTGTTACTTTATAGACTGCACGTTAGTGTGATGGTGGAATACAATATTTTGCTTTCTGTACACTGTATGATAAAATGCCAATGAGAAACTACTCCTCTACCTTGAGTCCTGTTTGCCCTCCTCAAAAAAGCTTAATACATATAAACAAACAAAAAAAACGTACAAATGACAATAAATAAATATCAGTGAAAAAAATACACTGTAGAATAATTTTCTTGCTCTGTGTCACAGATCTATGATTGATAAAATAACTGCTGTGACTTAAAGAAAATAAGGAAAACACCCAATATTCTCCTCTCTGCACAACAATCCCAATCTGCAACACAAAACAAAACAAAATAAAACCCATCACAAGTGCAACATCAGTCACGACAGTCTCAGCATTAGAAAAAAATAAAACAAAAAAAAAGCTCTGGTATTTGACCAATCAGCTCACTACTACAGCATCAGACAAACCAGAAAGAATGAAAAAAAACATCATTATTAGGAAATAAAACAGAATAAAAAATAAAATCCAAATGCAGTGGGCAGGGATGAAGGAAAAAAAAAAAAAAATTAAATAACAGCACACAATTTATGACCCAAACTGGGGTAACAAGAAATTGATCATGATATCTGATCAAAGGAAAGCAATATGTAGTAATAATAATAATAATAATAATAATAAAAAATACTATTAGAGGTTATCTTTATGTGGCTGTTTAAATAAGGTGGACAGACACTACAGCGTAACGGTGAGTAAAACGATTGCTCCACCTCGCCAGTAAAAGTAACCTTTAGAAAGACAGACAACACTGTCCAGCTCTCAGCGCTGTCTGGGATCACCCATTTGTTTCTTTGTTCAATTTGGTGTCATCTTTGCCCTGAATAATAATAACAACAAAAATAATAATAATAATAATAATAATAAAAACAGTAATCATAATAATCATAATAATAAAAAAAACGAAACAAATGGACAAAAATAAAAGCTAATAGTAAAATCACCATCAATAAAGACTTTTGGTAGACGAATGAACATCACACACACTCTTCACTCGCACACACACAGCTAAGTGAAAAGAAACACACACGGCACATGAATGAGGGAGAAACAGGACGTTTTTCTAAGAAACACTGTCTGCTAATAAAGATACAGCTCCTCCTCCTCCACGACTAGTGACGGGTCCAAAGTGAAAAAATATATTGCAAAGTTGACGAAGAACATTAAAAAAAAAAAAGGCAAAAAAGTGTGTCTTTTCCTAAGTACACAATAATTCAACATTTTTGCAAAACAAAAACAAAAATACAGACTATATGTGTAAAAATTATAAATAAGGATAAAGTTTTGTGCATCCCCGCCCCAACCAACCGTCGTCTTGAAAACAAAACAAAAACACATAAAAACAATGGCAGTTACAACGGTGACAATAACATGCAATTGATATACTTTACAGCATTGATCTGCATCTCCCCCAAACTACAAACCCCAGTCTAACCCCCGTCCCTCCCTGACCCCGATACAATCCTTAAATATGTGTCAGCTCATTCAAAACATCTCTCTGGCTCTCTCTTTCCTCTACGAACTAGCTGAAGGCGGTGATCTTCATCACCCACTGGGAGGGGGGGGCTCAAAAAAAAAGAAAACACACACTGTCGCCAACTCCAGTTTATCTGTAAATCTGTATGTATGTACAGGAGGCTTTTTTCCCATCCAAGCAAGCTGACATGGTTTGAATGACTGCATAGTGAAAATGATATTTGGTTTACTTACAGATGGGCTCACCACACACACACACACACACACACGCTCACTCACACACACACACGCGCACCAGCTTCCCCTCGGCGTCAAGGCACAGCGCAGGTTCACGCTATGATCCAGCTGTTTTTACACACCCCTGGCCTCACACCGGACAAGCTAATATACACATAAAGCCACTATTGGCAGTAGCAAACATTGCTGTGGGTTAACTTTTTACACGTGTGTGTGTGTGTGTGTGTGTGTGTGTGTGTGTGTGTGTGTGTGTGTGTGTGTGTGTGTGTGTGTGTGTGTGTGTGTGTGTGTGTGTGTGTGTGTGTGTGTAGTTTAGTAATCGGATGTTTTGTTTTCTCACACACCTGGCCTGACCTGCTTGGTTTCAGAGGTGTAGCGTGGCACCGTCAACCAATCAGGAGTTTGGATGGAAATGCCCGCCAACAGCAGGGTCAAGCGAGTGTGTGCGTGTGTGTGTGTATGTAAAGTACAAGTCAGCTTTATAACAGAGAACCTTGACAGTGGGAGACCACAGTGAACGCTGTAGTGGGAGCGGGTTGCCCCGTCTCTACGAGTTTAGAAACTGCACCAGTGAGTACTCCTCAGCAGTACAGCTGATGGATGCTAAGCACCAGATTGAGGTCTATATACAACCGTTCTAGCAGGGAGGCTGAGCAGGTCTGTCTCCATCAGCCCTGAATCCTGTCATCTGGAGAGCAGGACAACCAACAACAAGATTCCCTGCTCACTGCTGGAGGCTAAATCAGTTCCAGGTCATACCCTGGTCTGCAGATTAAAACCAGAGCTAATGGAGTTGTGCCAACTCGCCGCCACGTCTGCTCAGGGGCCTGTGTCACGAAGCGACGTGAGCCATCTGTGGGCTTAACTCAGGTTTTCTGGTATCACAAAGCTGCCTTAGTTTTTAGACGTCATGCAGAAAGATTTACCAACATGGATCCAAGCACAGAGTTTACGTTAAAGTAATAAAGAGCAACAGAGACGCACACGTACAGAGAATCTTAACGTCCCAGCAGAGTTAATGATTTCAGATAAAATGTTTTTTACACAACCGTGTGACCACTCTGGGTTTACAGCAGAACTCAAGTGATTATAGATTAGCACAGTAACAGCCTGATTACTTATTATCATAACAGCATATTATAAGTTACACCAAACAGCTCCACCTACAACCACATTTAAAGGGACATCCCACTGTTTTTAACACGTAAAGTTTATTAAAAGTTGTGTCTCCTGTGGTACTGGAGGGAGCTTTGCTAAATTTGAAAATGTAACCCTGACGATCATCAAGGTTATTTTCATGAGAAACGTATTAGAGTTAGACGGATGTATCTACTGATATCAGCTTATTGCGGGTATATGTTGGCCGATAACTAACGAGCCATTGTGATTATGAACTGGATTTGAAAATCCAGAGTTAACGGAGCCAGTTGATGAGCAGCTGTGTGACACCAGTTATCCCCGGTCGCTTGTGTTCGGTGGCTCGTTGAAGCCAGACCGAAGCTGGACTGCCTTCCTGAAACAGGCCCACAGTGGGTTGATTCACTGAGTAGAAGGATGCGCTGGCTGGTTTTAATGCTGGGCCCTGGTCGTGTGTTAGTGCAGCAGTCTCCCCCTGTACAGTATGACACACACACACACACACGCACGCACACGCACGCACACACACAGCACTGCTACACTACAGCAACCCCCCCTCACAAGCTATAGAGAGATTTCATATATATTATAGCTGAGAGTAATCATTTATAATGTCAATAACAATAGTCAGAACAATAACAATGGCGCTGTTGTATTCTTGTTGAGCTGTGGACACCTTTGGTGTGAACTGTCAAGGTTGTTGAGCTTGCAGGCGACCTGTGGACAGATGGAGGGACGGATGGACAGAGTAAAGGATGGATGTGACAAAAAGCATCCGGACAGACAGACATCCCCTCTGATCTTATCTACACTGTGCAGAGTTTAGTGTGATGCTGGGCTATAAATGATTAACTACTTTTAATACACATAGAGCTACCTTTGAGGTGAGGTGTGTGTTTATATTTTGTGTGTTAGTACTTTTCATGAAACCGACCTCCCTGCGCTTTCTCTTCTAATCCATCTCACCATCTCTCACTTGCTTTTGCCCTCCTCAGACTTGCTCTTCTGTATTTGGTAAAAACGTGTTGACATTGCATTATTTTCACTTATTTGGCTTAAAAGAAAAAGAATAAAGTATTTGTCCTTTGGGGAAAAGAAGTGACAGCAGCGTCTAAAGCAATAAAAAGTAGCAGCAGTAGCAATGTAAATAAATAACATTGTTTGAACAGAACAGTAAACATCATAAACACGACACACTAACTCGCTCGCTAAAATCATAATTGGTAGGTTGGTGTAACACCATGAAAGCTTTTTTACAATAACCAGCTAGCCTCAGAGCTCGGCAGTTCTGTGAAACTTGGGCCGATGTTTTCCATCCCCCTTTTCCTCCCATTTTTTTACACACTTACTTGCTGACATTCAACTGCAGTTTGTCTAACTTTTCTTTAACTTTCCATCCGACTTTCTTTAACACTCTCTATCTTCCTTCTCGCCTCACTCTGTCCTCTCCTCTCGATTTCCTGTCATTTCATTTTCTCTCATCTTTTCTGCCATCTTGACAACATGTCTGGATCTCTCGCTCTCTGACACTTGACAGTTTCCTCTCTGTATCGTAGCCGGTCCTCTGGTCTCTGTGTCTAGCAGTGATTTGGTTTGGTGCGTGACGGGGCGTGGAAGGTTCGAGTCTGCACATCTAGCAGGCTTTGGCTGTGGCCCTGAAAGAGGGGAGGCAGCACGACGCTAGTTGGTGAGTCTCTGAAGACCTGCGCTCATAAAGTACATCTATACATCTCAGTTTCAAACACAAGTTCAGGCAAGCCTGGTTCATTACACCTGACACACTCAACTTTAGCTGAACACTCCTCTAGTTCAGGGGTCTCAGAATTAAATTACCTGGGGGCTGCTGGCCGGGTTACTTTCTCTAGTGGGGCCGCAATAACACACTCATTAAACACACTTAAGTGTTATGTGCATTTCGCTGAATCTAGTTGGCCTTAAGTTATGGTACATAACATATAGTACATCACTTTTTCAAGCAAAAATACTAAAATTTCACTACTTTCTGTACCTCTAAAGCAAAGATTTGCTGCTTTCGTTTACCTTAAATGATAGCAAACTGAAAAAAATTAACCCCTCAGAATCTGGAAACATCATATTTTTCTAACACTGAAGACTTCATTGATAAAATGACGAACATATTGAAACACTTCAGTTTACCCCTGGAAAAAAAGAGTAAATGATTACTTTAAAACGGACCTAAAAAGACTAGAAAGAATATAAAGGCCAATTTAACGATCAATTCTAAACATGTGGGCGGCTTTATGACCTTGTGGGTATTTTGGACTAGTATTGTGAGACCCCTGCTCTAGGTTCTAAACGTGCTTTTCCAGGCTCGTCTGTGTGGTTCCTTAGTGTCTGCGGGGGCAGGTTTGAATCTCTTGGCCTCCACCAACAACAACCTACACGCAGCCTTTGGTCTGGTAACACTGTGGAGCACTACATGACACTAAACAGCAGAGGCAGACAGAGAGGTGGATGAAGAGGAAGAGGTAGACAAACAGAGAGTGAAGTAAAGAAATGCTCCACAGCTAATAAGATCTGCTCTTCTTTGTACAAGATAAACTTCTGTTCTTTTCCTTCTCCATGAAAAAGCGCACTGCTCCCATTTCTACCTCCAACTTCTCTCCTTTCTCACTCTAGTAACAGTTAATCTTCCAAACACTGAGAGCACAACTCTCTTCTTCTTCTACTTTCTTTGCTTTTCTCTCGCACATCTCTTTAAAGAGTTGGACAACCCTCCTTTCCAATTCATCTTTCCTAATCTTAATATCCATCCTTCTCCTGTAGCGCCCTTTCAGTTCCTTTAAGTCATTCTGAATACACAAAAACAAAACCACAAACGACTCCGTCTCTACAAAGCTAGAATGCAACACTAATTTTTTTGTAATTTTTTTTTCCAATTATGCAGCTGCTAGATACGATGATGGGTAATTAAACATATTTCGTAAGTTAATGAGGATTACGTGTTAAAAGTGAAGCACAGCCAACAGATTAATTCATTCTCATTCGTGTGTTACGGCTGTGGTATGAAGGTGAATAAATGACTTGGAAATATAATCTAAATTTTAAAAACAACCAGTGACTGTGTCTTGATATTTATCCACACACACACGCACGCGCGCACACACACACGCACACACACGCGCACACGCAGAGATACAGCCTGAGAATGTGTGATAGTCGAAACACCTGAAGAATTATAATTGCACCGGACATTGTTGTGTCCTCCATAACGTTTATGTACAAGAGAGATTCAGGTTTGCTAATGTAGCAGATGCTTTGTTCCAGTGTGTAGTGACTACGCTGTTGACTAATCCAATGGCTTGGATCAATGCTGGAGACAGACATGTAGGTGAAACACTAATGAATAGTGAATGAAATGTAGAAACACATACAAGATACGCACATAGGTTGTATGTGAGTGTGTGTAACAGCTACACACACTGTGATGTGACATGATATGATATGATAGTGTGACGAGACGTAACAGTGTGTAAACAAGTGAAGCTAACTACAGTGTGCACCTTTTTCTCTTCCCTCCCTCCCTCCCTCCCTCCCACGTCTGCCTGTCCAGATTCAACGCACTGATAAACTGAGCCACCCGTAGCATCCATCCATCAGTCCATCTCTCCGTCCACAGTCCTCCCCCTCCTCTGTGGCCTCTTCAGGTTCTCCGATGGACAGATGGACAGGCGGGCTGGGTCTAACGCTAGGCTTAGCTGCTAACGCTGGGCTAGACTAGGACAGACTGAGTCTGGGCTTGGCAAAGCTAAAGCTAGGCTAGACTAGCGTCTGACTAAGCTAACGCTGGACTGGGCTAGGCTACCTACTGAAGAGTGAGTGGAGCTGGTGCTGATGGCTGTAACACTGGCTGCTGCGAGGCGACTCGGTGCGATCCATCACTGTCTGGAACCAACCGGCCACGTCCACCTCCAGCACCTCATAACGCTGGATGAAACTGTGCTCCTGAATGAGGGAGACGGACAAGAACCAGAGAGAGGGAGACAGGTTAGTTAAATTTGACATTTACTTATGTAATTCTGGTAAACAAACAAAATGTTTTTTATGACTGGTGTCTCACCAGCAGCCGGTGGTATTTTGGCCTTTTTCTGTGATCCTTTGTGAGGCTGCGAAAAGAAATACACATGAAGTAGAGCTGTATAATTGATTTAAATCTTAAGGTAATTTTACTCATATAGCACATTTCTTCACAAGGAAATTCAATGTGCATACAGCACACAACCACCCCACAGACACTCACGCATAACAAGACATGAAAGTGGACACAGTTGACAGTGACATATCTAAAGTCATCGGGCAGAACGTTTCAGATACACAGGACCAAAGTAGCTATAAAAACACCCTCACCAGATTTGGATCTTATTTTAGTTAGAAAACCAGCACCTGACGACCTGAAAGCTCAGACAGAACTATTTGTCAGTGAGAATCGTTTTGTAGAGGGAGATCTGTGCTCACCAGTCTTTGACGAAGGACTGGAAGTCGAGGGAGAAGCCCATGCTGAGAGGCAGCAGAGGAGGATCTTCCTGCAGCACTTTGGTCAGAACCTCAAAGTCCGTCTTGCAGTTCTTGTAGGGAAACTGTCCCGTGGCCAGCTCCACCTAGAGGACACACCAACCCGTTAACATCCACTGTCAACAAGAATAATAACCACCGTCCCCTGCCAGGGAATGTGATTTCTACTGATAAGGTAGATAAACTAATAATTTATTAGTTCATTATCATTTTAGTGTTTTTATCCATCCATGTTGAATGCATGTTTCCATGTCAAACTGAAAGAGGCTGCTGATCTGAGGTCTGCTGCGTAATCATAATCACTCATGTCTGTTCACCGCAGCAGAATAATTACTGAAGCTACAGTGGGAAATTCAGATCAGGCAAAAAATTCCTGACATAAAAAAAAAAAAAAATTGTCATTGTGGCTTTCAAACAGGGAACAGAAAACATGCTAAGCTAGAAAGCTTTGATTGTGAACTCTGGTCTGAGGTCAGTACATCACCAGCTGACAGGAGAGTCCGTTTACACATTACTTAATTTCTTCCATTTTAACACATGCATGTTACATACAAATATAAATGATGTAATTAGTGGTATTTTAAATGCAATTAAATGTTTAAGTCAAAAAATTATAAAAAAACAAAAAAAACCAGTACATCTTGTGGCACCGTAGACTGACCCAGTACCCACTTTAAAAACAAGTGCAAGTACACTTCTCTGATGGTGATAAAATAAAAGCAGTTATACCAGAGAGATGCCAAGGCTCCACACGTCTGCTCGGATGTCATAGTCAGGTTTGGTGGGATCTGGAGGGTCTATTCTCTCAGGCTGCAAGAACATAAAAGCAGGTGGCATTTGGTTTAGGGAATCAGTGTGAGTGTGTGTGTGTGTGTGTGTGTGTGTGTGTGTGTGTGTGTGTATCGTGTGTAAACATTTTTTTACTTCTGATCATTCATTTATTGATTGAATATGACAATGCACAAGGCTACAGCCACAAATATGTAAGACTGAATGTATGTTTAACTTTGTGTGTGAGAAACTTGTAGTGTTTTGAAAGTGGAGTGTGTGTGTGTGTGTGTGTGTGTGTTTACACTCACTGCCATGTAGGCAGCACAGCCAGCACTGCGGGTCTTGGCCTTGGAGTCAACGAGGCGTCCGCTGATGCCGAAGTCGCAAAGTTTGATCTGACCTTTAGCGTCCAGGAGGATGTTGGAGGGTTTGACATCCCGGTGGATGACACCATGTTTCTCTTTCAGGTACAGCAACGCCTTCACTATCTGAAGCAGAAACACACACGCAGTAAGAACAAAACCATTGAGTGGGCAGTGTTACACTTTCCCATCTGTGTGTGTGTTTCTCCCACTTACTGCCACTGTCATCTTTCCAAGGATTCGCTCTGGGATGGGGCCCTGGATCCTCTTCTTCAGCTTCTCGGCACATGTTCCCATCAGCTCCATGGCAATGAATACATCCGTCTGTACATATATACAAACACACACACATTCAGCTTTCACCAGTTCACTTCAGGAGGCGCCACAGGGAAGTGAAATTTTAGTTTAAGAGTGGTCAAGTTTGGGGTGTTCAGACGGAAAAAAAGTGAATTTAGCAGTGGAATATCTTATTACGACTGGTCCTTTGGTGTTAAGAACATAAAAAGTGATGAAACCCACGTTGGTAACTATGGCGCCGTAGCACTGGATGATGTAAGGGCAGTCATGACTCTTCAGCACCACATCCAGGTCCATTAGGATCCTTTTGTTCTCATCCTTGTTTCCTGTACGACGCATTTGCTGGTGACACACACACACACACAAACATGTAAGATTCCTGCCAGCATTTGAAAGTATAAAATACACAGTATGCTGGGTGTTGATGTTAAGCAACGAGCCATTAGGAGATCACAAAACAAAGACTCCTCTGGTGAGCTGATTAACTCTGTAATTGTTAAACAGCTCAGACGGCTACAATTAAGTCATCTAGCAAATAGAAGGGTTGTTGTTTGGGGCTATTAGTGCCACTGTGCTGGTTAACTAGTCACAATTACAGCACAAGAGAAAATCAGAGAGCTAAACTGGGCTGAGCATCAAGCTCCTTCTTTACTTTTAATGCTGACTGATGCTTTTAATTTATGTCTTTAAGGGAAATTTTATTGTATTTAAAAATGGGATGTATCTGAGTGAGTCATTCAATGTCATTTTTAGTGTGTTTTCCAGTCCAGAAAAGGGCAAATGACCCTGTGTTATTATTGAACCACAAGGTGCAATGGGCCTCAAAATACTTTTGGAGCCCATTTTCTTGGGGCCCTGTGCAGTCTGTTCAGTTGTTAGACTGAAAGAGTATAAAATAGTGATTTGTCGGTCCATAGTGTGTTCTGCTGATGATCAGCATATGAACTGATGATCCAGTTCCAATAGTGCTAATCCCCGGACTCACTAGAATAGCTTTGCTACAGCTACATGCCTGTAGCTCTGTAGAGGCATTAATGTGCACTTGATACTGAATCGAGAACTTGTCCTATTCAAATCTGCAAGGATTTTGATGTTAATCTTTCTATATTTACACTATATAAGTGTACATTTTAGCAGTCCATCTTCCAGAGGAAAGGAAATACAGATGAATGCGCTATGTGAACAGAGAACAGGTGAGTGCAACAGGGTCTTACCTTGACAGCGATGACATGGCCGGTCTTCTTGAATCGCACTTTGAAGACCTGACCACAGGTCCCGCTGCCGATCTCCCCCTCACTGATCAGGTCTGTCACCTCTGCTGGATACCGCTGTGGACGGACAGGAAGGAACAAACACAGACAAATTCATCATTTAGATATTTGTATTGGTTAAACTGGTAAACTGAATGTTGTTTCTGTAAAAACTCTTCAAGCTAAAAATAAGACGACAAGCTCTTTCTGCATCGTAAAGCAACAGCAAACCCCTCTGGGCCATTTACTAACAAATGTTTGGATGTGTAATTATGCTGCTCCCCCACCGGCAATGTCTGAGAATACCAGCACACAGCGGGGAGATGCTTAATTTTCCTGCGTCGTTAAAATTAAATCATTGGTGACTGAGATGCTGTGAGTGACATTTATTGAGTGCATGATGCAGCAGCCCCTCTGGGCTGATGAGAGGAAGTAAAAAATAATCTGGAGAGCAGCGATGAGTCAAATCATTTTCTGAAGCATCCTCATCCCCTGACTGGCTATGATACTGGGCCTGAAGGCCAGATGAGGGATGAAGGAAGCAAACCAAATGAGGCCACCTATAATCAGTCTCCTGGATTTTACCTTGGTAGACAAAAACATCTCACGGCTTTTGGGTTTCCATAATATTGTGATTGATGTAAAAGAGCAAAGAAATGCCGGGGGGGGGGGGGGGGACGACACTGTTGTGTGTGACTCTCTGATCTGCTTAAGGACACTTCAGTGGTGTTGCTCTGGTTTAACAACAGTCTCCATTCTCACTATACAAACCCACCTGCTTTTCAGCGTAGTAAAATAGATTAGATTTTTTCAGAGTTTCCTTCAGAGTGAAAAAACTAATTTAGGATTGAGATTTTGTAAAGGGATAAGTCTGGCTTATTCTCTGTTTTTCTTTGTTGTAAGAGAAGACCAAAATCACCAATGTCTCTGAATAACTTCCTATTTTCCCTCCCTGTCTGTAGCACTCAGCCTCTCTGTGGGACTGATTCAAAATAAACCACAGCGCCTATGTTTATTGAATGAAGAACATGTGACCCAGTGCTACAGTGTAGCACATTTATGTGTTTTTAATAGTTCTTGGACAACAACTGCGGGCAATGACACAGAGGAATAAGAGATCGTCTTTTAGTGGGATTTGAGGACCATGAGAAAAATATCATCACCTCCCTCATGACATCTCACTCTTTCAGTTATTTATTACATTTCCAGACTAGAGAGACTCATCATGTGTCTCACCTGACCGTCGATCTTCAGATAACCCGTCTGTTTCATGATCTCCTGCAATTTCTGGTCAATTTCTGCACTGTGGGGACGAAACAGAAGCAAACACAGAATGTCAGGTAGCGAAAATGCTGCATGAAGCATGTGTCAAGTCCATAGCGAGATGAGAAAGACTTCAGACTCATAAATAGATGCTGTGTGTTTCTGTACAACACTGATTCAAAGTTTAGAGTCAAATGTATGAGACTCACTAAAAAATAATGCTATTAATGCTATGTGTCACTTAGCTTATTTGGTTATTATTTATTCAACAATGTACTGAACATTGTTTTTATTTTCAGTAATCTTTACCACCATTTTACGATAGCAGAAAATCATTCATTTCTATGCTGTATGTTTACAGACGCCACATAAACACAATTGTAATACTGTAAATACAGTTTGTTGTGAATCAGCGCTCAGATGAATGTGCTCACGTACTTCTCTAGACTCTTCTGCAGGCCGTACGGAGGTGTGGGCAGGGTGAGCATGTGTCGCGGGCGGCTGGGGTATGGGTGGTGCTGAGGCGAGCTCTCTGAAGACGATGACCGGCTGCCTCCATCGTTGGCCAGGGGCAGCTGGAGTGCTGGGGGGGAGGGGGGGGTGACATATTAGATGAATGGTGCTGTACGTTTCGCACCAGAGGCCAGCATGCTAGAAGGTGTAAGATGGCTTTGTTCATTCATGCATTCACTGTCTCCATTATTTTAGTGTTTAAAGCTGTTGTGCACCAATAGAAAAGGTGGTAATGAATTATTATTTGTGCTTTCTTTACAATTTTCAGTGTTCTCTTTGGCTGCATTTCCTTTCTGACATCTGCGGGTCATTTATAAGCAAAGACTACATTAAAGTGTCTGATAGGAAAAGAATGTGATCATATCCTGTGTAGTACCCATGAGACACCAATAGAAACTGGCCGTGACGAAGTCAAAGAGATCTTTCACTACAGCGCTGCTATCTAGACCCCGTGTAGTATTAAATCAGCGTAGGATGTTTTTCATTTCCCCAAAGTCACAGCTTTGTTTTTGTTTCGCCGTTGTCCCGAACTATCGTTAAAACAAACAGGACCGTTATCTCAGAGAAAAAGCAAAACCATTCTCAGGCAGGGAGAGCCAGCACAAGGTTAGGCCACAGCTCAGGAGTTACAGGAGGTACAGTTTAGGGATGTGGACATCCACAGTTCATTTTTTAAGAAAAAGTAGTTTATTAACACTTGGGTTTTATTTTACTATCTCCTGCCATTACTTTTATTAGTTATGATGGCACTGTACTCGCTAAAGCGACTGCAGAGACCTCAGGGCACGGCAATACTACAAAAAACAAACAGGGAACGAGTATGAACAGCCCATCATACAGGTTTTTAACAACCCAGCAGTTTATTAGGTCTGTAATATTATTATTAATCCCTTGCTGCACAGGAAAACTGAATGTGCACAACTATGGCAAGCACGAGAGGTCGAAGTTGAACCAGGAAGTCAATCTGTGAAATGTAACGGACGTTACAAATGATTCGGTGCGATCATTTAATTGCTTGTGTTTGTTTCCCTATTGGACATCATCTCGATGTTTCCATGTTCCCAGATCACAGAGGTTAATTTGGTGAGTACAATGTTATCATAGCCGACAGGAGTGACATAAAACCAAGTCGTAATAAACCGAAGTATGACTTTAGAGCCAGTATTATCCGCACACAGCCGTACGGCCAGATTGACACCCCTTATAATTACTTTGTAGCCCTGGATGCCAAACTGACAGTCGTAGGTCCAGTTCAAACCCAAACAGATGATACAACATGCTTCTAGTCACGTATAAACATCTAAATCATGCAATCTAGGACACGCTAAAACACCTGGTAATATCAAGTGCATGTGCAAGCAAGCACTGACTCATTTTAAAATGGAGAACAATCAGAAGTAGTATTAGCACAGACAGGAAAGTCAGCAGCTGTGATGACCTCCCCAAGAATGAACACTACATGTGGGGCTTCATGGCCCTCTATATGAAGAGCTTAAATCCCTTCTTATTGTCAATTTCACATCAAGAATGTTTTAAAATGCTCAAAACCAGTTTGAAAAACATTGCGAGGACCATGCAGCTGTTTTTATTAACATGATTTTTTTGTAGAAGCAGACTGGCAGCTCCTCTGTGAGACCCAGCAGGTGTTTACATCCATGAGTCACCTGTGGAGGGATCAGCCTGTAAGGGGAGAATCAGTTAGTGGAGGGGAAGAGCGGTTAGTAAGGAGAGGAAGGAAAACTCAGGCAGTCTTTGGCACAGATCGCATCTCCAAAGTTTGGCTGGCTCCAGATGGATGGATGAGAGGATAGACGGGCAGACAGAGCGGGGGGGGGGGGGGGGGGGGACTACAAATACTGGCAGGCACTGCTACACCGCCTCCTGCTCACACAGTGCTGCTGCAAAAGGATGAAGGAGGAGGATGTTAGAAGATGAATAACAGGCAAACAACATCAAACAGTCCGATGTGAGAGAGAGGAGAAATTTGGCCAAAACTGCATAGCACAGACTAAGCTGGAAGTCGGACAGTCAGTCAGTCGGACTCGGACAGGAAGGCAAGTCTTCAGTTGCCACACAAAGAAAACAAAGAGAGAGAAAGGGAAGCCAGAGTGTTCGCAGCACTCCTGCAGACGGACCAGTGGGGATGCTGGATTAGAGACTGTGTCAAACAAAACACAACCCAATACATCGTGTCGTGCAGAAAAGCCACATGCACCGTGATTCTCTGCCTCCAGCAAAACGAAGGTTAATCATCTGACACACATCCACACACACACACACACACAGTGTGAACATCAGCACACACCAACACTGCCCTGCCACTGGCACAGACACACACACAGATAGAGAGAGGAGTGGGGATGGAAAGATGGAGAGAGGATGTGATTTGAGGGGAGGTGTAAATAACTGCTGGGCGAATACATCAGAACTGGTCTAGCACTGGTTTCACAAACATGAAAGCTCAGTGGAGACTTATTCAGTAGAAACCTAATCAGGCCCTGGTGTGAGATACAGAGTGAGACATGAAGTGTGAGAGTGTGAGAGAAAAAGTGTGTGTGTGTGTGTGTGTGTGTGTGCAGCGATAAAGTTTGAAATGAAACAAACTTTGATGTTTATAAGCTGGCACGTAAAAAGGTGCGGTGAATCCTTGTCGACTGATGCTAACATGAGTGAACTCTTATATGCTACTTAAAAGACCACCTAGTCGGTCTGGTTTTAACACAATATGCCCGTATATTTGCTGGAGAGACTAAACTTGACTTTTACAGCCACTTGTCAAAGAAGTAATAGATCTTTTTCTAAATAGTTTGTGCCTTTTTAAACTCTAAATCACACTGGATACAAAGAAACTAGCATTTAAGCATTAAGATGTGAAAAGTGAATAATAACAGTGAGTGAAGTAGTAACAGTGAGAGGCCTATTAGGCTCTACTGGCAGGAGAAAAACAAAATTCACGAGTGTCGGGGATGGCCTGTGTTTTTCTCTGGTATATCTAAAGGTGGTATAGATTGAAAAAAAAAAAAAGCAGATATGAGGGAGGAGGGGGTGGGAGGTGAAATGGGGTAAGAGAGGTGTTGGGGGTGGAAGAGAGGTGCAGTGGCAGAGAGAGCGATGGATTGAATGATACCTGCACGCTGGGAAGGGGCTGGAGCAGGACTGAGCTGGATCACGATGACTAGACAGAGGAAAGAAAATACACACACACACGCACATTACTGCACTGTTCTACTGAGACGACCACAGGTGCACACACACGCTCCATCATGTAACTAACTGAGGGAAAAAAACCCACAAGATTTTCTGTCCTCTATAATTCGCTCGTTCCTTTCGTACATGATCAGAAGTGGTGACTATTACAGGATATGGCGGGCATTACTCTGTCTTTTTCTTATAGTGAAGTGAATAAATCCTATTAAAAGACCAAGATCAACAAGGCGCTGGTACATCTTTTAGTACTTTCTGAATTCCCAACTACTTACTTTGTTAAAAAAAAGGCTCTGTAATTTCCTTGAACAGTTGGGTCTGTGTTTTTTTCTTGCAAATGTTACTCAATCAAGAGTAAAAATTTCTCATGGACTATTTTTGACTGTACATTAACACGCATTTGGTGCTCTAATGAGTATTTACGGCAGGAGCATGGTGGACCCAAAATAATCAGTGCCAATGAATGCTCACTGTAATCAAACAGCATGTGACCCAGTATGGCACACTGGTGTGTTTTTCCATAGCAACGCACCAAGACAACGTTTTCTCTTCCAACACTGATTCCTCAACTCAAGAGTATCTGCAGATACAGACTACTGACCCCATACCTGCGCTCTCTTTCCCTCCCTAGTTTTAAATCTGTATGACTCACAGCATGGAGCCAACTGGGATCACTTCACCTTTGGTGACTAAAAGTGAGGGACTGCTGGTGAACGCTGGTCGGCTCCCACTGTGAACTGATGCTGATGGAAAACGCTGAATTTTATAATAACTTTGACTTTGTCGTGGCTGTTGACTGATCAACGTAAGACTACAATCACATTTGGAGCATTGCTACTTTTTGGACAACAACTGAGAACAGAAGGATTGTCATATTAAGCTTTGGATACACCGTCAACACTTGGCGGTAGGATCAATTTATAGCCGGTTTTGGTCTTTTCATGGGATTTGTCCACAGTGAGAAAAATGCAGAATAGCACCAGCTTGTCCTCTCACACTCCCACTCTTACAGACGGCTAAGATCACCTCCCAGTACATTTTCTAAAGACCAGAAAAGGAGGAAAAAAACAAGTTTGGAGTAGATGCTTCTCAAACCTCATATGAATGAACAAGTAGTGCTGATCTGTGGGAGAGAATGATGATGAGTGTGGTCTCTTACACTGTACTGATGGGTGACAGTGAGATAATAACAACAATAATAATAATAATAATAAAGAGCTTCGTGTCCCCCAGCTTATTTCATTTATGTCGGTGTTACATGTCAGTCACGGCACGTTTGTTGGGAGACTTTTCTCCCCTTACAGACGGTTCAAGGGCCCAACGTAACTGTTTCACTTCACATTGACTGAAACCTGTGAGATACTTTATTCAATAAGTGTGCAGGAGGTTTAAATGTCACCTCTAAACGCGAAGGACCAGGTTAGCTGTGTTTGTTCAGGTTAACTAGAGATTACATTAGTACCGTTACCAAACGCCTGGTAACGTTAGCTTACATCTGATAGCTTTGCACGAATTAGCGTCTGTTTCTCCAAGAGTCAAAACTGGCTGTGAAAAACTGAGTTTGCCGCAAGAGTCACGGGCAAACACGCTGCCTGGTAAAGCTACGAAGCTACAGATGCGCTGCGGATAAATGGCACCTGCATAATATTACCTAAACAGGCTGGAAACTACATCAAATTTTCAGATTGACGGCGGGCCTGCCACCGACTATCACTCAGGCTGCTAGCGGGTTAGCCTAGCATGTTTGACAGGACAGAATCAGAGCCGATTTCGGGACGTGACTGGCAGTGAAATACTTCATGACAGCGCTTTATTTCTTCTACATTTAGCTTGACCCTCTGTAGAAATAGTCCCACTTGTTAGGGGAGTGATTTGACGGTAAAATCGACCGACCGAGCGCAGTCTGTGTTTGTTTATGTAGCTAGCCTGTTAGCATGTAGTAGCTAGGAGCAGCACAACACCCCCGCTCCTTCCCCTCCCTCCCTCCGCCTCTCCGATCTTTCCCCCAGCTATTCTGGCCGTTACCGACTCCCCGGTCCTCCCCGGTGGACACTCACTCGGCCTCGGACGTGACCGCTGCGGACTCATGTCGATGTTGAGGTCGATTCTCCGGCGAGCTTCTTCATTTTCCTGCTTTAGTTTCTCCTCGATTCGCGACAGCCTCTGTTCCAGCGACGACATCTTGAAAAATTGAGCACCATGTAGTTCCCAGCAGAGCTCTCGACTCCCCTCTCTGGCAGGCAGGCGGGCAGGACCAGCAGCAGCAGAGCGCGCACACACACACACACACACACACACACACACACACACACACACACACACACACACACACACACACACACACACACACACACACACACACACACACACACACACACACACACTACAGTCAATAATAATTACCCAGATTATACAGGTGGGGTGCGTAAGTAAAACCAGCTGACGAAATAATAAATAATCTCAACTCAAGGGCCGCTTACTTTCTTATTCTGGAGCTTTCAGATGCATCACATGGTCGTCATCATTGCATTCAGTTTGCTCTTGGAGCTGTAGACATTCAGATTTCCCACATTTTTGAGCATCTGTAGGACTTCGACCATAAAAATGAAGCAAAAATGACCTTGCTTGTCTGGTGCTTTCGACCATATTGCAAGGTCTTCATCAGCAAATGCAGTTTGCTCAGTTTATTTTTCAATGGAGCTGTGTCACAGTCAAAGGCTCTGGAAGACGAGAGTAAGTAGACCTTGAGTTTGTTGCACATTATACTTTTTAACATGTTTGTCAAAACCTGCTGCACTGCACTGAATGGTTCAGTCCAAAAAAGCTCACATAATCCATCAATGACTAAATCCACGTATGCAAAATGAACCTTCATCTATTGTCATAATCAATCATTTAAAAAAAACAACTTCAACAGGGAGTCCTGGTGTTGTTTAGCAAACTCTGAGAGCATGTGATGAACATTTTAATAAATATTCTGGCATTTTATAAACCAAGAGATTAGTCAATTAATTTTAAAAAATTACAATTTCCTGTCTCTACTGCATCTCTAAACAAAAGCACTGATTCTATAAGAGTAGAGAAATCTGTGCTTGTTACATAAGTATTTATTTATTTTTTTTATATGAATTGTCTTCACTTCTGGATCAATTTTGGAAGTATTTTCTACATAGAAAATGTATCTCCAGGTGGCCTCTTAAACTTGATCACTGAAAGAAGAGTATGTGCTGCTTTCACTGACTGTGCACAGGCTGTTATACTGTGACTATATGACACATATGAGCAGTGTGGTGTGAATCCCAACCTGCAGAGGATGCATGTGTGTGTTACACAGTATTTAAAAGGTGGTGTGTGTGTGTGTCAGTATGTGCCGACTCCACATACGGTCACTGCGGTGATCCACTTTCTCATGTTTTTCCATGACCGACAGAACTGGACCCTTTACTTATTTTGGCCATACACTCAGGGGCCACGCACAGCTGTATAAACTCTATTCAGTGACCCTTTAGTGATGCACAGGGAGGCCAAAGGCTCGGCTACATGGTTGTAATCACAACTTTAATTCTCCATTATTGATAATCACGTGGAATGTCAATTTTAGCTGATGCTCCACATAAATGTATTCTAATGTTGTGCATTAGTACAGAGCTGAAAGATTAAATCAATCACAATTATGTGAAGATTTACCGTTTGTCATTTTAAATTATTTTTGGGCCTTTGCTCTGGCAAGTTTGGAGAACAATTTTATAAATGATTAATAGCTTGATCTCTAAAATAATCAGACAAATCTATGATAAAAATGATCCAAAATCGTTAAATGATTATAATCTAGAAAAAAGATGACATGAGATCTTATCAAAAACAGATCAGTGACAAATTTAAACTTAAACACTACATGCTAGTTTTTGCCTTTCTGGTACCTGTACTTGGCCCTTCTATGGTTTGAATATACTCCCGCACCCATAACAGCAACAAAAAGACATCATATTCACTCCAGGTTTTCTTTATAAAATAAGTCATCTCATACTCTCACATGGTTTTGTTTTGTCATACACAAGATAAGTAGAGTCCACACCATCATACATACAGCTTCACCACAAACCTCTCCTGTACTCAGAAATGGTGACATCTTATTGAAGTGTATCCCACTGGCTCATATTTTCCAACATGTATTGTTCCGTTTACCTAAAATGATTGTTCACTTAGAAACGTATTGCCAGGAGAACGTGTTAGCTGGGACCAGAAAGCTCTAATGGGGGGCTAATGTGGTTTTATGTGCTTGTGGTGCGACCCAGATTTTCCAGAATCAGTAACATATCAGTCAGTTTCGGCCGAAACTAAAAAGCCACTGTGTTGGAAACCAAACAGACACTTAACCAACTGTTACAGACAGTGTTTGTTGAGTTTAGAGTCAGATAATCATCTTGGAGGGAAATTACTTACTTCATGTTCACAAAACTCTGGCAGCATGTTAGATGACTGGATGAATGAGTCTCCAACCCACAACAGACAGACAGTCTGTTACTTGTACATGAAGTCTTAGTGTTCAGATTCTTTTTCTCCAATTAAAAACCAATGCAATGACCTGCTTGCCACATAGCTTTTCTGCTGGTGGTTGTGATTCTGAGTCTGCTACAAATGTTTGTATCAAATTGCGTATATCCAATTAAAACAAAGCCTGTGGTGCGTATTGAATAATGCATCAAGGAGTCAACTTGTAACATTTGTTGTAGAGATTAAAATCCAAGCAGCGAACATTTAAAAAAGTAGTTGGTCAAAGTCCAAACAAAAGTTAGACAGTGGTTCTTTACCCCATAGTTAACTCATGATTTGCCGAGCATCGGTCAGCATGACTGAAGGTCATCATCATACGACTGCTGGGAAAACGGTGAGTACAAATTCATTCTGAACGTCACTATTTCCACTCTAACAGGCAAGTCCTCTTAAGAAGAAGAAGAAGAAGAAGAAAAAAGAAGTAGAAAAAAAAAAAAAAAAAGTACAGTTAAGAGTGTTTCTGCAGCACGTGGGATCACTCTTCCTGCTGCTGTAGACAAAGGGCCACAAAATAAAACCAAAATGCTTTTCTGTGGATCAAACACAAGTACAAATGTAAGGCATTGGTATGAGAGGCCGTTAAGAAACCTCCAAACAGTCGACAGTACAAAGAGACGGCGAGCTCCTCCCCTCACGGCTGCACCGGTGACTACACTGACACAGAGAGGATGGGAGGAGGCATTTTAAGGGCTAATTGAAAGATACACAAGTCACTGGTGTGTTGTGCAATTACTGCAGAGGGAGGGCTTTGTTTGTAATACAACGCTTTACCCCATCAGCTATTTGTCCTGGCTTTGATTTTCTCAATCCTCCATTTTTAAAACCCTGCAGACACACAAAACACCGACCGACTGCCTCTGGTCTCCCCACATTCATTCACAGTGTGATTAACGGCAGCCAAACAGTCAGTGGACAGTCAGTAGAGACTCGGGGGTCCGCTCTGACACGGCCGCCGTGAAGCCTTCAAGATCACAACATTCCTGGAGGGCTGTGAGCTCCCAGCCCACTAGCAGAGGTCAGAGACGTAGTCAAAGTCCCGGAAGCTCTCCTGGTCTTTACGTGAGAGCACGCGAGGCTCTCGTGGAGGCGTGAGCGTCGGAGGCTCAGTGGTGAACTCCTCGTCGAAGTTGCTGACGTCTTCCTTGCCCACAATGGAAGGGACGAAGGGAGGGGCCACCTTCCTCTGCAGCAGTGCCTCCCAGTCCACATTCTGGATGGGAGGTAAAGAAAAAGGCGAATTAAGTTCTGCCCATATTTTCTTCAAAGTGAAGGAAGACAAGCAAAGGCAAAGATAGTCTGCTTTAAATCGAACCAGTCATCATACAACAGGGCTGTATGACAAAATGGAGGTTGTAGCCCCTTCATGCCAAACACAGAACACACAAACAGTTAGGACTAAAAATGTACATTATTATTTATTACATTATTATTATACAGTATTTCTGCATAATGTATATACATGTATGCAAATAGTGCATTTGAATGTAAGCAGCAGCAACAAGATGGAGGTAAAAAAATGAAAAAATAAATAGTGTACGTACTCTGAAGAATGGCTGCTTCTTCACCTCCTCTGCATCTTTTTCACCAGAGCCCAGTCTTCTCTCTGGGTTCCTCCTCAACAGCTGCTCACGATAAACACACACACACACACACAAAAAAATACAAAATTATAAGGTGATATTATAGTCAGTGACCTTTGTTATTGTGAGCAAGTGTCAGTGTGTCGACTACGTTGGCAAATAATGGAGTTTCAGTAATGTGTGTGTGCAGCATTTGTCATGTGTTGTTCATGGGTGACAAAGTCAGCGAGAGGAGGAGGACGTCTGTGTGTCTCTGTGTGTGTGTATTCTCACCCTTCTCATGATGCCAATAGCCTCAGTGGACAGGAAGCGCGGATAGCGAACCTCATCATTCACAATGCTGTCAAACACCTCCTCTTCATCGTCCCCTGGGAATGGAGACTACAAACACATATACACACACACACACGGTTAAATACAATCCATTTCAGAGATTTGAAGTTCACCAATTCATTGTGTTAACCACAGTGAACATGTTAGGGATTTTGCACTGTCCATAAAGGTGAGTAGGATATAAACAAGGCATCTAGGACTGGAGAACTTCAGCACACTTGAAATATGCTTAATTCTTTTATTTACAAACTTTAAGGTCACATTTTTACACCATGGACAGTGTGCATTAGTTCTCACCTCTCCCACCAACATTTCATAGATGAGGACCCCCAGTCCCCACCAGTCCACTGCCCTGGTGTAGGACGTATCTGTTAGGACCTCTGGGGCTAAAAACTCAGGAGTCCCACAGAAGGTGCTGGTCCGGTCCCCGAAGCCCATTCCTACAGATAAAGACAGATGAAAAGGTTTGTGGCTGAAAGCTTTAAGGAACCTTTGTGCAGCAAGCTGACAGGATGTAACAAAGAATAAAATGAGCCCATCTGTCCATAACGTTGATATCCACCTTCTTTACACAGTCCAAAGTCGGCGATCTTCACATAACCGTCTGTGTCTAGCAGCAGGTTGTCAAGCTTGAGGTCTCTGGAAGAGAGGGAAGGTAAAAAGTGTAGGTGAGGCTCGTTGTCTCTTCACGGTATCTCACTGAGCACAGCTGAGAGTTTACAAGACACACAAACAAGACTAAGAGTCTACAGCCGCTGTGTGAGGCTGCACCGAGGCACAGTGGTGTTTTGTTGCTAACGTGGCTAAAATCAAGACCTCTGTCAGTACAAGAATCAGATATTTGACTTCAGAAGGGACTGATGGAAGAGATGGGTGCATACGAAGACTCATTCCTTAAAAACTCTTGTGACATTTTTCTTCTATTGTGTTTGTGTTCATTCTTTTATTCTGAACCAGAGTTTAGCGGAGGTGTTGAACACCATTGGACTTACTTTCCGTACCCACTGTATGTGCAAAACATGTTCAATAGTATTCAGACCCCTTCACTTTTTCCACATTTTGTTATGTTACAGCCTTATTCCAAAATGGAAAAAAAAAATTTCCCCTCATACACACAATACCCCATAATGACAAAGTGAAAAAAGTTTTTTAGAAATGTTTGCAAATGTATCAAAAATAAAAAAAACTGAAATATCATATGTACATAAGTATTCACATCCTTTATTCAGTACTTTGTTGAGGCACCTTTGGCAGCGATTACAGCCTCAAGTCTTCTTGGGTATGATGCTACAAGCTTGGCACACCTGCATTTGGGGTGTTTTTCCCATTCTTCTCTGCAGATCCTCTCAAGCTCTGTCAGGTTAGATGGGGAGCGTCGCTGCACAGCTATTTTCAGGTCTTTCCAGAGATGTTCAATGGGGTTCAAGTCTGGGCTCTGGCTGGGCCACTCAAGGACATTCACAGACTTGTCCTGAAGTCACTCCTTCGTTATCTTGGCTGTGTGCTTCAGGTCGTTGTCCTGTTGGAAGGTGAACCGTCGCCCCAGTCTGAGATCCTGAGCGCTCTAGAGCAGGTTTTCATCCAGGATGTCTCTGTACTTTGCTGCATTCATCTTTCCCTCTATCCTGACTAGTCTCCCAGTTCCTGCCGCTGAAAAACATCCCCACAGCATGATGCTGCCACCACCATGCTTCACCATAGGGATAGTGTTTGCCAGGTGATGAGCGGTGCCTGGTTTCCTCCAGACGTGACGCTTGGCATTCAGGCCAAATAGTTCTATCTTGGTTTCATCAGACCAGAGAATCTTGTTTCTCATGGTCTGAGAGTCGTTTAGGTGCCTTTTGGCAAACTCCAAGCGGGCTGTCATGTCCCTTTTACTGAGGAGAGGCTTCCGTCTGGCCACTCTACCATAAAGGCCTGATTGGTGGAGTGCTGCAGAGATGGTTGTCCTTCTGGAAGGTTCTCCCATTTCCTCAGAGTAACGCTGGACCTCTGTCAGAGTGACCATCGGGTTCTTGGTCACCTCCCTGACCAAGGCCCTTCTCCCCCGATTGCTCAGTTTGGACGGGCGGCCAGCTCTAGGAAGAGTCCTGGTGGTTCTGAACTTCTTCCATTTACGAATGATAGAGGCCAGTGCGCTCTTCGGGACCTTCAATGCTGCAGAAATTTTTCTGTACCCTTCCCCAGATCTGTGCCTCGATACAATCCTGTCTCGGAGGTCTACAGACAATTCCTTTGACTTCATGGCTTGTTTTCTGCTCTGACATGCACTGTCAGCTGTGGGACCTTATATAGACAGGTGTGTGCCTTTCCAAATCAAGTCCAATCAATTGAATTTACCACAGGTGGACTCCAGTCAAGTTGTAGAAACATCTCAAGGACGATCAGTGGAAACAGGATGCACCTGAGCTCAGTTTTGAGTGTCATAGCAACGGGTGTGAATACTTATGTACATGTGATATTTCAGTTTTTTATTTTTAATACATTTGCAAAAATTTCTAAAAAACTTTTTTCACTTTGTCATTATGGGGTATTGTGTGTAGATTGATGAGGAAAAAAAAGAATTTAATCCATTTTGGAATAAGGTTGTAACATAACAAAATGTGGAAAAAGTGAAGGGGTCTGAATACTTTCCGTACCTACTGTACATACATGGATTCATTTTTTTTTTTTTTTTACAGCAGGCACACTGTAGACCTGTATGTCTCTTTTACACCAACTTTAGGTTGAGGAAAAGGATTTGTGGGCTCACCTGTACACAATCTTATGGTCATGGAGGAACTGAAGTCCAAGAACTACACAGGCTGAATAAAACCTGAAGTCAAACCAGAGAAACATTATCAGTAACCTGCAATAAAAGGGCATTAAAAGTCAACCTCATTCTGAGTATATAACTGAACAAACAAGAACAAAAATGGACACCTTAATACCACCACTACAGTAAATACAGGAAAGTTTGAGGCTTTTGGTTTACTTCATATTAATGCAGTTCAAAACAATACCACTGTTAAAGGATAGGTTCATAACTTGTAAAGTTTGTTTTAAAACACACTCCATGCCCATGTGTAGATTGAAACAGTTTCCTGTAAACGTTCCTCCTGTCTGTGCTGGTTGTTTAAAGATCTTTTCTTAATAACATGTCATCAGTCTAAGGGATGGGGGACAAAATCCACAGTCCTCTCTCTGTGTATAACTGTATTCTTAAGCTCACCTGAAGCTAATTCGAGTGTTCAGAAGTCTAAGTTAGCAGGGAAACGCTGTCAAAGAAAAATGGAGTGTACATTTAGTACTAAAAACACTAACTATGGAAAATGTCTGCTTAATCTCTGTCCACTAAGATACAGCGGACTGACACAAAGCCCACCCCCCAAAAACAGGGAATTTCTTACTAAAAAGGCTGTAGCTTTGGAAACACTCGTACTACTAAAGCCTCATATAAGCTTTGAATGGATTAATCGACAAAAAGACAACTGTGGATTTTGTCCCCCATCACTTTATATTAAATTAACCTTTTTCACAGAATACATTTTTGACGTTAATGTCATTAATTCCACCTCTGCTTTTCCTGTTCTAAGAAAAAGGATCATTTCTTTAAGAAGGGATCTCAGTATGGACAGAAGGAACAATTACAGCCACCAACAGTGCTTTCAATATACATATGGGCGAGTAATAGTATTGTTTTAAGACACACTGGGAAAAAAATGTGAATCTGTTCTGTAACTACTGCCTCCAAAATGGCTGTAATGGTAGGACTTACTGGAGCAGTGGTTACATAAAATGTGCATTTTTGAGTAGAATTTGTTACTGTACTTTGACATTTAAAGTCATTCTCAATCCTCACAAGCCCTGAAGACAATTAAACTAATCTCATCTCCTATCAGGACTTTACAGACTTGTTTGGGAGCCTTTATTTGTGGGACCATGCAAAGCGTGTTAATAAACTCATTTATGATTAAAAAACCAATCTCTATTTAGCATTTTCTCTTTCTCAAACACACTTAAACAGGCGGTACGTACACGGCTCGTGGCTCTGTGAAAACGTCTGTGTGGATGTGCATCATCAGGTCGCCTCCTGCTGTGTACTCCATAACAAAACACACATGCTCTGGAGTCTGGAAGCATGCAAACAGGTTGACCAGGAAGGGATGGTGGGACATGTTCACTATCTCAAAGATGCGCTTCTCGCACATGAGACTGCAGGAGGAGGGAGAGAAAAGGATACAGAGGCAAAAGTGGAACAAGAGAAGGAGGAGAGTGATGAAGGAGGGGAGGATGAAAAAGATGAGAAAAGAATTTAGCAGAGGAAAGGAAGAGGGAGGAGAGAAAAATTAGAGACATTTACACATAATTAGATGGTATTTATTTTGGTAGATGAGACACCCACACTCATCCCACAGATGAACTGTAATTATGGTGATTCAACTCACAGCAGCAGCACAGATTAAATACAATGAAATGTTTTATCAGACAGAACAGATCCAGACTAAAAAACAGCAAACAATTACACAAAAACGGCAAGTAATAAACACACAAAACACACACCTTTCCACCTCATCCCGAGCTACGATATCTCCTTTCTTCAGGGCTTTAATGGCGTACATGGTGCCCGTCTTCTTGTATTCTGACAGCAACACCTGGAGACAACAACAACAACTCATTTTGTTCATGTTTAGTGAGGACGAAAAAATTAAAACTTTCAAAGACATTTCAAATCTGTCTTTAAACCTGCAAGCTCAACTCACTTTTCCCGTTTACATTATTGGTGCTTTAAACTTTTCATAATCAAAATGCATGAAAAGGCTTTCTATTGGGTTTTTAAGCTCCTGCAAATGTTGAACGTTTCACAAACAAAAAAGCAAGTGAGGAAGTTACACAAACACAGGCACTCGTTGGCCTAAAGAACACAAAGAGCTTCTAACAATGCATTGAAATGCATCAGTGTAAACCTTTGATGCTGACTGAGGGACACACACAGTATTCAAACCCCCCTTCTTTGTTCTTTGTGTTACAACTGAAGTTGTAAGTTGAAAGTTTCATTTATTAAAGAAAAGCAAAACAAAATGGACAAATTGTCCAAACTATACCTTCCCAAAGTGTCCCCTGCCCAACACAGCGATCAGCCTGAAGTCCTGGAGAGACAGAGGACCTTTCCTCTGTTTACTGGAGAGATGGACACACCCATAGTCAGCAGGAACATTTATAACAGGGACCACAATATTAAATAGCAGATTTAAAAATCATATGAATACACGACAGCATGATTTGTCGTGGCAAACATGGGAACTATGAGCGTGGATAGAGTTCTCTGTATTTTAAATATAATATTCTCATGGTTAGGCCTTTTTCACACACACAAGTCACACACTTTGACTAGTCATAGTAGGAAAATCACAGGCGTTACTAATAATGGTGGCTCTGTCCCAGTAAACCATGAAAGTGTGAAAGTGAGCCAGCATTCACAATCAGCTAAATGGACTTCAGCCATGACTGTTTTTTTAAATTCACCTGTGCTTTTCTGCAGTGAAAAGTTAAAATGCTTTTGGTGGAAATGGCTTATTAAAAAACAAAGTATACTGAAGAATCTGCACAGAAGAGGTGACTGAAAGGACAGTCTTGTTGTCATTATATTTAAAAAATATAATGCAGATAATGTAGAAAATAAATGGACGGGGATCCAGTGTTTATGTGCGTGTGTGTACCTGCTAATAGACGGGGTTCGGACAGGGCACTCAGGGGTGAGGTCTGGGGGGGAGAAGGGCTCGATGACTGGCAGTCGGTCCTGATGGGGGACATGCGAGGAAAGGGACACAAAGGAAAAGACACAGAGAGCCACACAGAGACAGAGAGATGAGATGGAAGACAAGAGACAAGTGATTCCATGACAGTTTGGACACAACATACAAACAGCAGGATTCACTTTCTGCCTGAGCTCTGGGCTTTAAACCCTCAAATAAATAAAAGATAAATAAATAAAGCTGTTTCCTGCTGTGTGCTCCAATAAGTGTCTTGTGTTTGGTGAATCTGTTTGGTGAAGACAGTTTGGCTGTCTGCTGTCCTTTCAACATGTCTGCAGCTGTGCTGACTCTGAGGACAGCGACACCCCACAGAGGGGGAAGTGTACGGAGATAAAACGGATAGAAGTTTCAGTAGCTCATACGGGGCAGACTGTAGAGTTAGGAGGTCCCCCATGTTCACGTCATCAGTTCTTACATGATTACAGCTCAAACTGTGTTCTCTCCTATTAACAAAGAGCAGAAATCTCAGCAAAATGTGCCTAAACTTTACCTAAACCTATTATTACCCATCTATTATGATCTGGATTCCTGAGTATTACATTACTCACTGATCAAAGTGATGACGTGTCAACTGTCCATGTGTTGATTTCATAACATTTACTGTATTTGTCTTTACTTGTGGATAAAGATTGGGACTTTAATGTCATGTTATCCCATGGCTAACAGAGAACATTTACTACAGTAGACCTGTCTGTCTCACCGGAGTGTGTGTGTCCGTGTCTTTCTTGTAATCGCCTCTTATCGGAGAGTCGCTGTCCAGACTCAACTTCTCCACTGAGACCTCCCTGAAAAACGCGCACACACACACACAAACAAACAGACCAACACGGTGATGCAGGCGGACAAATGAACAGAGACAAAAGGGTTGTTAGACGTGGGGCAGAGAAAGCATCAAGTGCTTTGTACTTTGCCAGGAAACACAAGGAAAAAAGGTTCAAGGAATGCTGCCGTGTTTGATAGCAAAGTCTGATCGACAACTATCAAACGTCACACAGAGTGTTTCCCCAGTACGATTAAGTGAAGTGTGTGTCAATTTGTTGTATTTGTGCTTTCTCTGTCTGAGTGTGTGTCTCACCCGGAGTTGAGTGTCAGGCTGTGGGCGTTGGGACTGTAGGTTCCTGAGTTGTTGACAGTAGGGATGGCGTTTCGCAGCAGCCTCACCCATGTCCCAATATCCACATTCATCTGGCGAGCCCGAAGGAATGCCTTACCTGGAGAGACACGTTCATACACACACCTAGACTCATTAATATAGGTCTCACAAAGCAGATTCCCATCCCTTTCTCTGAGCATTATACAGTTCCACCATTATCACATCTACTTTTATAGGTAATTGCTATTCTTAATGTCTCTGTTTTACATCTTGTTGAAGTGAAGTACTTCCTGTCTTTGTTTAGAGGAGTGCTGGACAATAAAGTTGATGTATTCACCACTAGATGGTGCTGTGGTCTAAATGAAAAAATGGTAATGTTTCCTCCTGTCACGTTCTTTTTCTTATTAAGATGAAGCAGATTTTAGCACAACTGCTGTTTGTTCATTTCAAAAGGTCATTTATGTAAAATGTACCATGACTGCAGAGCAACCAGCATATTTTTCTGTGTTTCCTCTCCACTCTGTCTCACTTCCTCACCTTGCTGCTTAGAGAAGACCTTTTTCTGCCTCTGGAGGCGAGGAACTCTCTCAATGACCGGGTTGAAGAAGGTCACCTGGAAAACACACACACAAAAAACATGAAAAACATGGACACTACACAACAGTTATTTATATTCAGACATCACACTCACCTCACACACCTTTCAAGTACGATATATCAAAGCAGTGTTTTTCAGCACAGGTGCATGTGACAGCTTGAGTGTGTGGGCATGTTTATATGCGCACATTAGAATATCTTTGTGTGTATTTATAGCACTCGCATTGACAAGTGTCATCTATGTGAGGACACCTGTGTCCACCTTTGTGTGTGTGTGTACCTCAGCCAGCAGCAGGCCCTGAGGCTCCAGCTCCAGCTGAACGGTGTGTTTTTGGTTGTCCAGGAACTCCTCCAGCTTCAGGTACTTCAGAGCACACAACGAGCGGTAGTCCTTCCAATAAACAGCAATCTCCATCTCCCTCGACTAAAACACACACATGATGGTACATCAGCAGTTTTACTTGGCTAAAAGGGTACTTAAATGCACTCTGTGTTTATGTGCGTCTATATGTTCTCACCCTTTCCAGCTCCACAGTGAAGGTCTGGTTCCAAGCCTGCTCTCCCACAGTCCTCCAGGGTGTCTGGCCCACCACGGTGTTATCCAGCTTCAGCACAGCACTCACCTCAGCTGCGCACACACACACACACACACACACACACACACACACACGCACACTCAGCAAATCTGACTTCCTCCAGGTGACGTTCCTTTACAGTACCCTGGCACTTTGGTCTTGACCACTACAAAAACTGAAAGCTACTGTATGCTTACAATACAATAATACAATTTAAGTATTGATTAATGATTGTCATTAATTTCCTTAGAGACACTGCAGAAATTGCAAGACCGTAAAAAAGCTGGAGTGAATTGTCTGCTCAGGGCACTGAGGCAATTCAGCCAAATCTGCTGATGCTGCTGATGCCACCATGTAGGAGCACTGACCTAGTACCTAGTCTATCGAGTGTATGAAACCTCAGTGAACAAACCTAAAGTGACAGTGACAGAAAGTTAATGTACTTATTATAGACTTCCATTTCTATATTCTGCTGAAAGTGACAGTGAGCAGTTTGTGATGAATTAAACCAATCTACATAAACTTAAACCTGCTGAACATTTTATATAGGTGAGTATTTATTAGTACTGAACTTTTTCAGATGAAACCAAGCCCAACATGCACAGATACACTTACAGGAGAGCTCATCTGTCTTGCTTGGTGTCTTCCCGCTGACTGAGCCACTCCGTCCGTAAAGTCCCTTGCTGCCTCTCATGAAGGACCTGGTGTCTCCAGGGCTGTAGCATGGCAGCATGACGGCTGTCCCTTTACTGCGACCTGAGACCACCTCCAACAACCCCACACAGCCCAGCAGCTGCACCTGTAAGGTACCTAAAAACAGAGGACAACAATTCAGTTACAGCCAAACTAAAGGCCACCAGAGACCAGGGGAGACCAGATGAATAATTTAAGACTAAAAACAAAACAAAAAACAACAGGTATGCATTTACAAACTGATTTACAAAAGATCATGTGCAGCTGCAATGCCCTCTTTCACAAATAGCCATAACTGGTTGGACATAAACAACAATTGGCATCACTGGCCTGAAAATCAATGAGCAGCCAGCACATATAGACTTGATGGTGACCACAATAATTGTATTCACTCATGGTACAATAAAACTTGTCTCCCAAAGTCTTTGGTGTTACGTCTTTTTGTCACATGAATGTACACCCCCTCATGTGAGATATTTAAGTGTCTGTGTACACAATGACAAGTTCTAAAACCCCAAATACTAAATGTTCCTTTAACAGTATTCATCCTTAATACCAAATGCATGTCTGTGGTACTGTTGGTGGTTGTCTTAAAATGGTTTCTTTACATCAATGAGAAAAATCTCCTCATTCTACCTCTACTAATAAGAGGTTTATTGTCAGCTAAGTTTTCACTTTGCAGGGAATTTGCCTCGGTATAAGGTCTAGGTTTGTTTCATGATGGCCTGCATAGCTTCGTTCTGTTTAACATACCAGTCAGAGGTGAGGGCTTGTTGAGGGTGCTGTACTGGTTGTGGAGGTAGGGGGCGCCGTGGCGAGAGCTGAAGGCAGGTGAGGAGGCCAGGACTAGTTCCTCCTTGATGACGCTGGCCTTGGGATGGTCCTCCGGCAGCTCTGCCAGACGCTGGTCCAGAGAGTCCCTTAGCAGGTCTAACCGTTGAGACGCCTCGCTCAGACGAGACTGTGCCTGCAGAGCATCGACACAAAGCAGCTTTAATACACGTTCACGCCCTTTACCTGTTTAGCGAATCTCACGGCCCACATAATCCATCCTTTCAATCATATTTTAGTCAACAAAGTACGAGTGTTGGTGCAACAATGCAAAAATATCTATATCATCACACACTGCAAAAAATACTGCTTTGATATTTGCTTTACGGCTTTTGAATTTTGAATATGTAATATTTGTTTGCAAAACCATGCTTCAAAAAATGCTTGAAAAAAAAGTGAATGTACGAGTGATGGGTTTCTGTTTCAGTACTGAAGAGAGATGTTTTAAAAGCTTGAAAGCTCAACACAAGTGGATCCCTACTCCTGTCAAAAACCCTTCTAACCCTTTCACAGATACGGTTATTTTGAGTTGTTAGGCCAAATGTGAGTTTTCAGCTGCTCTTGTTGAGCTATGTCTCAAAAGGCATTTAGAACAGAGAGCATAAAGTAATTGAAGCGTCTTTAGTATCTTCCATCTATGTTGTACCCAAAAAGAGAGAAATTCACATTCAGACGCCTTGTAATGTCATGATGCTGTAAAAACAAGTAACCAAAAGAACATTATAGGAGTCAACATGTGAGTCTAAGGAAGGGTTTGCTGTTGTGTGTGTGTGTGTCCAGTCTAACCTCAGACAGGGCTTTCTTGTCCTGGACCTTGCTGGCCCCCAGGAGCCTGAGCACATTTTTGGCCCCCTCAGCGACAGCATGTTCCACCCTGTAGTGATGCCTCAGCTCTTCAATACGCAGCTCCATCCCACAGAGGTCCTGGTTACCTGCAGCATTGGGACAGACAAATGACGTGACATGTGCATCAGAGTGGACACAGTGAGGCTTCGATGCCAAATGACGCTGCTTTAATCACCTGCGCTTTTTATCCAGTTATGTTTTACAGTTTGATCTTGGCAGGAGCACGTTGATGCTTCAGTCTTTTGTTTTGGCAGCAGCGTGTTAGAGGGAACTCCCCTGGGCATACTAAGTTAGGTTAATGCCTTAATGCATGTCAGGGATTACACAAGAGTCAGACATAAAAAAACATTAGCAGTGCCTGGGGGGAGGTAAGCAGCCTCCGAGTGTTTACCCCACTAAACAACATTAACTCCAGTTCAAACCTCAGTTTCCAAATGGCTTTTTTATTTCCATATTCAATTTAAATCATATTGGCATTATCTTACAAGCTTGTAAAGCCAAAAAGGAAACTATATAAAATATAAAATACAATAAGTGTGTATTTTTTGACATTATATATTCACGTTCATATGTCAAGTTGCTCTCCATTGTAGACTAATGGCAACTTCAAACTGCAACCAATGAAACAGACAATTGGTTATTTCACCCCTGGTGGGTAGCTAGATTCAAGCAGAAATTAGGTGCCATGCTTTACGCCAAAGGGCGACAACATATAACCTCCCTCACTTAGAAAATCAGACATGGGGTCAGTGTCAGAGTAGCACCCGTGAAGCACAGTTACAGCCAAGTGGTTAGCTTAATGGCTCAGTAGCAGCCGTTAACAACAAACACAAAGGAGCACACAGATATGGGAAGAAGAGGCGTGGGATGAGGAAAAGAACAGGATAAATCACATTCAAAAAAGGTGCATTTGACTTTCAAATGCCTGCTTAGAGAGGAGGAGGGACAAAAGGACACAGAGGAGTGATTATAAACTATTTTTATGACTTATGAGCTGTCCAAAATGCTGCATGAAATAGGAGGAGAATGAAAGGAAAAGAGGGAGGTAGGGGTGGAAATGGATGTGGATGCTTTTATCTCCTAATAAGGTGTTCTGCCTGGAGCCCAGACCCTGCTAGATGACCCCTCCACCGGGTGTGGTGCCTGGAGACTGTCTGTCTGTGTACACTATACACACAACCCTGTGTGTGTGTGTGGTTTAAAGGAGAGATACAGATTAACCAGGAAAGATCCAGAGACCATGTGGGAAACCAGCACAAAAGACACCACAGAGGTCTACAGAGGTCTGGTGCACTCTTGTTTTTCAAACTCCACACCCCTAGATTTGGTCTTCAGTCCCGACCAACTCTGACTCAGATGACATCGACATTAAGTGGCAATTTATTAGACTTCACACAGCTACCTCAGGAGGCTTTATACAACTTCTTCCACCTGTGCCGTAGTACTCCCCACGACCTGTAAACAGACTCTGATGTGTAAAACTGATGGAGTTGCTCTTCAAGTACAAAATGCTCCTCAGTCTGGTCATTAACATCTACAAAACTATTTTTATCACATTACAGCTGTGGAAGGAACTTCATAGTACTACAAACCAAGCAAGTTTTTCACACACAGGACACCGAGAGATAGAAGTACAGCCCTTAAAACGCCCTTAAATAATCATTCCAAATGGTCATTGTCTTCTTTGCCTTAAAAGAAACCCACTTTTTCAGTAGCCATCAGCTGCCTCAGTCTGGATGTATGACCAGAAAGATTAGATTGCCCCAAAGGATGTGCACCATCTTTAAAATCTGTTTTTTTTTTTCCTGCGATAAATCGATTTGTCCAATTAATTCAAATGTATGCCCCCTCTCACTGCTCTCTCCCGGCTCTCCTGCTGTATTTTACCAAACTATCCCATGACCGTAACCAACCAGCCTGTTTTCCCAGAAGAGGCGCCATAATGGTCTACAGCACTCAATCGCTCCACAGAGACTCATTTGCCTGTCCTGAACTGGGACCGACTACCCTGCCAAAACATATAAAGACCATTCTTCTACATGCGATCACCTGCCCATACAATGTTTTTGCTCTGCCTCAACACACAGCACATCAATACTGTGCGCACTGTGTGAGTGTGTGAGTAAGTGCTTGTGTGTGAAAGAGACTTTTCATCTGCCGATCCTTTTGTTGGAGGGTTCGTTTTTTTTTAGTGCATCTCTGTGTGAATTTGATTGATTGTGGTAATGTGCCAGGTGGGCCATTTCACAGGCTTCGTATCACTCACCCACATATTTGTCCAGTGCCTGCACCCCCCCCCCGTCTCTCTCTCACACGTACACAAGCCACTGTGCATCACCTCTTCTTCTCCCCCAGAAAACGAAGAGATGTGAAAACACGGCTATTTATTGATCCGTTTGTGCTACTGAGTCTGCTATCTGCAGCTGCTGCTCAGGACAAAATATATGACATGCAGAACAAGAGCACGGCTGCACATCACATAAAGAAAGATGAAAAAGACCCAGCAGCCTGTCAGTGCCAGCTGACCACTGTCATAAACCTCACAGTGTAATTTCTGAAAGTATCTGCCATCACAGACAGTATGTGAAAACAGTTTAGCTCACTGTCCTCTGACAGTTGAACTAAAATGTTCAGGCCAGGAAGAATTACAGCATGCTGGTCAGAATCATTGTTTTATGTGCAGTATAGCTCTTTGACAGTGTGCGGGGATTTTTCTTCCTATGTTGCAGGACTGAAACTGCATTTTGAGGGACCTAAATCTAACCTTTTACAGTGCAACCAAATATTGAAGAACAGACCAAATAATGTAAACATTTCAATGTTATCGTCTGCAAAATTTACCTGCCACCAGAGTGAGCAACTCTTACTGATGAATTGTTTAAAAAGCACATTTTGAATAGTCCTGGAACTGGGAGGGTTGTTTAAAACCATAACCACGGGTGTATTTTGCACTACTGGTAGCACAAGTGTCATCTATTCTTTGCGTGTGCACATTTAGCCAATTGAACTTACCCTGCGTGTCGTCATTGTGCTCGGTGGCCTGCACAGCCTTACGGATTTGCATGCGGATGATGTCAATCTTGGTCTTACTATCCTGCAGCATCTGCTGGGCTGTCTGCAGCATCTTCTTATCCTGATTTGAGCAGAGACCAGACAAGACAAGAAATTACAGGACAGGAAGCAAACAGGTAAATGCCATAATGTTAGAAAACTGTGAGCAATAGAGAGGAATCCTTAAGCCGTTTTTCCTCTCTGTTGCTTGATTGCTATGGGCACTTTAAGGACTTTAAGCAATGAAACATAAAGGGAGGTGGGGGTGTTTGTGCAAGGTCAAGGTGAAACATGCTGCGTAAAACAGGGGGGAGGGAATTGAAGTAATCAACGGATGAGGTGTGCACATAAGGGAAGGGTTTTTGTGCAGGCCCTACATATTTAGAGATTATCATCCGAGTCAGCAGATTGCAAGGTTATAGATCATCAAGGTGCACACACAGACACACAGTCAGTTATCAGCCAGCTGGGGGTGGGGTGTAATGTGTACCATGCCCTTCAAAACTGCTCTTTACATTGCCCTGTGTGTATTGTGTGCATGCGTCTGTGTTACTACACTTGTGGTCCATTGTTGATGTTTAGGCATTGATGAGGACATTGATTATATGTGCCCTATATGCTGTTCTGTTGAGCTGCGTTCTGGTGTGTGAATGCGTGTGTGGATTAAGTCGATGTTCTGTACCTTGGTGGATCCATTGGAGTAGATGGGGATCATGTTTTCAACTCCTTGCTTGACTTTGAGCTCAATGTTGAGCTGTCTCTCCAGGGCAGCAATGCGTTCCTTGTGGGCTGACGTACGGCTCTCTGCCCCGGGAGACTGAGGGCACTCATCTGTGCAGGGAACGAGAAGGTGGGAGATGATATAAAAAGGAACAAGGCAAGGCCTCACATGGTGAGTCCTAAAGTGAAAGTACTCATTGGGGAATTTCATGTAATGTCAAATGATATTTTTATCTAATATAGGAGCATGTGTGGGGTTAATATCCTGCATCTGTCCTTGGTGTATGATCAAATAAAGATTCACTACAGCATTTAACAGCTGGCAACAGACAGAAAGTTTGAAGGGATTCTTTGGCTTCTCCAAGTGGTTTCCTACACAGATAGAAATAAATGAAAGAAATATTGTACAGGTCCGAAGTCTCAGGCCCCATTTCAATAAATTTGTTAGAAAGGATCTAAATTCAGGACAAAGATAGTTAAGTTATTTTCCAACAACATAATAATGTTCACTCTAATTTTCACTCTTAAAAAACGTGGTACTCACAGAGAAAGAATTCATGCATCAGATGGAGATTTGCTGCCCCCGGCACACTGGCTTTCAGATAGTATCTTGTTTGTGTTTGTAATGACAAACTTTGCAGCAGCTATATTAACTCCCTATTAACTCCCTTAACCTTCCCTTCTATTATGTCAAAGCAATCACAGCGCAAGGTACGTTTGACAGCAGGGGTGACAGTTTTCCCACAAACATACCTTTATTCTCCTCTCCTCCTTTCACCACAATGTGAGCGTCCAGTTCTTGCAGCTGTGCATGAAGGTTGTCCAGTCTGCGGTTAGAAGACCGCAACTGGCTGTCCACCTGCGGGCAAGAGCGAACACAGAACAATATTATTTATTTTCATGGAGAAGAAATTAAGCTTTGGCATCTTATTTTGAGTGTGAAAACATCAATGTATCAACCAAGCAGTGCAGTAAGAAACTTTGAACAATGTGCCATTTTGAACTGAACCAGCAAATCTGTTTAATTCTGAAGGTGTTGCTATAATGTTTCCTATTGTTGACTTCATCTAAGACATATTGCCATTCTGAAAGCTGAAGCAGGCAAGTAGCTCATCATATCTGTCAAACTAAATAAAACAAAGTGCACCCCTTCTTGAGAAGCTCTCCATAAATAAAACACCTCTATAAAAATTATGTCTTCATAATGATCCAGACATGATTCTTGAATGAGCCGTTGCTTCAATCTTAAAATTCTAATTCCAGATAGCAGGTGGTGTTCAGGAAGTGCTTCTATTAAACGAAAGCGCAAAATGAAAGTATTTTGCATACATTTTACAGGAGCAATTGTGACCTAAATTTTTACCACTTCCATCACCCACACTGACAAGAAAAATCTGGGTTGCAAAGTCTAGGTTGACTTCTGTCTCATGTTCCATTAAATGTTCCTTTTCTTAAAAAACAAACAAACCTTTTCATCCACTTATTGTTATTGGGAATTGAAAATTGAATTGAAAATGATGTAAGCATGCAGAGGAATAAAGGGTGTTTAGGGACTTTAGAGAAAGATACTTTAATGGAGTCCCAGTGGTGATTCTTTTACTTTGTTTGAAGTTTTTTGTCCTTCTCCTGGACCCAATAGAGGTTGGATGTGCATACTATCTGACTCATTCCTCCCTCATTACCTAGAACTGCCTGTGAGCAAAACATTTGACGCTCGAACTGCTTGAGTCTCTGTCTCTTCTGGTGCCCAGCTGCTGTAGTGTGCAGCTCCAGAGGTAAACGTGTGAGCCTGTGTTGCATTCCTGCCCTGCCTCACAATGTAGAAAATGTGTGCTCAGTGAATCTACTGGGTGAATAAAAGGTCAAAACATTCACATGAGGCTTTGAAAAGTGCCAAAAACTTCAGAAGGTCCTGACGGGATACAAGGTTTACATACCAGCACATCTACCCATTTCCAGTGAACTGAGAATGATTCACCAGCCACTGTTCCAGATAGCACTCATTAAACTGGTTTCCTACAGTGCTGCTGATGTGAAATTCACTGACTTTCTAACTTGAATATCAGAGCTCTTCCGTGACCTTATAATTCTATTCCTGTCTTGTTCCTGATGTTTTGTGGATGGAAGGTGAAAACATGATGTATATATGTTGTATTTTTGCCAAATCCATGGCGTTCTCTTTGCTATTTAAGATCATCCATTACCAGCTGGAAAGCTGTTTAAATGCTTGGTTCCACATAAATAAGAAATTTGACTTTGTGACAAAAATAGCTGGAGGCTTTTGGACTCCAACAAGTCCTGGTGGATGAGGGCTTTGAGTGAACCAAAATGTAGCCGTATCTAACCTGCTGTGCGTTCCTCTTGTCAGTCGTCGCTCTGCGTAGGTTCTCAGCTCCCTCCTTGATTTTCAGCTCCTTTCGAATTTCCCTGCGAATCCTTTCGCGCTGCTCGTCCAGAAGCTGCTGGACACTGGAGTCTGAGAAATCAGAGTTCTGGTCCAGACCGAGCTGCTCCAGAACCGACAGCCCACCTGGGTCACTCTAGACAGGTGAACAGAGAGGGAGAGCAGGAAGGGGAAAACAGGGAATATGGAGGAGGAAGGATAAAGAAGTTAGGCAATGTGGTTATGAACAAAATACAAATCTTTGTCATGACAATAAATGGCTTAGTATACAACACAGTCAGTCTGGTTAGAGGAGGTGTTGAGACTAATGTGGACTGAAGAGGAAGAGATGGTGAGCAGGATAAGGCAGTAATGGAAGGAAAGAGATAGAGAGGGAGAGACGATGGGGATGAGGGGGGTAGAGGAAAAAGGGCAAAGTTGGGTAAAAATGCTAGAAAAGGAAGCAGGAGGATGGGAAAGGAGATGAAGGAAAAGCAGAGAGGAATGACAAAAATCTCATTTGGCCAGTGTTTATAATATTTCAAAACAAATCTCCAATGTCCAACCTGCTTACAAGAAGAGCTTTAGGGTTACCAAGGTTCCATTAGAAAAGACATTTTCAGGGTAGTCTGTCTGACAAGTGGGCTAAAACTCTACTATACACCAACATCAAAGTGAATTACAAATCTGTCCCATGACCTGTGCCGTTAATTGTGGTTTTACAGGCCGTCTCTACTGGGATTGCCATAAACCTAAATGAAAAACAATGGCACGAACTTAAACATCAGTAAACAACTGCTCACGTTTCCACTCACTTCCTGTGTCTTTAAAAAAAATTAAATAGAAAAAAAATCACTTCTAGCAGAGCCACAATTCACTACAGAGTGAGATCTGGAGCCAAGTCAGACACACAATCAGGATCACAGCAGGAGAGAGCGCGTCAATCACTAGAAATCACAGCCACTATTACAGGAACACACAAATCAAACAAACAAGCCAACAACACTTCACCTCCGAGCTGTCCTCATCCTCCTCGTCACCATGCCAACACATAGTTCACTCAGATATGATGGCCCAAAAAAGCGGCAGAGGAACAGAAATCTTTGGTACACTCCTGAGCTCGGCCAAACGCTTAATGCCACACCGAAAGCAAAATGGGCTGGGGGGAAAAAAACGATAAAAAGAGATAAAGAGAGGGAGAGTTAAGTGAGGGAGGAGGGGGGAACGCCTCCGAAAGAGGATATCCGTCCCGACACCAAGCTGCTCAGGCCTTTCCTGTTTCCTCTGCGATTTTGCTGTCAGTGGAGAGTGAGACCCAGAGGAGAGAGGGACAGAGACTCCATACATCAAGAGCACATTCTCCCTCTCAAAAGGTTTTGTATCTCACTCCTGGATCTGCAGCAGAGAGGCTCTATGATGTCCAGTCTTCCTCAGCTGCACACGTTATTAATCAGATCTGGCTAGAGGTGAATTTTTGACAGCTTTTTTTTTGCTCTCATTTGGGTCGGTGATATAATCTTCAGGGTGTAAACAGGGGAAGGATGCGTTTTCTAAGTATTGGATCAGAGCCAGAAAGTAAGATTGGGACGCGTTTCTGCTGCCTGCTTGACCTCTTATTTCCTTCGGGCTCCACATCTACAAACCCCAGTGGTGATTGTCCTTCCCCTATAGGAGACAGACTGTGGGACACATATGGGTCACATCTGAAAACAAGATAAGGTCTCTCAGCAGTGGGTGGAGTTAGCGCCCCCAATGCTAGCCTCCAACATTATCCTCCAACAGTGAAATTGAGTCTACAGTTTGAGGCCCCTTTACACTGAACAACAACTAGGATCTTACAGGTGTATCGCACGTCACACTGCTCCACATGGATATTATCAAAGAACGGTTGTTTTGAAGATGTCAGATTATGGCCTGAATGTCTGGTGATTTGTAGCGATAACACAAAACAAATTAAGCAAGCAGAGCCAAAGCATATAATTATACTGCTGACTGAAAAATGGAGCTGCAATGATAGTTGTGAACCATCAAATTAATTGCCAACTATGTTGATGATCAATTAATCTTTTTGAGTAATCTTTTAAAAAGGAAAAAATATTCAAAGTTCTCCGATTTCATCTTCTTAAATGTAAATATTTTGCGGTTTCAGTAAATATGTAAATGTGTTGAATTGAAAAGAATTGAATGATTGAACAGTGGAAATCATTAGTTGCAGCCTTACTAAAAAATATTTGAATGTTGACAGGATGCCTGCAAAATTGTATAATAGTACAATAATATATTTTTGATATAATGCGGTTTACTCATCATTGTGCGACATTATCCTCAATATCTTTGAGGGAAAGCTTCAACTGACGCCTGCAGTGTCTCGTCTGTATGTGACTCTTTGCAAAGATGAACCTTCCTGTGTTGTTATTCATCTGACTGTCTGCTTGTTTTTCAGTCTTGGATGCCTGGAGGCTCCATCCATATAGACTCATGTGAGCAGCAGCCAGATGAGTGAGCAGAAAGCTTATTGCAGCAAAGACGTCACTTTACCATGACACAGTTAATCCTCCAACTCCCAGTGCAAACTGTACATACATGTGATCCACACCTGCTGCTGGAAGAACCACAGATGAAACGTTTTCTTGCACTTACAGCATCGGTCGCAGTGGGAGAGACGGCTGTTAGAGTGGGAGAGTGTTTCAGTATAACTGGATTGTTGTGTCTCTGCTGAGCTGAAGCCTTAATGCCGAGTGACTGCGTGTCAGATGGCAAACTTGTTGTGTAACTGAACGGGAGAGAGGCTGTTCGACTTCTTTTACTTCGCTCATACCCTCTTGTTCACTACTACCGGGCTACTTTTTATTTGAGCGAGTAAAACTTATTTTGGCTGACGTGGTAATCTAATTTACTTTTCAGCCATTTGTAACAGCAAGGCTCTAGGAAAGTCGGTTCACCACTTTGGTCCTGACAGAAATGTCTTTACAACTATTGCATGGATTGTTGTGATATTTTTTTTTTCCCCAGACATTTCTGTTTCTCAGAGGATGAATCCTACTGATTTTGGTGATGCCCTGATGTTTCCTCGAGCAACACAATAGTTCATTCATCCTGTGAACTATTTCAGCATGTACAAGATGGATTGTCGCAAAATATCACAATTTGGTGCCCAGGTGATAAATTCAAACGACTAGGACTCAGGTGTGTCCTGACTTTTCCTCTGGCACCACCATGATTTTGATTTTTTTGTTTTTACTGAAATCTCTCACGTCCATGAAAATTGTATAGACGTTCATGTCTGCCTCAGGATAAATTGTGCAATTGTGTGTAACTTTGGTGATCCTCCGACTTTTCATTTAGTACCAACATCTGGCCAAAGGTGTCATTTCTCGAATACTTTGGTTTATGACCAAATAAATACCTGCAAAACTAAACTAAACTAAAAATCCCATCAGCCTCAGCTGTTGCGTGCTAGTTAGCGAATATTAGCATGCAACCCCCCAACCTAACATGGTGAAGATGTTGTCAGAATATGTTCGGACACACATGTATGTTGCATTGGAGAGCAGCTGCAGATAAGTCGTCATAAACCAGTACTGCAAAGAAACGGACACACTTTTCTTAGAACACCTCGTCAGTGACAGAGAGGGAGCCAATACAACACAACACTCAACTTCATCCCTCAATTGTTGACCCAGACCCAACACTACAAAGATGGCAACAGCTAACAGGCATAAATGACTCATCCAATGCAGCTTGTTAGCAAACTAGCCCAGGGAGGAACATTCACCAGCGGTGTCCAGGGAAGTAATGACGGGCTAATTCAATAGATAGCGGTGCCAAGCGAGGCTAATTCAATCAGACTGTGTGAGCAGTGCAGAGGAGCCTAGGGCAGGATGAGGAAGGACAAGACAGAACATGGGTTAAAGTGCAGTTTTGTGCGCGTGTGTATTAACAATGTCCTCCACTGTGAGGACAATGCCTCGAGTCCTGAGTAATAATGACCACTCCGTACAGAGATAGAGAGTCCACACAGAGGATGAAAAGGCGTGGTTGTGCAAGCGTACATGACACTGACAAAAATAGGAGGACAGCACTCACTCACTCACTCACTCACTCACTCACTCACTCACTCACTCACTCACTCACTCACTCACTCACTCACTCACTCACTCACTCACTCACTCACTCACTCACTCACTCACTCACTCACTCACTCACTCACTCACTCACTCACTCACTCACTCACTCACTCACTCACTCACTCACTCACTCACTCACTCACTCACTCACTCACTCACTCACTCACTCACTCACTCACTCACTCGGAGTGAGGCCACAGAGCTCAGCCCATTTCTGACCAAAGCCTGTGTTATTGTAGAGGGTGTGATCTGTGTACTCTTTGGGCTTCAGTACACTCATTTCAAAATCGACATTGGTGTGCACAGTTGAATATGACACTTGGTGAAAATGTCATTGCAACTTTGAGTGGATGTTTGTTAACACGAGAAAAGGAGGGGCGGAGGAACTCTGGCTGAGCTTGAAGTTGCAGCTAATAATAGAGGAGGAAGAAGGAAAGGTTCTGGTATTTTTTACATGACTAGCCATGAAAATGAGAAAGCATTGGTAATTCCGTCTTGATAAGGAGACAGTGTGTGGCCCATGTTATAGACCCAGGCATATGAGCCTTTCAATTGTCTGTAAACTTAAAATTACCTGTACATCTATATGACTTCACGTATGCAGTGGCACTCCTCAAGACCTATAAACAGACTTTGATGTGTAAAATTGGTGGAATTCCCCTTGAAATTCAACCTATCATTAAGCCATGCATGTCAGAAACAGAAAACACAAATATACAATGCGAACATTTTTTACATATTCTTCTTGCCTGGCTGCACAAGCTGTAGCCAAAAAAACAAAACAAAAAAAGAACTTTGCATGTACTCTAGCAGGGAATGTTAAAGCTATCAGGTTTATCACGCACACCAATCCTTATACTTCTATACTTGTGAGGACCCTCATTGACATAACACACTCTCCAGCCCCCTAACTCTAACCTTAACCATCACAATGAAAAGCCTAACCCCAATCTGTACCCAAACCCAATTCTAACCTCAACCTTACAACCAATTCCTTTTGTGGGAAGTGAGGACATTTTGGCAGGTCCTCACTATGTAGCAAGAACACCCACACACACACAGTATGACAGAGGCATGAGTCTGCAAAGGGTTTCTCTGGATAGATTTACAGTAACTTGCACATAATTTCCTGTAGATGTCTTCCACTGCCACATGGGCCACTTTGTATCATTCTGCTGAAAAAATGAACCTGCAGGGAAAAACAACTTCCTATTCTTGTCAAAGTGACTGACTGCATGACAGAAAGGCAGGGAGAGCGAGCAAGGCGAAGTAAGACAGTGTGCAGTTCCAAGAAATAAAGGGGACAAGGAGGAAGAGGGAAATAAAAGAGAAACCAAACATTCACGGTTTTACTCAACGGGGGCCTTTACGTGCTGGGAAAATACTATGACCACTAGCATACACTGTTAAATTCAAGGACATCTCATTTTGCTGTTGCTAGCAGCACAGTAACAGTCAAATACAACTGAACCATCTGCAACAGACTGGAAAAAAATACAGTGGCAAGAGCAAAAGCCAGTTTGTCCAGTGACACTCATGAAACAGACCGAGAGAGAAGTGGTTAGTGAGGGGCTGAGGGAAAGACAGACGAAGCAAACAAAGGGAGAGCAGCATGGGGACAGGAAGAGAGGGAGGAGAGAGACGGATGAGGCACAGCTGAGAGGGTCACCGGGTTGAAGCAGACAGAGCAGACAAATAAGCAGAGAAAGAAGGAGCGAGATACAAATAGGGCAGAGAACAGCAATGATTCAGCACATGGCTTGATTTTACCAACAAACAGCCCAAAACACAAACGTTGGTTTCACCCTATTCTGTGGTTTGTCAGTTGATGGCGGTATCAAACCAAGAGACACAGCAATGCACCAAGAAAGACAAGGAAGGAGCGCAAGGTTAGCTAGCAAACATGGATGTAAACAGGGCAGCTTTAATCATGTAACTGTTTCAGCTCTACACAATATACATTATCACAAACAGGAGGAGGCAGAAATAGAAAAGACAACAGGAGAAATACATGGTCGTGATGGCTAAAACTGGGATACAGTGCCCTGACCCTCCCCAAAAACATCCACGTACACGCTCATGAGAATGAGGGCAGGACCGCGTTAACCACCTCTCAGTCTTCCTACATCACTTCCACCCCTCCCACTCCTTGCTTTTCTCTTCCCCATCTTCACTTTCTACTTCCTATCCTATCTATCGCTCTTCATCTTCTTCATAGGCTCTCCCTCTTAATTAAACCCAGTTAAACAGTTTCCCTCCCAACTCCCCTCATCTTGGCTTCCTGGTTAAAGCAGAACCATACTGAAGTTGTCTGGCTCTTTCCACAATAACCTCCAACTTCAACCTTTAGTCTCACCATCCCCACCTTCTAACAGGAATTCACGTAAAACAAGTGGCACTTTTGGCAGAAACCACTGAATTTCAGAATAACCCTTGCTCCTGTTATGGCAGCTGGATCTTACATGACAGCCATTGTTTTCACCCTCTATTGGCCACTTCACTCTGTATGAGCCTCATAGCTTGGCAGTGGTGGAGGAAACCTTACTCTTTGTGACGTGTCCAACTTTTTAGTGACAGGACAAGCATGGCTGCCAAACACATTAATCTTGCACAACACTTATGAACTCTTACAAAAAGTTGTCTGAAGTGCAACCACCAGTGTACAGTCATGTTGTTTCATTTGATGCGCTTCAACTGAGTCATGTAGCACAGACTGGACAAACCATACAACTTTTACAGGCAGGAAGTAGTCGGTAGTTTTTTCCTCAACCTCAAAATAGAGGCAGTGTATACAGAGCAGACCACCTCTGCATCAGAGAGACACTCACTGCCTCAGATATTGTTTTGTCTTGAACAATACAAGTGAGATGGGCAGGTAAGGGAAAAGAGGCAGCCAAAATGCTGTGAAAAATATATGGAGTGTACAACATGACGTGCAAACTATTTCACAGAAGATATTTATCAGATTTTATTGCCGTCAGTATAAATAACGATGGTGTAAAAATACATATGACTGCTTTCACTTTGTCCTCCCAGGGGAACTGTACACTTAGGACAGGTACACAATAGACAACGAGTTCAAGTTTCTCCATGGCAGCGATCAGTGCTCCCCGGCGCCCAGCTCAGCAAACTACATCAGTGGCATTACAGGTACAAACAAAAATCACATTGTTATGATGATAAAGGGATAATCATAATTATTAACACAAACAGGTGGATCCCTGTTAACGTAGAGACCAATGCAAAGCAGGCCAACTTCTCTATCAGTTTAGTTAGTTCATCCACAGTTAAGTCAGACTGATACATAATTGAGGCCAATATTGAAATAAAATTTGAAAGTTTTAAAAACAGGTGAAATATAAAATTGTCAATGTTCTCTGGCAGATTTTCTTTGTGGTACACGACAGAGGACTTAATATTTTTGGATTTTGTTCTGCTGCAAAACAAGACATTTTAAGATATCACCATGAGCTCTGGGACACGGTCATGGAAATGTGCCATTATTTTATAAACAAAACGATTACCTGACAGTGAAAAATAAAATAAATTAGTTACGGCCCAAAGCACAACAACCTGACCAGTATGAGAAGCAACAGGTGAGAACTAATCTTTGGGTAAAATGGCTAAATCTGAGGGAGCTTGCCAATGTTTAGAGAGGACGAGCACAGGAAGACTCAGTGATGTTTAAATGATAAACATCCCCAGGTGGGAATGTAAACAGTCTATCGAGGGTGAAGTGGCTCTCTATCAATAACCGCTGCACCTTTTCTGGAACAGAGAGGTAAAAGAAAGCAGAGGAACAAACCGAGACTTTACCCCTCCTCTCTCTGGAGAATAATAAACACACAGAGGCTGACATTCACACCAACAGGGGGAGGACCCTCAGCTCAGCAGGCCATCTGTCAATCACTATCTGCTCCAGACGTGCTTAGTAAGCAGACCAGACACCCATCAATCATGGCCCAATCCCTGCCCTGCTGAGTCAGTCAGGATGTAGAACAGCTGTCAGTCTTCCTCAGGACAGTACGCACAAAAAAGGCCAACAGGCTGACGGAGGAGTTTACAAAAAACAGGATCCAGTTAAAAAGAGAGAACACAGATGTAACCTTTTCAGTAAGAGTTTGAAATCAATCCAGGTGGGAATGTAAACACACACCGGCTTCAAGTGGAATATTTGGCTTTACGACATGGCTTCATTTCTTAGGATCTATTTATCCCGGGAGAGTTCAGTGAGCATGCAGGCTCTCTCCTCAGAAAATCATAACACACACCTCTGCGAGCAGATGAACACCAGAGCAGCACGACAAAAAGAAACACAGCCAGTTTCAGTCAAACGCTGCCGTGTTAAAAAAAAAAAAAAAAGAGGCAGGTTTAGACATTCAGGTCGTGTTAACTGTGGCTGATGGAGAAAACTAGACAGATACATCCTGTATGTTGTTTAAACAGGGAGAGGAAGACATAAACATATGCAATTATTTACGATCAGTGATTAAAAAGCGCCCACACAGACTTTAAGGGGAGGTCAAATCAGACAGCATAATTAGAATTGTTGTAATTGGAACATGAATTTTTAAGACATTTTTACATCACATTAGATTTTACAGGCTATCAGAGGTATTTCTGACTGAAGTCTAGGTGTTCAGCTCAACATTCAGATTAACAACTGATTAATTGAAGCCATAAACTTGCTGGTTCCAGCTCATCACATATGAGGATTTGCTGCTTTTCTTTGAGGTACATGATAGTGAACTTCACATCTTTGGATTTGGTTGGACAAAACAAGACATCTGAAGACATCATCTTGTGCTGTGGGAAATTATAATGAGTGTTTACATTTTGACATTTCATAAACAAACCAATTAATTGGAAAAATAATTGAGTTTAATTACTAAGAGAATCGTTAATTTCACGTTAGATTGTAAAAAAAAAAAGAAAAGAAAAGAAAAACGTTTCAAATTTAGATTATGTCTGAACAATACTTTAATTACAGTTTCCCATTAGTCTTGCTGCAGGCTAGCTGTTAACTGCTAAACTGTGATCATCCTCATTATGTAGTTTGGTGTGCGTGTGGTGTGTGTGTTATCCAAGCAAATGATATCCGAGTAATAATACAAGCTTTCACACCATGTTGTTCACTTACAGCTGGAGCATGCATGCAAGTTAACACTTTTTGCCTCAAAGTGATTTACAATGAGTGCACCCAGCCTGGAGTTCATATTCTAATTAAGCTGCACCGTTACCACACAGATACATCAAAAGGCCTAAAAACCCGCAATAATTTACAGTAGCAATCAAAGTGGGTTTGACTGGGGTTTCACTTTGACTGTCAGGTGAATTCTTCGCGTTATGTCTGACTCAGAGTAAAATTATCACAAATGTTTCTGGTATTAATCCAGTCATCCAGATTTTGAGATGAACAAAGACCACACACCAACTTCCTATGTCACCTTTTAAAAATGTAACAGAAGTGTGTTTATATCTAAAGATCAGGAACTGAAACTTGCAAACTTGTTCCAGCACATCGGCTCATGTACTTTGCTGATGCACTCTTGCAAGCCAACAATGTGCAGATAGAGATGGTGATTATCAGTAGCCCTGTAGAGTTTATGGTTTAGTGGCTGGCTAAAAGGCGCTCGTTCAATTAAAATCGTTAATCAGATGTTGATGCCAGTAACAATGATAAGTGTTAGTTGAGATGAAAAAGATAAATCACAAGTTCGAGATGAACTACGATAATCAAGCTGTAGTGCTCTACTTGTTTCTGTGAGAAGTTTGTCCTGTATGCGTGTTATTAGACTACATGAGCGTCTGGGTGTAAAAGCAGCCTGAGCAGGGATATCTTTATAATTGCTCTGACAGGTCTGGGGAATCTGCCTAGATGAGCTCCATGGAAAGACAGTTCTGCAGAGCTGCACGAACCACACTGATATCCCAGAGTGTTGTGTGCGCGCATGTGTGTGTGTTAACTCTAAAGTAAAGCGATAGAAATGGGTCTGCATGGCTGATCGGCTGTGAAGTGCGGCTCTGATGTCAGTTTGGGTTTGTTGCTCCTCATGAAAAGCATGAATGTAGAAGGGGACGTGGGTTGTTCACTGCGAGGGGATTTGAGTACAAAAGGTTAGATACAGACTTCCACCTGAAGTCAAAACAATCTCTGCTTCACGCTGTTTATGTGCACAAGAAAGGAAATGTATGTGTGTGTGGCTGAGTCATGTAAAGAAAACATCTGTAGGCATTCCTGAGACGCCTGAATGGTGACATCAGCCAACTTGGCAGGAGAGAGGGGGAGGAGAGAGGGAGGAGAGAGGGAAAGGTAAACTAAGAGTGGGGAGCATCAGAGGGAGAGTCGTAGAGAGACACTAACGTCACTGATCTATAACTGCACTCCCTACAGCACATCTCCACCTAATCTGCACTGATGTGTTATTTTAAATACCACATAGATGAGACTGAAGTTATAAGGCTTTCACCAGACAGCACCCCTGTTTTAAATAGGTTCAGAGATTTGTGTGATAACAAGAATAAGAGTTGGCGATCCAGCTTATTTTCTGTAACAACCGTACGACTCCAAATGAATGCGTTGATGACTTATGTGTATTGCTAAATCATATTATAATAATTCGATAGAACAATTATGTCATTTTATAATTTTTTTGGAAACAGTGACATCAGACCATTTGATTTTCCCCTGATGTCTTGAAGACGTTCATCTGCCTGCATCCATGTGATCACAGCTTTACACGCAGCTTATACGAATAAAGATGTGTGATATTTAACGACTGCCCTACAGATCGACCATATTGAAACGTAGCTAAACACAAAACTCACTGCCTTTACAGTGAACTCCTCCTCCTCCTCCCTCTGACAAAACTAGAACGGCCTTTATGAGGGGAGAAATTTTGCCCATTTAGTTTCACAGGGATTTAGTTCCCTAGTTGAAACTCCTCCTTTTCATCTAGCAGAGGGAGGGATGAGACTGCAGGGAAGAAGAGAAGAGAGACAGACACCACCCTTCCCCAAGAGATAGACAAAGGCCAAGAAAGCCTCTGAGCAGGGAGAAACAGACTGAAGGAGGTGGACAGCCAGGAGTAAGAAGAGGGGAGGGGGTGAGAGATAGAGAGAGAGAGAGAGACAAAAAAAGATAAAGAAGCAGGTGGAGGAGAAAAGGAGGGTGGTCAACCCACAGCGCCAGAGGCGACGGATGGATAAAAGAGCATGTGAGAGCATGCTGGGAGGCCAGACTGACTGCCAAACAACAGACATCAGACACATGAGGGGAAGGAGGAGGATGAGAGACAGAGCTTGTGTTCATGGGTGGAGAAGAGTTCATTGAGAGCACATTTGGCAGAGTCCTACGGCTATAAACTAGTCCAACACACGCAAAATAGGCCTGCACATTAAATAAACCCCCCAAAAATAAATGCCCAATTCAGGAGGTGCTGGAGTTTTCTTTTCTTGCACCTCGACATGTTTTTCAGCTTTTCTGAGGACTTGAATAATTTTCCTAGAACGTATCTTGCAAATGATTATCAAAATCACAACATTGTCTCTTTCAAAACACACTTATCACTTATGCCCTCCAGACATCTGGCAGCTCTAAGGCATAAAAAAGCAAGTCACACTGTGCATGTGTTGGACAGAAGGAGCGAGTGTGACAGCCAGGGAGGGAACAAGAAAAAGAGGAAGAGAAGGATGAAGCCTTGGGAGGAGGAGGGAGGAGGAAAAGATGGAGGCCAGTGGTTCACAAATTAATTAACAAGCAGTATGCAAGAGGTATTTGTGCTGAATATTTAGCTGGACATGAAGCTTAAGGTCAATGTTTGCAGTATGTATACACGTTACATTGTTAATACTAAAATGGAAAATAGAAAGAGCAACAGTACAAAGTGGAGAATGGCAAAACAGCTGAGGCGTGTCATGAATAAAAGGATTAAAATCATTTTGATATAATAAATGAATGTAAATTACAACTGAAACTCTGGTTAAAACTAAGGACATGAGAGAAGTACATGACAGTGTGTGTGTGTGTGTGTGTGAAGTTGGAGTGCTGGTCATGAGGCAGTGGGTTTAGCTGAAGAGATTATCACTCTGAGCTGTCTGATGGCCAGAGACACAGGGTCTACCACTGCCTTACAAACAGAGCAAGAGAAGAAGCTCGAAGCAAGGCCATGTGACAAACATCGTCTGATGTACATCTCCAGAGGAAGGGATTGATCTGTGGCTTACAGCAGTTCCTGTAGGCAGATAAAAGTTTCATGCATGGTGTCACAAGCTGCCTGTATAATGGCTCCTTCTTCTATAGTGTCTATAATGTTGTCTATGATATGATTTGATTGAGGAAAGTCAGTCTAGTACTGCCAAGGAACTCTGTGAGGCTGTAGGCACAGCAGTTACTTTATCATGTTAGCATGCTAACATTAGCTAATTGGCACAAACATAAAGCACAGTTGAGACTGATGAACCAAAGTATCAAAGGAAATGCATCGAAAACAGCCAGTTGGGAATGTTCAGGCATTTGGTTAGGATGCCTCCCTGGCCAAATTTAGCGATGGATTTGGAGTATTGCTTAGTTTATCATATAGGACATGATTAGAAAGACAAAGTTTTTCCAGTCATGAAGAAGACTGAGTTTTAATTCTTCAGAAAACTGGCTGTCCGTGTGTTCAGCTGACTCCAAGCAGGTCTCGCCTGCACTGTTTGCCACAGTGTGTGTGAAAAATCGTGTACAACCGAGTGTGTGAGCATGTGGGTAGAGAGGCAGAAACTGAATACGAGTACATCACATTTGTGTTTTAAGAGCACCCAGGGGAGACTGAGGATGTGGCTGTACTCTGAATCTAACAGAGAAAGACGGAGCGTGGAAGCACGTATTAGTGTGCTGCACCCTGGGGCTTCACTGGCGTTTGTATGTGTGTGTGTGTGTGTGTGTGTGTGTGCGCACCACACCATTAACGGTTATGACAGTTAGGCTCAGGTGTGGCAGCAGCAGCAGAGACCAGTGCAGCAGGTCTGTTGCTCTGTGTTCGTCTGTGTTTACAGGACCTGCAGAAACAAGTTCAGCTCACCAACAGTGATTATGCGGTCGCAGCTGGAGGGACATTACTGACTTGGGATTACAACTTATCATTATGCAACCAAGTTAGTTGTCTTTGGCGCGAAACATACACCGTACACTCTGAGTTATAACTCAAAGGAAAATGTGGGGTTTCATTGTAAGAATTTCTATTCATTTTGCCCACATGGGTATACCAAAATGGAACATTAGTGATTATAACGGTATTAAAAGTCATTTAATATATATTTTGTATCTCAGATCGGCCACTTACTGAAAGGCCTGGTAATTTCCCAGTTGGCTAGAGAAATACAGTATTAGTGAGTTAGTTAGACTTTTTTTAATCTGTCAAATTTACCAGGTAATTTAATTCGCCATGTGTCATCTAGGTTGTGCAAGAGCAGTTTTGGGTACAATAAACAAGCAGCCGTTTTCATGTTAAGATTTACCCATTACATCATTTTAGTTTAATCAGTTATGTCTGTCAAAGCCCAAGCAGAGTTACAGACAATCAGTTGAAGGTTTGGCTTATAAATAAAGTCAAACAAGTGGATGAGAGCGATGCATTACTTGAGACAGCAGATAAAATGGATAAATTCTCAGGAAATCAGGCGTGGTAAGTGAAGTACAAGCAATATAATCAAATTGAAGGTAGGGTGAGGTTTGGATTTGGGTTTGAATCAGGTTACATAAAGTATTTGGGGATAATGGAAAGGTCCAGCCCTGATTGAGTAACCATGGTTTAATCAAGTGGGAAGGGAGAAAGCATTTCAATCCAATCTCTAATTACAAAGCCAAATATAATTTTACAGCCTACACTTAGTTAATTGTCCTCTGAGAGACCACTCTCATTAAAGCTTCCAAAAAAGTGGTTTTATGTAAATGGAGTTAGGAGGACGTTCTGTCTCTGTTCCTTTTAGCACGACACATTTAATACATGAATACCAAATGCCCTATTGATTCTAAATAGTTAGGACTTCGTAAAGGGTGTAAAAGTTATTAACTATGACCTCATCGTGTTGCAAGCAGTTTCTATGACAGCATAACCTCCAGGTATCACACCAGGAAACACCTGTCTCCTCCTTTTCTTCAGCTGTCTATTTGTCCCACACTCCCTCTGTGTTCAGGCTTGCTGACATTCGAATGAGCAGGAGCTGAATGAAGGCGCAGCCGGATGTCATATTGACTGAGTGTTAAATAACTGAAGTGAGCCGTGCAATGGGAGCTCTGCCTGCTGAGGACGACTCACAGTCAGATATAAACTGGACAGTACAGCTGCAGCAATTTATTGATTAGTTGTCGACTATCACATTAATTGCCATTTTGATAATCAATTAATTGGTCTTAAACATTAATATTTTCTGGTTAACTGAATATCTTTGGGGTGTGGACAAAACAACCCACATTTTAGGGCGTCATCTTTGGGAAACATTTTTCTCAACATTTTTCCGGACTGTTTAAACCAGGGGTGTCGACACTTTGTCGGCTTGCGAGCTACTTTTAAAATGACCAGGTCAAAATGATTTACCTACATTAAAAATGCTATACATACACACACATACATATATATATATATATATATATATATATATATATATATATATATATACACACACACACACCGAGTATACTTTATATATACACACAATATATGTTGGCGTACACTGCATAACTACAACTAATGTATCCCTTGCTATTACACATCAACATTGACAGCAGTAATGCACATAGGTGACAAACAGTGATGTAACCATCAATATTGCGTATCACTACTTTACTCTGATGACTTGCACTGAGTCAAATATCCCTTCCTATCCTATTCCCCATCACAGAATATCCCTTCTTTAGTGGATATAAATTGGAAGGCTAACTAGGTCACTTCGCTAGCTGGAGTTTTGCAGTAGCTAGCGTGTTTGACCGCACGTCCCTGCCTGCGACCCGTAGCAGAGAAGACATCTCAGACTGGCCGCCCTGTACGTCAATCAAGTCGGAAACGCCATGGAGAGGATACATACATTCATTAATTTTCTAAAGCACTTAGTCCTAATTAGGGATGATAGATGGACTAAAATAAACTTTTTTTTTTTATTGTCATGCGATCTACCTGCTCTACCCTTGCGATCTACTGGTCGATCGCGATCGACGTATTGGGCACCCCTGGTTTAAACCATTTACAGACCCAGATCAATTATAGTCATACTGGACAGGCAATACACAAACCTGGAGGAAAACTCCTGACTCACGAGTGTGTGTGTGTGTGTGTGTATGTGTGCGCGCGCTCTATGGCTTCATATTGTTCATGTATTTACACTGCAGTGGGAGTGCACAAGGAAACCATAATGCAGCACTTTGAACAGTATGTGTTTGCAGATTCAACAACAGTAAAAGATAGAGCTGTGTGAACTGAGACCATGAATTTCCTTTTATTCTTAACTAAACCATCCAAAAACCACCAGTTGTTCTTTCTGGTAAAAGAAGCTGAAAATGTCCAGTATAATAATTATGCAACACTAATAAATATACAACAAAAGTCTATTTTACATTTTGAACCAATTCAAAAGTAATTTGACTGCAACTCCACCCAGCTATGTAACCATCTAAACACCCATCCAGGCCTGAGTTTTCAGCCCGAGCTGGGAGACGTCCCAGTAGGCCAAATGTTATCAGTGTAACTCGATCTCCAACCCATTCTAATGAGAGGGACTGTTTGTGGGGGACTTTAATAACTCCCATAGCCTATTTATATCTTATAAGTCACACCCTCTGTGCATGACGCACAAAAATAAACACAGAAAACTTTGACAAAGACTGTGCTCATATGGAAGATCTTATCAAAATCATGCAAGCAAATGTTTGTCTTCTTTACCCAGTCAAAACAAATATGAAATACACACTTTTTTTAATTAAATGTTTACTTAAGTAATCATACAGTGATCTACTGTATTTAATATTTGTGGGTGGAGTGAGTCTCCAACAAGCATAAGATAATTTCTGACTGCAAAAATGCCAAACCGCCGTCTTCAGCATTCACTCACCAGGTTTGAGCACGAAGCAGACAGTAATAACTTATTCAGTAAGGTGACCATGTTTAGCCTGCTAGTTTGTGCTGTGTTTGGCTGTCGGCTGGTTAACAGCATCAGCATCAGCCTTTTCCTTCTAATTATCCCCAGTGGAGGAGAGTTCTTGCGGTCCCATACCCAAATGGGAAAACAAGAGGGAGGGCTGTAGAGGAAGAGGAGGAGGAGAGCAGCTGGTGCGTAGCCTGGGCAGGAGGGAGATATAGAAGGAGAGGGTAGAGGAGATAGGGAGGGAGGGGGCAAGATAACAGAAGGGCAACATGGTAGATCACTTTACACTCATGAGTGTTGCTGGTCCAGAACGATTCATCAGGGGGAGTTTGGTCAAGCTGCACCGCAAAGGCCAGAAAATGTTTCCTTAGAAATGTTGAGAGGCCTCTGACACTGCAGTGGAAGGAATAAAAACTACAGTACTACACTGGAAGATGACAAATGAAATTTTTCTGATCTGCCATGTTGCTACAACATCTAGGAAGTGTTAGTGTGAATGAAAAACTTCCTCCAACACATTAAGTTAAACTGCTGAGAAACTCTCAAATTAGTGAGTTTTATTACTACAGAATAGAGGTCTTCTGATTTTTAATGGCTGATATAATATCAATAGTTTGGAGCAGAAAAAAAGCTGATAGCCGATTAATCAGCCAATATTTGAACTAGAAAAAACAAAGCTTCCGCCTCAGAAACAGAAACACAAGTAGAAATTTCATTGACCATTTACAGATGGAGGAGGATAGATGGTGAAAAAATGTGACAAGGCAGAGAAACAGGTGGAAGAGAGCTAGAGCAATATCACCTTATTGTAGATAAATATATATAAAAGTATCGGTGTACATCGGCCAAAGTGACACAAAACTGTAGTAAAGAAACACTGCACTAGGTTTGAGGGTCACCATTACATAGCTTCTCCATCAGAAAAGGCTTATCAGCAGAAACAGTTATTGGATTTTTAAAATCCAGTGGAAAGTACACTGTTCGACATGAACACAGCAAATCTAGCTTTCCTGGAAAACCATTTACAAAACAAGAATCCTTGGTCAGCAATAAGCAATTGCTTATTGCGACAAAGTATATGCTGTATATATGTATATGCAGTGTCGTATGACCAGAACACCTGTGCAACATGTCCATGTACTCTTTTGGTATTCATCCGCCCCTAAACTGACTAATGATGCCATTAACATTATGGTCATCATTACACAGAACCTAACCTTACAAGGCAGCTGGATTCACAAGATCACAATCACTCAAGAATCTATTTTGCCAGGCTCCAAGTTATTAGCGGGGTTTACAGTAGGAATGATGACAGTGAGAAGCAACAGTTTGTTTGAAAACAACAATGGCAGCAGTGGTTGCCGTAGATGCTGCTAAAACATCGGTTATCTCTGAACTGGAGAGCATTTCCTCACTGAAAGAAGAGTAAAGAACAGCACCTCTCAGTTTTAACAGTGTTTTATGGTTCGCTGATCGGATTGGTTGAAGTTATCCTGTGTCAGACATATAGTCCATCCAGTTGTAAGTATTGTTTGAATGCACTTACACCTTTACAAACAGCTTCTATGGACGACTTCCCTGATACTTCTGTGTAACCAACTATGTGGCACGTCAGGTTACACAGGACCACTGTTACTTTAATTCTATACATTAAAAAAAGAAAACTGACAACCATTCTGCCAACCTTGGCAACCAAAGCTGAAAGCCCATTGTCAGCATGGTGACTAACTCTATACTTAGTGGCTTACAGTTACAGGCCTGACTTAAGCACGCTACAGATTGTGTGACTGATCATCGGATGTATTTACTTCATTGCAGATTATGTATGATGCAGCTTTATGCTGACATATATACACTGTATATAAATCTTATCTGCCACGTGCACGTTTCAGCCTGGTCACAGTAAGAGGCACAGCATCCTTCAGCCACCAAGCTTGTTTCCACCATGTGCTGCATAATATGCACCAATGCCTTTTCACTTTGTCATTTTGTCACCGTACATTAAAAGAAAAAAACTTAATGCCACCACATCCTGACACTAACCGCACTACATGGTTAGGCTGCAGAATTTTTTAAACTAACAGAAAACTCTTTGAAGCCTGTGACATGGCATAGGGAAACTCCACCACCAGTCTTTTCTCATGAAGTCACTCAAGACTGTATCCAATCCACTTTATTTATATAGCACATTTAAAAAAGAAAAAGGAAAACAACTGTAGAACACCCTTTAACTCTATAGACAACAGACCACATGTTTATGTCAAATCATGCCAAACCTGATCAGTGCACCAGGGGCTTTCTGTGGCAAATTTAACAGTAAGCTTGGTTTAACCCAGGAATGAAGGGTTGGGATATCATTTAGGGACCAGTATTTCCGCAAAATCTGCATTTCAATTCCAAGATAAACTTTTCCCAACTACATGAGAAGGGTCTTAAGGCTGTACATTTTTTTTTGTTTTTTTTTTTAGATCAGAATAACAATCAGTGAATCCTTAATTATGATTTATTAACTGTTAAGCTTCATTACTTAAACATCTGAAACAACCACATGCAGAATAAACCAGCAGTTGACTGGTTTCAAATGTGGGGGTAAAATCATCCTCAACATAAAATAATTTGATGAGCCAACCTTGAATATGGAGGGATCCCCCTGACTGCCTAATGAGGCTTACACACATATTAGCACTTGTGCTTTCTCGTTGCAGTGTGAGCTCCAGGGAACCATGTCTAGTTTATCCCATTAAGTTGGCCGATATTGCTTTGTTCATGAACTATTTACCAGCCGACCCCCTGCTGTGAGGGAAATTGCTGTGCTGGAATCACCATAATGTGTGCAAACAGATGAGAACACCGTAAACTTCAGTGGAGGGAGGGGGAACAGTTTATTGGCCGTGTCCTGCATTGCGACAACTTATGCACCCTCAAATATCATGTCCTATTAGGGGAAGAGAATACTTCCCCCACGAGAGAACCCTTCCCAGAGATTACAACATAATAGTGTCTGTTTATTTATATATATTAAAAAAACACCTTGCATGTGACGGCTCAGTGTTGGGTTTTCCATGCACAGTATTTTGAGGCAGACTAAACAATTGTGTTTATTTGCTGGTTAAACTGGGAAGTTCACTAGAAGAGCAACAAATGAGTTCTTCCAGCCTCTCTCTTCACTCTGTTTATCCAATTCTCTCATTTAGGACACTAACAGAACTTTGGTTTAAAATCACTCTTTCCGCCTTTTTCAAGATGCATTTTAAGCTGTCAATGTATGCAACAATTGTCCATCAGCTACAGAGATAGTTTGCCGAGTTGAGTGGCTATTTAAACAGCACGGCAGCTCTGAGCGCTGAAGCTGGGATCAATATATGTGGCCCAGGGGCCCTGCCATAATGAGGAGGGGTCAAGGGTCAAGGCATGTTAGGAGCTGCTGGTGTTGACATGGACTGCACCAGAGCCCATGTGAGAGGGAACGTGAGGAATTACTGCTGTTAAATAATGAAACTTCACAGACTAACACATGGGAGTTGTACTGAATTTGTACCAATGCAGCCGTGAAGACACGACCTCAGAATCTGCCATCTTTTCTGCCTCATAAGACGGAAAACGGAGTGACCCACCCTGACCTACTTGCTCCTGCACATCCTCTGGACCACTCCTACTTTTTCCAGCCCTCCCAGTGCTCTCACAGAAAGCTGGTGGGGTTCACTGGCCAAGGCTGATAGGTGATGTCATGACAGTGTGTATGAGCTCAGTGTTGCTCTCTGTGTGTGTCTAGGGGGGAGGAGGGGTCCATCCCAAGCTGGAATGCAGGAGTACATTGCTATGAGAATTATGAGCTGTTTGCACAGAGGGAAGGCGAGATGTGAACGAGAGATTAAAAAAACAGGGCAAAATCCATGAAGACCGAGAGCAGCTGCTAGGGCCAACTCTGAAGAACAAACACGGTTAAAATGGCAGATTTCACTGCTCATGTAGAAACGAGAAGCTCAAAGCCATCCTCCACTGACAAAAAGGATTTAAGCACCATTACCCACACTTGGCATATCTTTACCACCCAGCCTAAGGGTGGGCAGCTGGGTGGCTTGGTTGGTTGGTGAAGGTGTGGTCACTTAACCATGCTCCAGCCAGGATGAGGAAAATGAACTCACAGTGAACTGAATGTGATCTGGGCTGCTGGTGTCAGACAATACAACCTATTGTACTGCTGCGGCTGTAGAGCCTCATCATCAGCATAATGCCCTTTAGACCTCCCTTTCCCTCTACCCTCCACCCTCGGGCCCGAGCAAAGCCTTCCCCACATTTGAACCGCTCCCATCAGAGCAGCAATGATGCAGCTACAGCACTGCTTTCCAAAAGGCAAAGTCACACAGCAAAAGATTGGGCCAATACGAACTTTAAAGTTGCTTTAAAGTGCTTGATATTTTGATAATAACCATATCATCAAATGACAATATTAAGGAGGTTACTCTTACAGAGAATAGTTGCCTGAACCTGCAGCTCCCCTTGGCCTTCATAGAGTGTTTTAACTCACCGTTTTCCACTTGTCTATGCAGCACAGCAATATTACTGCTGAAAGTACAGTCTGCCTGACATGATGTGCATGTCAATGCATATCGAATTGGCACCAAAGTATCGGGATCGTATCGAATAGGGAGATAAGTGTATTGTCCCAGCCCTGTGCAGCAGGCAGATGTTTGCCTCAAAAAAGCTCTTAAAACCTGCTGACTATGACCTGCTCAACACCAAACAGCAGACAGACACAGTTAGCGACTTGCGGGGGTACAAATGAAGGCATTTAGCTACTAAAGAGCCAGATATTTCTCTTTGGAATAGATAGAGACCAAAAATAGAGCTAAGAGAGAGTGGATATTAGGCTTCAATTTGCATCAATTTTCATGTATACTTTCGACTTAAAAGGTAAGAATATGTCAAAGTGTTGCAGGTCAAAGGACTTCTTACACATGCTAGTTTAAAAGTTGCAACTGAAAGCCCACCCTTGACCTTGTGGTTATTTTTTTGCAGGTGACTGTATGAATTATCTGCCATTACGGTAAATATACTTCTCAGTGAGGGGATTCTAAATATTTTTGTTCCAGTCTCATTAAAAATAGGAAACTAAAAATTAAATGTAGTTACTTAACACTTTAATTTCACTCATACACTTGAAGTTTTTTTTTATGTTTTAATTTTTATACCCTAGTCTGGAAGTAACTACATCAGTTCAGCTCTATGATTTTCTAGGTGAAATGACAAACAAACTTGCACTGGAAAATGATGGCTGCCCGACTGACTGTAATGTAGACACCATATGGAGACACTGAATAGGGCCCATCAGAGCAGGACAGAGGCCCAACTGTGTCCAACATTGAGATGCAACAAAGATTACATCTATAGCACTGGTTATGTGGAAAGGCTCTTTTGGTAATCATGACATTAAAAAAAAAAAAAAGATATTTTGAAAAAAAACCAATCATGCTGCCATTCACAGTCATAAGTGCTAAGTGAGAGCATGCCTACTTGACTTTTTTCAGCCTCTTAGCCGTTAGTTTTCAAAAGCTAGCTGTGCTGGTAAACAAGTGGATGGCATTGATACAATTTTAAAAGAAACCATTGTACAAAGTGTTGGTGACTGTTTTCTAAATGCTGCAGTTTCCTTGAGGGCCAGGCATCATAAAGCATACAGTCAGCAGAGCCAATATGAGGTTATGATCATGTGTTACAAGAATACTAAATATGGCATTATTCATGCGAGAGATCGAATCACACGACAGGGAGCGTGTAGTCCTGTTAGACCACATTGTTTTAGTAAACCGAGAGGTCTGACATAAAAATGAATGAGAATATCAGCTCTCTCTCTCTCTAAGCCTCCAGTTGCTCAACTGTTCCTTGATGCATTATTGTGGATTCTGGCTGCCTACATGGCCACAGGGCAGCGCTGAGAAGAAGCCTACTTTGTGCACATAGCTGTCTCCTTACGTCATGGTAAGGCTTATGGGAAGGACTCCTATGCATTCCCTGGAGTGTCTGACTCTGGATATTTGTGTCAGTTGTTAGATCTCTAGGTTAGGGAGTACGAACATGAACATTAGTGCTGAAGTACATTTTGTGAAACCACTGGAGTGTGTCTCGGTTGTCTGGGCTTTTCCAGTGAACACCCACTATGCAACACATGCCACACAAGCAACGACCACCACAGATTCCTCAGTATACTGTACAGAACAGTGACGACCTCCCCCTCCTCCTCCTCGCTGCCCCCCCCCCCCTCCATTCTTGTCTCCCCTCTTAACCTTTATGAGGAAGTGTGACGCAGTTGGGTTCAGACTTCTATTGGGGCTGTTTAATATCTTCTTCCTGTGGGGGGCAAACAAATGGTGCGCCATGGGATGGGTGTAGAGCTCCACTGCCTGCCTCATGTTTACAATAATGGAAACTTTAAAGGGGAACACCACCGATTTCATACATCAAAGTCTGTTTACAGGTCTTGGGGAGTACTACTACATGTGAAAAGCCTCATATGTGGTCTTTTGTGTTTCCGTCATGAGACCAACAATGTTATCAATGTGCAGTGCTAAATCGGGGGAGTGCTCTTCAAAGAAAGCATAAACAAACCCACATTAATATCTCCGTTACAGTTACAGTCCCACTGAGCTGCTTCGTTTCTACAGTCTCAGCTTGACAATGTCACGGATCAGAGACTATGCTTGTTCCTGAGCACACCCATGTTAACTCTGGGTGAGAAAATGCACCACAATTCACCTACTACAGTCTCCACCCATACCTAGCTTGCTTAAATAAAAGGACAACACTCAAAACATTAATCTAGGTCTGTAGTCCTTAAAACCTGTAAAAAAGGAAAACCATCCCGCTAAGTGAATTATAGAGCAGGACAAAAAAACATGTCGATGTGTCTTCATATGTGGAGACCCACATAGAGGCTCAACCCTCACTGTTGAGTCAGGGTAAGACTCCACATCTTAAAATGGATTCCCAAGCTAAAACAACACATCCCATAAGTGTCACAGCTTCATCTTAACTCATGCTTTAAAGACACACAGTGGAAAACAGTGGTGGTATGATGACGAAGTGCGAAAGATTGTGGTGGGATACTAGTTCTCCATCCAGTAGCCACTGACAGCATCCTCTCTCCTTTTCCATCCTACGTCAGATCAAAGGAAGAACTCAGGCTTTGTCCATCTCCGTCTTTCCTTGAGGGCTTGACCAAAACAAAAAGAGGGAACATGCCACTTGCCAAAAAATGCCAGAGCTGCTCTAAAGCTCCTTGGTACTGTTGTTTGTCTGCTGATGATCAGAGTCCTGTGGCGTTTTTTAGGACATCAGTACTAATTTTGGGGTGCAGCAAAATCAGCTGCCCTCATGTTTGATTAACATGATTAACAAGCTCCAGCTTCACTGCATGTTTGATTCAAACACACAACTCAAATCTCCCAAACTGGTCACTGGAGCAGTCAAAATAATGAGGAGTGGCTAAATTTAGCTGCATTTGTTTGGCACCAATTTTCCAACCCTGGTTGCTTCTCATATGAGGCTTTCTGACACTGAGCGAGGGTTAAAGCATTTTTACATCTCTTTAGTGGGGAGCCGGGAACATTATGGCACAAACGCTAGAATTAAACCTGCTTGAAGTGGCAAACTAACCCAGCCAAACATGGTGGAGTTAAGTGGCATAATTAAACACAGCCTGCGGCTCATTTTACTGTGGACACGTGCTGCAATTCATGACTTCCTGAGGCAAATTAAAGGAGGAAGAAAAGAAACTGATAAGGGAACAGTCAGAAGAGATATTGCCCATGTGTACAGAGACATTTAAGATAAGAAAAATGTATCAAAATGTAAAATATCAAAACGGATGCTGATGAATTTGCTGTTGACTAATTATTTCAGGTCTCAAGTGTTGACGTGGACTAAAACTGTGAACAGCCCTGAGGACAAATACTTGACAAAAACCAACCACAATTAATGATTTCCACCAGCTATAAAATGATATTTATAACCCTGAGAATCATTAATAGCAAACGGAGCAACAGGTAGAGTTATGACACCAGGCAAGCTCCTCTAAATCCTGTGAGAACGTGAATTCTCACAAAAATCAAAACAGAAACTGACATCAATCCATAAGCAGGACAACTTGCTCATTACATTTTATTTTTTTTATTTCTATTATTAAATGCAATGGAGGAAAAGGCCAAATATGGCTCAAACAGTTGAGGAAGAAGAGGTGGACTGTTAAGTGTTTTAGTAAGCATTTAATCCCGTCACTTAGTCAGCTTAAAACTGATTCCCACTACTGTATTTTCATGTGTGCCTGTTCCTCACTTGGTCACATCTAATTATAGCGTATATGAAGCTAACTTGTGTTGCATTTCACTGCCTGCACTTCCCTCTCAACTGAAGGACATTAGAGTTCCTATAGTGCAAACAATAATGTATGATTGCAGAGCAAACAGGTGAGGTGTATACGCCTGCTTCACCTGCATAACAACTAGTACCTGCATTTCTGAACTGTATGCAACTCCATACTTGCATGTCAGCTGATACACGACACTTGCTCGGACTTAAATGTCAGTGTGTCAAGCTCTGCTAGAACAATGGCACGCTACGATCAGTGGTATGAATGTCATGATGCTCATCTGCCTCCTCACCTCCCCCCCCCTCACACTCTCTGCTGTAACAATTTCAAAACAAATGTCACGTAGATGCTTTACTTGATAGTGTCACTCTAAGCTCAGTGAGAGCAAAGCGAAGATCAATTCACCTCTGGCCTACATGCTACATCAGGAAAATGTGGACGTTTTAGCTCAACTATACCAAGCAAGATGCAAAGTAAGCAGTCTCCCTGCCTGCTAATGGCTTCATGAACAAATAATCCCAAATGGGAGTAGGGAATGGTGTGTGTGATGTGCGTTGAATTACAACACGCACAACTGTTGTGCCTCCAGATACCTGCCTGATCTCTGTCCACACACACACACACACACACATCATGGCAAACACAATCCAGTACACCACCAAGGTGACTGAGCACTGCTGGAGCTCTCTCCAAAACCAGCAAGTGTCCCATCATTCATTATTAACAAGACAAACTATCCATTTCCAATTCAACTGAGTGGTTGATGGCTCCTCACAGTGGGGGCCCAGGGCCACCGAAAGGTCCTCTGTAAACCTCCACGAAGCCCCCCAAAACAAATTAGGAAATGCATTAACAGACAGTCCTGCTGATGCTTTCCTCAAGTTGTCTGAACCTCCTCACTGGCGGTGCTCGACCGCTGCAGTGGAGTTTTGTAGTTGCATTTTAATACAAACCTGTTCCTTGATGGATTTTTGTTCTACCTGTGGCTGAACCCACCGGTTCCCAACTCGAAGAGTCAGGACCAGAAATAACAAGATGATTCACAAGATGACTATTGTTATATAAAGTGCGTTGCCTTTTCTTACGAAATACTCAGTGCTTCTAAAGAAATCCCTCTTTGGCCTGACTGCTCACAACTGAGGCCATGTGATGAGGGAACACCCGCAGATATCACTTTATTCTAAGGGGTCACAAGCACAAAAAAAAATGTTGGGAGCAACTGGTTTCAGGTGCCGATTTGAGGAGGGAAGTGTTTCACATGAAGAGGAAGAGTTTGACGCCCAGCAAAGATCCCAGATACAGACAAGTCAACTTCATTAACTTACTTGTATGGAGTCGTTGGCCATCGTTGTCCCTGGTGCTGTTGTCAGACAGACAGTCTCACAGACAACCTGTGCGCCTCACGGCAACGCAGCGTCTCCTTCCCACGACAGAGAAATAAAATTATATTTGGGGGGGAAAAGGGGGGACCGGCTATTTGCCCTGTTGTCTGAACTTTATACAAACAGTCTGTATTGACACAAAGGCAAACAGTCAAGAGCTAATCCGCATTGTTGGCTCGCCTGGCCGCGCCTGAATTGATCCTCCGTGTGCGCCTCAGTGTGTTCACACCGAAGATAGCAAATAAAACTGCGTTCACTGTCCAGGCGTTTAAAAACACGTGCATAACGGCGTCGAAATAAAACTACCAAGCTCCGCGGTCATTGTTCTTCTTGTTCTTTGAGCGCCTGCCATTCAACAGCTAGCAAGAGCCCCGTAAAATCCACCGGCGGCGCTCCTCCGTCATGTCCTGCTGAGCCCGGGAAGTCACATCCACAGACACCGCAGACGATGAAAGAAAGACCCTTTCTTCCCTCTCTCCTCTTCCCGGCTGCACGCCTCGGTCTGCTCTCTCTATCACATGCCACACACACACACACACACGGCCGCCTGTCAGTCCTTCACGAGCCGCACACACAGCCACGAGGGACAAAAGAAAGCTAATCAGTCCATTAAGTCTCCCGCTAGCTGGAGTCAGGACCGCGCGAGCACACAGACACCGTCCTCGGTCACGGTGCACCGGGTGTGTGAGGTCACCACATCCCGTCACGGTCAGACAGCGGGTGACTGCCGGGAGAGGAGCGCACACACACACGCTCACTCACTTACAGAGACCAACACACTCTCACTCACTCACAAACACACACACACACCACTTTATACACTAAACCCGCTGCTGCTGCCGCTGCTGCCGCTGCGCGCTCACGACGCTCGACCGATGCCGCCCGGCCGCTCATTGGTCCAGCGGCTGGGCGGCGGGGGCGCGCCCGGATGTGTCATGTGACCTGCAGCAGTTAAGGCTGTCAACTGTGGCGTCTAATGAGCCAACTGTTGATTATGTTAATGAGAACAACATGGAGGACAGACACACCCTGAGCCTGTCTGTCTGTCTGTCTGTCAGTCTGTCAGCAACACCACAGTACTGACTAAAGACCACAGAGCCGGCACGAGGGAAGGGTTTTCAGAGCCTGTACTGAAGTAAAAGTACTACCAGTGTACAAGAAGTGCAAGTAAAAGCCCTGTATTCAAAGTGTTACTTGGAGGTAGCCAGATAATATAACATAGCACTTTATTTTTCCCAGGGTTAATTATTACGAAAGAGCACAAATATAAACAAACACGACATGGGTAAAAGATCGGTAATGTACAAAAACCAAATGTACACAATGCTAGAAGTGTAACAGGTTAGAGGTAAAGATCCTGAACATTAACACAAGCGTTACAAACAGTAAGATGCAAATCCACAATCTACAATATAACACGTTAATGGTAAAGATCACAGAAGTGGCGTGCACTTTGTATGAACAACATCAAATCTGGAGTGCAGATAAGTCTACATGGTTCATTCATTATGTTCGATGGTTATGTCCGTGATATTTCACGAAATGTCTCTTTATTGCACACTGACCCAAGGTCATTTATTTGTCATTTTACAAACACAGGGTTGCACAATGACATTTAAGCTGCAGTCCCTTAATGCTACATAAACACATAGAATATATGTACAAATGTTACATGTATAATACCTATACATCTCTACCATTACGTATGGTGATGTGCAGTATTCTATGGTAACATATGGTAATCAATGGTAATGTACGGTATTCTACGGTAATATATGGTAACGTAAGGTAACATACAATAACGTATATATACGTAATGTACAGCACAACTGAAGTAGATCTCATGCAACAGTTTGTCATGTATTATTACAAAGCTTGCGTGTGGTGGTGTGTGAGAGAAACTCAGGTGATGATAGGGATGTGTGAGTGGGTGTGTTTTGGAGATTTGATAGAGAAGTTGACAACATTTGCATAACTGGTTTGCATCATGAAAATCAGCCGGCAGAGAGGACCAGAGAGTGAGCCCAGCGCACACTACCTATCGTGTGTGTGTGTGTGTGTGTGTATATATATATGTATATATGGGACAGGATGAGATGTGTTAAAATTTGTATTTTAACACACAGGGCTGCTGAAAGTTTTCTGGTCATAACTTTTATATTCTTCCTAAATGGTGTCACATTCAGATGTTTATTTCAGGCAAGCAAATTTGAAGTAAACAAAATCAGATATCCTGCGTCTTAATAAACTGCTGTAATATTTCTCAACAAAACAAATGTTAGTTATGGAAGTTTAAATGGCCCAGTGTGTTAACATTTTAGAGGTTTTACTTAATAGGTACAACTGCGTTTGTGGGAAATAGCCCAAAAATGTTAAACCGGGAGCAAATGCATGTGGCAAATGTATTTGATACACTGACTTGTATTAAGGTATTTCCAAATAGCCCATTTTGTCTAATCAGCAGCCCATAAGACAATTAATTATTTTTCTAAGAATTCAGCTCAACAAACTAATCATGTCAACTCTAAAAAAAAAGAAGAAAAAAACCTTTAGCTCCATCTACTTGTTTAGCACTGAAGCACAAACAAGAGCAAAAATGAAAAGTAAAAACATATTTTTTATAAAGTTTTGCTGTTTGTGGCGGAGCCGCAGTGACCTTTGACCTTTCACACCTTTCAGCCAGAGGGCGCCTTGACGATGGAGGCACGCTAGCTGTTAGCTCAGCCAGGTTAGCAAACACAAAAGTTTGCTCATATTTTATTAAACCTGCTTTAATGACCAGACTGCAGCGTGAGCAGATTTTCTATTTACTTGTAGATCGATTCGGCCGAATACCCAAGTAGCTTACTCGTTAAACATTCTTTATTTCAGGTTATTTCTGAGATAAAACTTTCTTACGTTGTTAGCATCGCGCTAGTGAAAGCTAATTAGCTAGCTCTTTAGCACAAGTTACCAGTTGACAGGCCATGCTGTTCATGTTCATGTTGCGCCTTATTTTCAGCAGCTTTCCTTTAAAAAAAAATACCAAGTCATCCACAGCAGAGAGTATGGCAGATGTTGAAGTTCAGCTCACCTCAAACTCTGCATCGGCTCAGCATGAGGTCCTACAGGAGGAGGACATGACCAAGGAGGAGTCACTCTGCACGGCGAGTCCCCAAAACGCTGGACAAGGAGGTCAAATAGATCCCAAGCATGCCATTAAAACATGGATGTCTCACTTTAACTTGTACCACTCAATATAACCACTCAGTCACTGCTAATGAACCCACATTTGAGGTTACAGCGTTTGAGATAATTGTTGTGATGTGCATTCATTTGTGTCTTTGATGCAGAGGAGTCGCTCTCGCTGTTGGCGGACGTCGCTCTGGCGCCACCCTGTGGTGGTCATGTCACCTGCAGCAGTGACTGTGAGGCCTGCAGCTGCCTGGAGCTCAGACACATGGAGGAGAGCCTCCAGTCCCTGCAGCTGCAGCTCCAGTTCCTCATGAGCAAAGCAGATGACCTACACGACTGCCTTGTCAATGAGTAGGCTCGTCATTATACGCCAATGTTACCTGGGTGTTTCTGTTGTTTTGTGATTCTTTCTGTGTTTTGTGTTTTGTGTTTTGCAGACAGGATCATCTTGAGAGTGAAGCTCTGGCTGCTGCAGTGCCAAGTTTCCTGTACACCTGTCAGCCTTTCTTTAACCACCTGGAAGCTGCAACCAGGAACTTCATATCCCAGTACACCCCTCTGCCCTTAGACATCTACATGAGGGTAAAGGTGTTTTTTTTGTTTTTTTTTAAAGGACTGGTTCACTCAAATTACTCGATATGTAACCATGTTGACAGTCGGGGTTCTTAACTAACATTGGAACTACTTTCTACTGAAAAATGTGTCCTCATGAGGCTCTTTATGTATCTTGCACGTGACTGTTGTACTCTGACTTATTGTGTCTGTGTTTTTACGAGCCAGTGGACTTGGATTGCAAAAAAAAAAGAAAACATGTTCAGCTGCTCTCAAATATTGACACTTGTCTGGATTTGTTGTTTGTTTTGATACTCGGATTCAAACTACAGGAAATACTAATCGTGCCTGTTAGTATAGTCCCAGCTGTAGTAACACAGGGGTTCTGCACCTGTTACTAAATGAGAAGGACATTTGTGTTCACTCTATGAGGATATCATAGTTTAAAACAGCCATAAGGTGATTTTAAAGTTCTGCTCTTTGTGTGTGGGTGTGTGTGTGTTTGCAGCGCCTGCAGCTGTTGGACCTCTCTCAGCAGCTGTGTGACAGGTTGGAGCAGCTGGTGCTGACCTACGCCAGCTACAGCCTCCTCTGTTTGGACGAGACAGAGCCTAACAAGTACACACACACACATTTCTACTAATAACAATAACACAACATAACCGAACAAAAAGTCTTGGTAGTGCACTCAGACATACATTTCTACATTCATTTATCTCATGTTGAAACTGCTAATCTACTCGTGCTACGTTCTGCTTCATGTAAATGAATGAAATGATCCACTTTTCTCCATTAAAAGCATTCCTCTTTTTCTAGAGGGGGAACTTCACGCCAGTTTGTTGTTGTAGCTTTTTGCCAGGTGTCTGTCTGTCTGTCTCTGCCTTACGCAGCTTTGTGAATGCTCTTGAGGTGCATCACAGCACAGTTGTCATGTTTGCTAGCTTCAGTCCCGACTAAGGTTACAGTAAAAGCTTTGATCGATCAGAGAAGGTCGTAGCAGAGGAAACACACGCTGTGAGTCACACCGTCGAGGCTTCAGTGTGCTGTAAACCAAGTGTAGCTGCACAAGCCCGTCATCATTTTGAGGCTTTGCAGCGGCCACATTAAAAACACAATAAATGAAATCAATATGGCCTTTTCCCCCGTATATATTGGTATTTCCTGTTTGGTTTTGGTTCTTCTCTAGCAGCTGAATCCTGAGCCCGCTGCCGCTCTGACAGTCCTCTGTCGTGTCCTCTCACGCTCCGTCTCTCCCGTTTACGTCCCTAGTCTTTCTCACTTCTGCATCGGCCAGACTCAGCTGGGTCGACTGAGGCTGACCGTTTTCCTGTACTGTAAGCCGACGCCGTACCTGGCCCGGGTCGACACCGGCCTGCACAAGCGCATGCGCTGGAACGTGGAGAGAGTCAGGGATGACGAGCAGCAGCAGCAGCAGCAGACGGATGAAGAGCAGGGCAGAGGGAGTGGGGAGGGGGAGGCAGACACAGAGTAGTAAGTCTGGATGATTTCTCCACCTTCTGTTTCTATTTTACTTTCACCGTTTCTACAGTTTTGAGAGTAGATGAAATGGAAAATAACATTTTTCATCCTCTGGCTCCCTGCTGTTCCTCTGATATGACCCGTCCATTTTACAGGATCACTTATTGAGTTATTAATCTCTATTACCGACATCCCAATGTCTCTGTCAGTTACTTCCTGTGCTGTGAGGATATTCTCAACACAGACGCAGAGGCTGTCGAGGATAGCCAAGGCGTCTCTGACTGCGACATGATGAGGATGTGGTCCATCGGTCAGTGGGTGCAGGTGAACCCTGACCCCAGCACAGAGGACATCGACGACTGGTATGCAGTTTCTCCGTAGACGCCTCTACTGGAAGACTACTGGAAGACATTTTTCAGGATAGATCTCGCTAAAGAAAGACATTCCTCACATTAAACAGTCAATTCTGCGACATGTTAAAAGTGTAAAACATCTGTAAAGTAAAGCAGCGGTTTTCTTAGGTCGTGTGTGCTCCCATTTGTTTCAGGATCACGTGCGAGGTTCCTCAGGCCACCTATCACAGGCTGCTGTTTCTGGGCAGCAACGAGCCGTCTGCCTGCAGCGCTACAGACTACCTGCTGCAGCAGCTGCTGTCACACTGCACGACGGACTGACGCTGGGCCCTTACGAGTGTGTGTGTGTGTGTGTGGATTAGTGCACAAGTGGCATCTGTCTCTGCAATACACAGCGTGTGGAAAGTGACTCTGCCAATTTAGATCAGACAGGGCAGAGCAGATAAATCCTCAAACCTCTTAATGAGCAAATATGTGTGACAGGTTGAGTTCAGTGAGACTCTTAAGGTAAAATATGACACTTTGAGCCAGAGTGACTTGATGCATTCAGGGCCTGTTGGATTTTCCATATTTAAAGCTGAAGAGGCTCCAGTTGTCATGATATGCTGAGACTAGTGTTGGTTTCAAAAGTTTTATCAGCATAGTCGTGCTGTGAGAAGTCTGTTTGATGTTTGCAGAACATTTTATCACTTTATTCTGTTCTGTGTGTTGATGTTGTACATTTGAAAGATTTTATAAGAGTTAGTATTTTGTGAAGTTTTAAATTTTTCTACACCAGTTGATACATTTTTAAGAGTTTTCTGTTGTGCTGTGAAGAACTCCAGGAGCATCGCTTTAAAAAAAAACATCATTTTATTTACATGAAACATTCCATTGAAATAATTACACACAATCACAGATTTCTGTCTTTCAGAAAGTCCAAATAAAACAAGGAAAACTTTACATATTAAAACAAGCTGCCGTGATTTGGGCTCCACAACCGAGAGCGCCCATTTACTTCATTTAATCGGGTTCATCAAGCCATTCAAATTTGTTCACTCACTCACTTCACTTTCAATAAATATCCAAAATGTGAGAGTAAGAAATGAAAATCGTTCACTCATAGTTCAGTATGCTGTGTTCAGTTTGACCTTGTTCAACTCATCAGTTCTGTTAACTAGACAGAAAGAATAATTAGAAAAAGAATAAAGGCAATTCACTTACAGCAAATAATAAAATCTACCATTTACAACCAATGTCCTTCATTTCCTATTGAATAAAAATCTATATATGACTCTTAGAGGGGCTACTATACTTCTCTAAATCTCTAAAGTACAAAAGTAGAGTTTCCCTTCATTACAGTGAGCAGTCTTTTGAAACAGTGAACACAGAAATTGCTTACAAAAACACTACGCAGACACGTCGAAGAAAGCACATTTAAAAAGTCCAGCTTTGTGAGCATCACGTGTCCTGCCTGGAGACACGGGAATGCAAACATACAGAAGTGTAAACACCTGCTTGCTTCTCAGCTGCTACACAAAGGCTCTGGTAAGACAAAGCAGCGGCGGATGGCGTGGAGGCCATTATCTTTGCTGGAGTGAACAAGGATGAAGAAAAGGTGAAAATCTCTTAAAAGTCAATTCATGTTAAAGCTCTGGATCTCCTCAGTGTGAAACTACTGTTAAGCGTCATCCAGCCTTCCTGCCATTTGACACTAAAGCAACAAAAAAGCTATTCAAATGGACATGAGTGGAAATTAATGATTTCTGTGCCCTCCAGTTAGATTTAAACAGGAAGATTTACAGTCAGAAAACTACTGAATTTCTATCTTTAAGCTTGCGACATTACAGTCAAACTCAACGTGACGGACAGACAAACACACACAGTGTTCAGACAGCAGACCAACATGAACACACAGCACAGATATGAACATTTACAACCACTGTCACACCATAACTCAGCACAGTTTCAACAACACTAGTTAAAACTCAGACATTACACCTTCCCAGCACTCTCCCTTATAATAATTGTAATAATCAAAGTGACTCTTGACCTTCACAGAAGTATCGGCTAAAACCCAGAGTTACTTTAATGTCTTCTAAAGTAAAAATCTGTGAACTGGACCAGTGTAGAGCGACTTCAGTAAGAGCCTGCTATCATCTGTCTGCATTCTGTGGCTGAAATACCATCTAACAATGTGAGCATGAGGACCTAAGGAAGATTCCTACAGGGCTGTACAACAGATTTGTTTAATCATGAACAAATCAAATCTCTCAACACGATTATTTGCCTGCAGCTACAACCTCATCAGTAGCTGTCTCCAGTGTTTCACAGGGACAGGTTTACATGTCGCACTGTCCTTTGGTAAGGGACTGTGAGATCATGTAACAAGGCTCAAAATAACAGCGGTCCTCCTCATCTCTAATCAATGCATTTCTTTGACCCCCACTTTGCAAACAAATTAGTCAGCCACAGCGTCTCTGTAGGCCTCCATGATCGAGATGTTTGAATTGATTGAAATTAGAAGACTTTACTTTGATGAAATGTGGGAATCATGTTGTCTGATCACTATTCAGTAGCAGGAAATCTCCAGTGTATCGTCTTGTCAAAATAAGGTGATAAAGACGTGTGTGTCAGTATGTAGAAACAGTCATGGCTTCCATTTAAGGGGCTACAGGTGAGGAACACAACATGACCAAAACAGTCAGTTTACCTTTGATCGGTAGAGACCATTTGGCAACGGCAGTGTGTGAGTGGGCGTGGCCACCCATGGCACAGAGATTTGGCATAAAGAAAAAAAGTGTCTGGTTCCAACCCTGTTGGCCAGTAGTAGTGATGCATCATGGGATTCTGTCACTGATCGTGTGGTGGTATTGTGGGTGAGTGTTTGCAGTGGTGTAGGATATCAGCGTGAGAGGTGCTGAGTTTCAGCACGGTGTCGTGTTGTGTTTGTCCACTTTGAATTTCAGGTTCTTCACTGGCAGCACCAGAGACTTTGTTGCCCCGAGTAGAGACTCTCAGGCAGCGTCATAGCAACCACTGACGATATCATGTCCTTGGTCGTTCTGTTTTTGGGAGTTTTAACAACCTGGTGGTACTTTAGATTCTGCAATAAAAATGCATGTTGTACAGGCTGACTCCAATACGTTTACAGTACATTCAGTATACTTTGACAGTTAACAAGCCAACATGACTAAATACTTGACACTTGCTATTTGGATACGGTAATGAAAATATATGGGTAGAACTTGGACTCCTGACCTTAGCATTTCTAAAATCCCTGTCCTGCTCTTAGTCCAAATTAAAACCATCCTGCTTCACTGACCTAGCTGCAGCCACGACCTTAATCCACCCCCACTTTGTATGTCCTAAATCTTGACCACTGTGTTTGGAGGGGACAAGTACTACCTGAGAGTCTTAATTCAGAGAAATAAAGTTTTTTTTCCCTCTTTTTTTTTTTTTTTGCATCAATAAACAGGATCCGTGCTTGGAGAAACAGCCAATAGTTGAACTGCAGCACCACCAAGCCCTGGTATCTGTTGTTTGTGCTTGCTTTTACAGTACAGTTAGAACTCCCCATCCCTCCCAACCTTTTTCTTTTAATCTTATGCCATCTTAAAAACAAAGCTCTGTCTATTTGCGAACCACATCACAGGTTACAACTGACTACAGGCCGTCACTGTTCCTTCTCAGACTGCTGCATCCGAGTACTGTAAAGCGCTAACAGGTACATTTATTCAGTAGTTTTAAAGAATTCAGTAGTACGAAGAAAAAAAAAAAGTAGAAATGTTTTTTTTTTTTAAGCTCTTCTGTCTTGTTACTAATCTTACAACCCTTCACATTTATTGTGCGACTCCTTGCTGGTTGGGAACCACTGATGTACAGCACCATAAGTTTATGAGTCTACCTAGAGGGCCGGGCAGTATATAAGTATCATCTATCCATTTTTGTGATCCTATCATGGGGTCGTCTTTTTTTTTTTTTTAAATTACATGTTGTGAGCTGTGGTACATTACTCATTTCTTTTGTTTTTCTGAGATACTGAATGACAGTTTCCAACAGTTTCTTGTGTTTTTTCCCCCCCTCACATTGCCCAGCTCAAATATTTACTGTTATTTTAAATTTGCTTAATTGTGTATAACGTGTATATCACCCTGTTTGTTGTCTGGTTCTGTGTGTGTGTGTGTGTGTGTAAATAGTCAGCACTTGTTTTATCTTCCCTGTATGTGTTTTTAATGTTTAGCAGTTCTCCAGATGTGTTATTCCTAGTGTGTGAGTGAAATCACACACACACACACACTCACGTCCCTCAGTGATGTGTCTCCAGCTCTACCACTGTCCACTCTCCCTGTGGGGAGCTCCCAGTGGCCTCTGGGGAGAAACTGCTGACAGATGTGACGGTGGCAGATGGAGGCGTGAGTGGAGGCAGCAGACTGGGCCACAGGCTGCTCTCCAGGGGGCTCAGTGTGCCTCCTGCCCCCCCTGGCAGCAGCAGCAGGGAGGAGCAGCCATCTCTGTTCAGCAGCAGGGTCTGATTGATCAGCTGCTGGACTATGTCCACCTTCTTCCCCCAGTCCAGGTCCAGGGGTGGAGGCCGCTCTGGAGACTCAGGTGGGCAGGGGGAGGAGCTGTCTCCGTCCTGGGAGGGGTTGCTGGGTGTCTCGGGGGAACCTGGGAGAGGAGGAAGGGTCTCAATGGACGGTGAAGAGTCTTTATCGTTTTTATCTGATGTCAGCTCGTCGTCCATCTCTTGGTTTGACATGGCTCGTCTGCACTCCCTCTTCTCTTTAGTGGGTTTGAGCTCCTTTATTCCCTCCTCCTCACCTTCATCCTCGTCTTCATCACTATTCTCCAAGGCTTCATAGATGGTGCAGAGGCCGGAGGACGGGGACAGCAGCACTGTCTGACCTTTATTGGACTGCTGCAGCTCTTGTTGCCACTGCATGATTTGCTGCCTTTGCTTCAGTTCCTGTTGCTGCTGCTGCAGTTGCAGCTCGAGGTCTCTCCTCTGCTTAACCTCTTCCTCCTTTAAATTTTCCTCTTCTTTCTTTGTCTCCTCCACTTGCTCTTGCATCACCCTCTCCACCTGTTTATTCCTCTTAATTTCTTCTTCAGCTTCCTCTTTCTTCTTCCTCTGCTCCTCTTCCTCCCTCCTCTTCCTCTCCTGCTCCGCCTCCTCCAGCGGCCGGTTCTGTTGCTCCCTACGTTGCTGCAGCTCCAGCAGCTGTCTCTGGTGTTGCTCCAGCCTGCGGAGCTGGGGGCTCAGCGCCTGCTGCCCAAGGCTCCTGGGGGGGAGGTCAGCACAGGTCAGCTTCGGCGGGTTGACCACGTCGACTTGAGGTTTGACGATGTCACAGTAGGTTCTGGGGTACGCTGCGTGATCGCGGCGGTGAGGTTGCGGTAGCGCAGTGAAGCCTGTGTGTGAGAGGAAGCGGGAAGGAAGATTACAGTAGCGTGATGTTATAAAACAGGTCACAGGCAGCAGGATAGTGACAGCAGTGCAGTGTGAGTGACAAGCAGAAGGGTGTAGAGGGAAGGGGGTGGCCTTCAGAGGCTCATACTTGCTGAAGGGACAGTGGAAGCATTGTGAAGCCAAGCCCAAACGTCTGCCAGTATCCTAACTCTAACTGACCGACAATCATTTGTACTTTTGTACTTTGAACAAGTGACAGTGGGACATTGTTTGAAAGCTGTGCAGCAGTGACAGATACAGCTTGCTAAGTATTCAGAGGGGTGGAGGCACAGTATTTGTGTAAAAAACAGTGAATACACCAGAAAATAGTGACCCAAGGTGAGGTGACTGGGGGTGGTTGTGGGGCAAGGGTAGGGGAAATTTATGCAGAGAGCAAATGTGCATACGTTGTGATTTTTTCCCCCACTTAATGTAACCTTTAAGAAAAATGATACCCAGAAAAAAAAGACATTTATGTGCAAAAAAAAAAAAAAGCAGCCAACTTCCTGTATATGCAATCACTATCAACTATGGTGAGATATAAACCACAGAAAAGCTTATTGCGAGCTTAAAAACAGTCATCACCCGTGAATGGAGTTTATAGTTAGTCAACCAGTGATACATGCAAAAGCTCTACATGCATTCATAGACATCCAGCATCACAAGAAGACTCAAATAATAGCTTGGCTTTAGAAGGAAGCTATAAGACATAACTCCAACATAAGTACATAGAGTTCTAGAGCCAAGCTATCCGGCTGACCCTGCACAAAACCAATCCAAAAGTAAAAAGTCGAGTCATTGTGCAACAGTGACATGCATAAGCACAAGTTAATATTAATACAGTGCTGTAGAACAGTGCAGCAAGAATGCTGAAAAAAGGCAGTAGAAAGGAGCTAAAACAGAGACACACCCACAGTGGACTGGAGTGAAATTAAAGTAGCGGCAGAACGAGCAGGGTTGGGTTCTTCAGGCTGGACGATGAGACGTCAGACCGCTTTGCTGGTTGAGACGCCGAAGTCTGATCCACGTCAAAGAAGGTCTGGATGTGTAGATGATCCACTCGAGGCAAATCCATTCCTGCGACGTGGTTTTCAGACCAGTGAAGTCTTTGGAGGTAGGGCATGAGTCCCACTGTTCGTGTCCAGTTTTTAAGAGGACAGGCCAGAACTTATTTATGAACGTCTGTGTGAGTGTATGTAAGAGCACAGCAATGATAGTCTGCATGCTACATGGCTGACTGAGCGGAAGTGTCTAAGATAACGACATGTGTAGAGCTGCTGGTAAAACTGGAAGTTTGGAAGACCTTGAAATGAATGCTAGTGCTGTTGGAGGACTTGTCTCGCACACAGACTATAAGCATGCCTTACACTCCACTCCCATTTCAATAAAACTGTACAGTGAGAGTACATCATGGTAAAAATCTAATCTTTATTTAAAGTTTTAAGGTTCATTACTCCAAAAGATGGATTAACACAAGAAAAGCTGCAGTACAATTTAAAGTGCAAGAAGAGAGGAGGAGTGATTGGGGATAAGGAAGATTGCCTGTATCGTAAAGGTAGGAGAGCGAGAAAAATCAAAACAGGAATAAACAATCAAAACTCGTTTTCAGTTATCAGCTTCGTTCAGTAAAAATTATCAGGATAAATACACATGGAAATATGTTAAACAGTTCATTCCACATTTCTTTTGTTAGGCTTCATTTTCTTGTTTTCCCTCTTTAAGAGCTGTAAACAGACAAGTCAAATCCATGCCAGTTCAAGGCAACCACATTATTCTGTGTTAAATAAAACAGAAAACAAAACCCAGACACGCTCACACATTAGGAGTAAATAGTAGTAGCTATTGCACATACAGGAATTTAAGCCATATACTCATCATGGAAATGTTATATCAGAGGGAAGTGCCACTGCTGTCCTCTCTTTCTTCCCATTTTTTTGCTCTCTGTGTGTTTTTTTGTTTAACTTTGATTACGTCCACCCCCAGAGATTTCAGGACAAACACTGACGACAGGAACTATAACAGTGAGATATTGTGGGGAGGCTGGAACAGGACCAGTGGGAGTTAAGGGACATTACATGGGCTGTTAGGGAGATGATGAACTATACATTACCTGCAAAAGAGTTCTCAGTCTTTTCACAGATAGCAGAATAGTAGGGAGGCTGGATGTCATCTGGGTTTTCCTCCGGTTGCTGCAAAGTGTTAGGAGTCGACGGCCGATTCAGGGCATCCTCTGGCCCGGGCACTTCCTCCCCGACTTGCTCAGCAGGCTCCACTTCCTGTTTCCCGCATTCGATGTACTGCTGCTCTGCGAGGCATGGTTGGGTGTGAGGCTGCGGGATCAGGCAGGACTCTTTGGCCTCCTCAGGCAGCTCCTCCAGGGAGAAGATGCCAGGGCTCCGGATGCAGCTCTCGCCTGTGGACTGGGCGTTGGAGTTTGAAGCTGTGGTCATGGTGTCAAAGCCGTAAGACGCCAACGATGTTGCTGAAGGTGGCGTGGTGTCTTCAGCCTCCTCTCCCTCTTCCACAGTAGAAAGGCAGCGCTGGGCTGGAGGCTGGCTGTCAAAGGTCATGTGGCTGACTGCCGGACACTCCAAGGACTCGTCCAACTGAGCTTCTCCCTCTGTGTCGCTGGCCTCGTCTTCGGTTACTGAGGATGAGGACGGGTTCGAAGTAGGGGCAGTTGCAGGGCCTCCCAGGACTTCATCTGCAGGCAAGGTCTCCGCCTCAGCCTCCTCTTCCTCCTCCTCCTCCTCTCCCGCCTTGTCTCCTCTCTCAAACTGGATGCCCAGTCCCTGGTAGTGTGGGTCCGACTGTGGGTGAAGCGCCACAGCCAGTGCATCTTGAGGCTGGAGCTTTCCGTCTCGATTGTAGTCACCGAGTTCCTCGGGTGTGCTGGTCCCACTGCTAAGGGTGCTTGACAGAGACATCCCTGGGGCAGAGAGGGGAGCTGCGGCCAGGTTCTGCATTGGGGCTGGACTGGACTGATCCATGTACATTTGGGCCTCTAGATTTTGTGGCCCACCTTTGACTGAGGAATGATGGGAAAGTTCTTGGTTTTCGGGCACAAAAGGAACAGAGCCTAGTTCTAGCCAGGCTTGGGCTGAGGTCTGAGTTGGGGTCTCGGAGTCTGCTTGCCAGGGGTCTGCCAGGGGGCTTGCTGCAGCCGCTCCTGCCAACTGTGCAGGCTGAGGGAGATGCTCAATGACCTGCTGTGGCTGAAAAGGTTCTGCCCAGGGGTCAGCAAAGGGGTTTGGTTGGTCCCACTGAGCGGCAGGGGCAGAGGGCAGCACAGGAGGTGGAGGCGGCGGCTGAGCCACTCTGTTCAAGTTGTCGAGCCTTTCATCCTCTGCAAAGTCATCCTCATCTGCATTCCCATAGCTCTCCAGCCCACTCTCAGTCACCCCCTCACTAGCCATCTCGACATCTTCATCCTCCTCCTCATCATCCACATCATTGTCATGCCTCGGTCTCTGCGGTTCATCTGCCCGCTCTGAGCCCACATCCATGTCACACACCCGATCGTTGTCATCGTCCTCATCCTCCTCCTCATCAAAGTCATTAACTGGTATGTCAGGAACCTTCTCAAAGTCAGGTGAACCTGCTGAGGCTCCTTCCATGTCAATGGCTCCTTTGAGACTGCCGTCTCCCAGATCATCCATGCTCTCTGTGCCCTCCAGAACACCAGGAGCACTCAATTCAGAAGCACCCTGCTGGCTGCCGCTTACATCCTCGGAGTCCAGCTCAGAGAGCAAGGCGCCACCAGCTCTCCAAGCAGACCCTCCCACTGGTCCAGCTGACCCAGGGCGAGACTCCTCTGTGGGCTGTGTGGTTCCACTCATCTCAGACACAGAAACCAGTTGGCTTCCCTCCCTCTCCTCTTCATCGTCTTCCTCATTTAGATTTATGGGAGGAACTATCTGTGGGATGTCATCTGCTGCTGCTGGGAGGGCAGTAGATGTGGAGGGGGTTTGGTCTTTCAACATGTAAGCAGGCTCCTCAAGTAGCTCTGGTGGAGAGGCCACTGGTGGTAATGTAGACTCAGCTGGGGCAGGGATCGGCTCCTGAGTTGTTAGTAAGGGAGTGCTGCTTTCTGGCTGCTCCTGGGGTGCACATGTTAGTGGCAAGGCTGTCCTGACAGGGCTTTGAGGAGGAGAGGAAGTCACTGCATGGCTTTGAGCAGTCTCTTGAGGTGCCACCTCGGGTGTCACATCCTGGGGCAAGAGTAGGGAAGGGCTCTCTTCTGGTGCAGAGGCAGCAAGGGGTAATCCTTGTGGTAATGACACTGTAGACTCTGGTTGTGTGTCTGCCAGCACAGTCACTACTGTGGCAGCTGCTACCGCTGCAATAGCAGCACTCTGTGCTTCTACGGCAGGTGCAGTAGTATTTGAAACCCCTGTCTTCTTGACGGCAGTGAAAGGTGGGACAGCCTGAGTGGGTTTGGTGCCACGCTTTGCCTGAGAGGTGCTGCTGTGTGCAGGTTTGTTGGCAGGAGAGGCAGGAGGGGTTCGGCCAAGGGGTGGTTTGTTAATGGCGGGGAGCCGAATGGCAGATACAGGTTTCTTTTGTGGAGTAGATTTCACCGGCTCTTGAATTTTGGCCTGTGACACCTTGGGATCTGCTGCCTTCCCCGTTGCGGACCATTTGGAGGTCGAGTTGAGCTTTGCGGAGGCCGTGGGTTTAGAGGATTCTGTTTTTTTGGTAGAAGCCGTTGTTGTAGCTGCTGTAGGTTTCTTAGCCACTGCAGCTGACAGTGGTCGACTCGCATCTGATGCAAAGAGAAAAAACAAAACAGCAAATCAAATCAAAGTCTCAGTATTGAAAACTGATGGTAAATAAAACATTTTTAATGTTGTAAGTGACCAATAATGTTAGCTAAGCATGTTTGTATACAGAAGATACAAACATCAGATTGACAGGGTAGCTAAAATCAGGTATCAACTGCTAGGACCTATGTCAACCAATCCATGCTATGTCACAGACATTGTCACAGGCTGATAACTTAAACATTTTCAACTAAAGCTATGAGATGCATTTCTATTAAATCTGATTAATAAGACCGCTGGTCAAAACAAGCTGCAACTTCTAACCTTTCTTAGCAGCAACAGTTTTGGGAGGCTGTGCTGCTGCTGTCCTGCCAGTAGAGGACACTGTGGTAACTCTGGAAGCAGTGGTTTTGGCAGTAGCAGTGGTGGAGGGCTTGGTTGTAGATGTGGTGGGCCTGGATGTGGTGGATGCAGGTCGAGATGTCGAGGGACCTGGACCTGGAGGCCTGGAGACAGAAAAATAAAGTCATGTTCAGGTGCCACACGTACACTGAAGAAAGAAATGTAGCAGCCCAATTTGTGGTCAGTTCACTTTGTTGGCAAAGATCCAAACATGAAATGTGATGCTCCACCTCAACATGCATTTACGAGCATAAATAAATGACATGTCCTAATGTAAACCACAAAAGCAATTTCAACAATAGGAACCCATTAACACAGCACCATCCATCTACTGCCACACAGTAAAGCCTCCTTCGTTTTTCAGTCACTTCTAGAAAGCGACGACAGGGTGTAATGAGGAGGAGGATGACAGGGGAAAAATACAAGATGGATGGGGAATAAAGAGCTTGAACAAGGGAAGATTGACAAAGAAAATAGGTAAGGCAGAGTTAGACAAAACGAAAACTGAACAATGAACACAGACTGGAGCAGGACGGTTAGCAGAATGAAGAGGAAGAAAATTGAGAGCAGTGAAAGAGCATGGTTTAAGAAACAAGAGGAAAAGAATAGGTAAGAACACATACAGCAGGTGGGGGAGGAGGGAAGAAAACAGTCTTAAAAATCAATCTTGTATTAAGCTCCCAGTCTACTGCTCAGTCTGGAGGAGTTCTTATGTGACATGACATTAATCTACTCAGTCACTCCAACTGCAGCAACAACGAGCCAGAACTCCTTTAGCCAATCTCCTCTCTACTTCCATCGGGCCCTGCTCCTGGAAAAGCAAAAGGATTCAGTGTGTGCTCTGCTCTACATAAAAAAAAAAAAAAAAAAAAAACTGAACCCAATGGTACTGCTAAATTTGACACCTACACCACACTATAATATATATTTGATTTACTTAACTACCAACTGTTCACTGTAAAAATTGTCTATGCTCCATCTATTTTCTGCACCACACTGGGAAATGTCAAGGCAATTCTACTTGTTACACATGATGCATATGGGCCAAGTTGAGAGAAACAAAAACCTAAATCCAAACCCAAAGCAACAAACGGCCTTAACCTGAAACCTGATGCTTTGTTGTGGCCAGGTTTGGGTCAAACCCTCAATCTCATGTCAGCAGTGCTGGTAAAGCTGGTTAGTGTTCCTCTCACAATGATATTCGACTTCAGTGCATTGCTTCCTGATGATGCGTTTGGATCTGTGGCCACATATTTTCTCTTTTGCTTAACTAAAAGAGAATAAACACATTGTTCTTTCAGCAAGTCAGTTACTTGCTCTACCAAGTGCCCATATGAGACACTTGGAAAGGTGCAATCTGCTGGATTTCTCTGTTATTCCAGTGTGGACCTATTAAATTTTGACCCTATAGCACACAGCACAATGGGGTATAGAGTGCAATGCCAAGTTGCCAACCTTTTCAATCAGTATTCAATTTCTTATGCAGCATTAAGCAATATAGCATCTGTAATATAGCTAGAGGATTCTTGTGTTACAAAGGTGAGACTCATTTGTGATATTGTTCAGTTATGTATTGTATTTAAGGGCCTGACTGAGGGCCCAAAGTCTTACTCTAGACAACAGTCCTGCTTTGAACAGCTCAACTAGGGCAAGCAATTATTAAAGTATTTTCATGCGCACACACAATGTATCAGAGAAAGTGACTTGTACTGAGATGACTGAAATATACAGTCGTATCTGTGGATGAGACTTAAATGTGCAGTGATATGAGGAGCAGTAACCTATATAAAAATCTGAATGTAGCTTATGCTGCGCTATACCGGGCTGTGAAATCTCCACACAATACATTTGCCTAGTCAGCCTCCAAGAATTTGACGTAGTCTGTGCTGCAATGCACGCTGCACTGGCTAACCTACAAAGTCCTTCATATAAATGAGCGACTCGTCAGCAGCAGGCTGCACTAGCCCTTGTTTCTGCACTGTAACCCTGGTGTGCAAAAACAATGCAAAACCTCAGCATTGTAAATAATTTGTTTTACATCTGTTTCTACTAAGACCGATTCATTTACACAACAAGAGCTGCATAATCAGTTGTAAATTGCCTTAAAAGAACTCTGTGACCCCACGAACAATTACAGCAATCTCCATTAGGGTCTTCTTTTGGACTTTCTAAGAAGACATGGTAGATGATGTAGACATGAACTAACAAAGACACAGTGACTTTAATGGCTTCCAGAGGAGTAGCATGCCAGCACACAGATGCCGCTCCCACATTACAATAACCATTACAATGACCATTTGTTTCCTCAAGATCAGACGACCGCCGCACAGATATGGACTCAGGGGCTCGTATGGTCATTGGCTGCCATCAAACAGAAGATTTGGATTGCAATATGATGAGCAGCCCAAACACTGGAGACTGTAAGACACTGAGATAAAATCTGCCCTGAGTGAATGTTGGGTAATGATGAACAACAGAGGAAAAATAAACAAGCAAATACATAATACAGGAGGAAAGCAGATCTGAACTTTTGAGAAGAACAACAACAGAGTGGAGTTAACGGTAGGAAAAAGGTCCATTAACTGAGGCTCTTCATATGCAAGCAAAATACAAATTGACATCACCACTCAATTATAGCAGGAGTCAAGGCGGGCAAAATTGAATGAATGACTTTCTGAGGGAAAAGTGAGTGAGACTGAAGGATGAAATTAGACAGAGACAGAAAAGAAGAGTTAAGACATGGAATGAAGAGGGTAAGGAGAGGTCACAGACACAATATAACCCCAGCTCCTCCCTCCATTGTTTTATGATGAATCATAACTCATAATGGTTTGATCCAGAGGGACAGCACAGAGAAACCGCCTAATGCCTGTACTCCACGCACTGCCTGTGGGTGGTGGCTATGTTGTTGGTGCGTTAGTATGGATTACACTTCCTGCCAACAGAGGGCTGAAATCAATACAAATCACAGTCCAAAGGGAGGATGAGAGGCATTACATGGCCATCTACAGGATTCTAATGGCCCAACACAAGGTTTTCTTGAGGTAAAAGGTCAGTACAGGGACAAGTCACCAATACATTTTATGGCTGACTGGACGGTCAATATTCACAAATGTTTACGGCAGATGCAAACAGCACGCCTGTCGCCTATGCTATGAGCCGTTTGGCCAAAAATCAAAGCGTAAACATGAGCCAGGGGACTCTTGAAGTTGTCCACTCCATCTATTTAAAAAAACAGTTAGGAGATTAGACTCCTTTGGTTGGCATACAGACTCCTTTAGAGTTTTTACTGTTTGAATTAAGCCAAACAGAAAAGAGGGGGCTTGGCCAAGAGGTACAGGTTACCCCTGTTCCAGTAAGCTCATCTTACAAATAAAATGCAGTCCGAGTACACATTCTTCTGTTCTCGCCCTTTTTCCCCTAATCACTTCAAGGGCCCCCTCCAAGACAACAAGTGGAAATGGAGCACCCTAACAATACCTTGTTTGGCTTGTAGGCTGTCCAAAACCAGCTGCTTTACTCCTTCCCGAGAGGAGCACACATTCCTAAGGTTTGTGTGGGCTTACAGTTATCACCCTTGACAATACAGACTGGAGGCCTGAATCAGGTCAGTGGTGAGTTTAGATGAAGTGTTGCAGCCTAGCAATAGCATGGCAGACAGTGTTGGCCCCGAGAACCCACTGTCACTGTGATGGATGCCATGGGCCTTTTCTGTTAGGACAGTAATCCTGCTCACTGCCAAGACCGTCGGGGAGAAATGACAGTTTTATCTCCAATGGGACAACACAGAAGCAATCAGGAGAGGAGACGGCCAGAGAAAATGACAGGATAATAGTGAGAAGAGTGGATGTTGCGCAGAGCCATGTCATTCTTCTAAGGTCAGTGCAATTCTTTTCATGTAATTTTGATAAATTCTCCCTTACACACCATTTAGTTTTAAATAATGAGGGAATATCCTGTATTTGAGAGACCAGAGAGTACTGTCCATCAGCAACTCTGTCCCTTCCAAATGGTGACCCTTTGAATATTAATCATCTCGTGATTGTTCAGCACCATGAAGGCATAATCATAATCGTTCCTGTGTTACACAACCACAGAATTTTACAGTCTCTGCATGCAGCTAAATGATGAATGAGGTGGAAATACCAGGACAACTAGATGGAAGTCGGGCTGTAAGGACGGCTCGAGGAGATCCTGGCCAAATGCCCAGCACAGTACAGGCACAGACGGCAGGGAAAAAAAGGGGGATGAGAAGGGAGATTGAAAGAGGGGGTGGGGTGGACAAAGACTGATTGCTCAGTCAGTGCAAGGACACCATAACCCATCATTGGAGGCGAGCAGAGCAAAGCAGGTGCCAGACTTTAAAACATTTGGCTTGCACACCAGTTATCGTCGACCACTGGGACAGAGACACCCTTCTGTCATTCAGATGGATTGTCCACACAGTCGTGCATTTCTTAGTTGCATGCTGTAACTAAAAAAACACAGAAATAAAACACACAGCTGTAACGGTCCTGCCACATTACTGCACACAATACGTGTTTAGCGAAGATCCAGCATTTCCTACATTTTCTATAATATCCCATCAAATCTTATTCCCACCTTCCCTAAGTGCAAGCCAAACGGAGCCAACAGATGAATGCAATCACTCATTCTAAATGAGGCTTTGGTAAAAGTAAAATAATTTTTTAAAAACCCAATATGTTCATCATTTCTCCCTTTAGGTCTAATTGGCATCAATAGTTCATAAGAGGCTGGTCTTGGCCACAGGCAGCGTATGCAGCTACACTTTCAGTGGTATGTTGTCCTTCCTTACAGTTATCCTAACGGTCTATCCTGTTTACCTCAGTAGGTCTACAGGAAAGAGATTATTTTTCAAGTCAAGTATCTGCAGCTTAATGTGCGTTCCTGTGCATCAATGACTGCTGTTGTCGTAGCAACACGAGAAACAAAATGGCAGGGCTGGAATAACCAGGAGGAGGCAGCCATTGTGTTGCAGCTAAATAAGCTCATTAGGTAGTTTGACAAATCCTTTAACACCATTAAGTCTGTTGCATGTGTTGCTATAGATCGTTAGTGCTATCGTTCTCAGTGTCATGCAAGTCACCGCCTGAGCTGAGTGAAGGTCTGTTGGTTTTACTGCCCGACTCTGCCAGAGAGCCAGCACGAACACCCACACTGACTGAAAAGCACACCGCTGCTACTGTTGCTACACAAAGGATTCGACACGCCGCTGACTCTGCCACAACACGCAGGTGGCATGAAATGCAACACGCATTATCAGTCACAAGGGCAGATGCCTGCTGCTGCTCTCCTGTTGTCCTCTGTGTCTCAAGCAGAGAAGCAAGTGCCTGATGTCACGTCCTGGGGAATAAGCCAGGGAGCAGTCACATAAGGATGATGTGCAACTGTAATCAGACTCCTTCACTTGAAATGCCTCATCTGATTAATTCATAGGACGAGCCTTTCCATGTACACACACACACACACACTGTATAGAACATAAACACAAAGTCTACATAGGGCCACAGTGTCAAATACACATTTGTTGCTTTTCTGTTTTCTAATTGTAGACAAAACATTCCCAGTCACTTTGGGAACTTGGGATATGTTTCATGTTCTTTTTTAACAGTTTTCTGACTGAAAGTATGGAAATTGGCATCTGTTATACACAAACGGGCATATATTTTATTTCTTGTAGAAAAGACAGAATGCAATGCCAATGTACTGCCTCAGAAAACTGCAGCACAAGGCAGCAGATTATTACCTTATTCAATAAGGGGTCATTAAGAGGGACGACAAGTGAAGAGCGAATCTAATCAGGCCTCAGAGTACAGAACACTGCATCCTGTGAGAAGATGTTGGATTGGTGCATCATCGACATGACTTTCTATAAAGACAGATCACTTCATTTACACACATATCGCATTAAATCAAGTTCAAAACTTATAATCCTGGTTCATGTTTTGCATTTATTGCTTGGGCTACCAGGTGATTGAATTATGTTTGGCAACAGATTATAAAAGCCTGCAGTTCACCTGCATATCTTGAATTTCTTTCGGGTAAAAAGTCTTCACTAACAAAAGCTTTCTCGTCAAAATTGCAGAAAATGACCAGCTCACCTATGAAGTTCTACAACAACCAAGATGATTATTAAAGAGAAGCACTTTCAGCAAGTTTAGTCCAACTCCAACACTCTCTATCCAAACCATCATCTCAGTATGAGAGGGATTATGATCCAATTCAATAGCTCTCTGCCCTGGTAAGGTGGGGCCAGTTTCTGCCAGGGGGTCTGTTTGGGACAAAGCAGTAGTTCTTCAGTATCGCTGCCTCTGGTAAGGCCCTCTGTCTCAGGTTATTTCTCACAACATGGCGCACACTCTTGAAGTGAAATCTGACACAATAACGGCCCAAAGACCACAATGGACGTTGTTCTCCCCTGCTCTCTTTCAGGGCATCGAGACAAAGTCTCTCTCATTCAGTTTGTAAAGGGTATTAGAAAAGCCCAGACCTCAAACAAGGGGAAAACGTTTGAATGACAAACAGGGACAATGTGAAACAAGGAGAAAAAAAAAAAGACTGAATTTCTCAACTGCATAACTAAATTCAAAAAGGTCTGTGATTGAGCGCTCTGTGGACAGAGCATTGTTGGCCGTTTATATTTCTTTATCGTTGGCTTTCCGTTTATGATAGGCATGCTTACCTGGTGGTCTTCGAACTGGGAGCAGGACTAGCTTTTGTTGTGGTCACAGTGCTGGGTTTTGGGGCAGTGGAAGCCACTGGTCTGCTGGCAGGAGCTACAAAAAAATAGATACATAGAAATCAGACAAAGAAAGCAGCAAAAGAAAAATTATATAGCAAAGATTGAAAATATTTCATGCATCTTCTCTGCTGTCTTTGACAGTGACTGATGAGAATTCATTTCAACTGAGTTTTCTGAGTGTCCAATTCAGACTTACCTGTGGTTTTAGGTTTAACAGTCTCAGCCACTGGTCTCTTTTTAAGGGTGCCATTCGCTGTTGTTGGTTTAGTACCATTTGTTACTGTGGCAGCAGCAACAGGGGTGGTCCTGGCTGGTCCAACGGGCTTCTTGTCGGGCACTCTAGTTTGGTTCTTGACCATGGAAGAAACTGCTGCTACACGTGCTGGTCTTTTAGGTACAGCCCCCGCTGTTGATGCTTTTGCCGTAGCTGCTGTTGCAGTTTTCTTGACTTGATTGGATTTGACGTCATTCAATGTGCGGTGAGAGGCAGTACCTGGTCGCGAGTTGGAGCCGGAGGAACCTGTGGATTTATATCCGGAGGCTCCTGCAGGTTTGGCTGTGGGCTGTGTTCTAGTTGCAGCCTTTGGTTTGACTTTGGGGTCTGCTGCCACCGGTTTGCCATTGGCCTTGGGAGGAGCCGTGGGTGCAGCGTCATTTGCGGCTTCCTCTGGTTGCGATGGGGCTTGCTCTGATAAGTTTTCCTGCGATGAGGAAGGCTCTGCTACTGCTGCAGCTTCAGTGGGATCCGTGGTTTCCATGGTAACCCCATCCGGTTTCATTCCCTCCTCCTAAGGTATGGACGCCGACGTTGCTGCTGTTGATTACAGGGTCCAAGGGCTCACACTTGAAAAGCCAACTCCTCTCACACTTTAATGTCCTGTAGAAGAACAACAAAACAAGAATCACAACGATGTCGATGATTTTCTTTTAATGGTGAATGGTCTGTATTTGTAAAGCGCCTTTCTAGTTATTTCAACTACTCAAAGCACTTTACATCCTCATTCACTCATTCACACATCATTCATACAGGAGGAATGTAATTTGGAGGAGACTATTCTTTCATACTGAAGCCATGCTTCAGTATAGTATGTCTTGCTACACTTCGACATGTTGACCCATAGGAGCTGGGGATCGAACCCCCGACCTTCTGATTGAGGGAGGACCCACTCTACCACTGAGCTACAACTGCCCCTTTTCAATAGCACCAAAGTGCACTCTACTCATGACGTTATGAGATAAACATGTCACTGTTTATGGTAAGGGACCTCCAAGGAATTTTGGGGAGTCTGAAAGAGGAAGTGAGCAGTGGGAAATGCCAAAAGAAAATAAATAAATAAAAAAAGCCACACCATTCCTCCTCCTCCTCAGCGACTAGTCCACTAACGCAACAGAAAGATAATAATGCATCATAATGCCTGTGGCACCAAATTAAACTTCAAGAATCACTATTAAAAGACCACAATAAAAAGCAACCCTGGATTGTTTTAACTGCACATTTTATGAGGCAGAAATATATATTTTTTTTAAAACTGATCACTTGTGAGTGTGCTCCAAATGGTTTCCAACATCTTGAAACTGAAAGGGAAAAGCTGTGGTTTAGAGCACTGAAAGCCAAGAGAGGCTTCACGATCTCCTGACATGACACACAGCCCACAGAGGACGAGGGAGGAGCAGGAAAACAAGGACCAAATGGCCCATTGGTAGGCAATCGTCTCTTTCTGTTGACCAGATGCATAAAGGAGGGGGGGAAATTCCTTAATTGACACCAGTGGAAATCTTGAAATTAACGAAAAGTAAGAAGCTTTAGTGAGGGACTGGAGAATATGAAGCAGAAGTATGAGATACGGAGGATGTGTGCGTGAGTATATAAGCATCTTGAACTCACCCCAAGTCAAGTTCTCTCTTCTCTGATCCGTTATAGGTTTACCCCCCCCGCCTGCTTAGTCATTCCCTCCACCCATTCCTTTGCCCCTCTGACCACAGCGGCTTCTCCCCCACCCCCTCCTGATTACTCCTCTCCCTTTTCCTTCAGCCACTTGTTCCTCTTTACTTCGCGGTCACATCTTCCCCTCCTCCCACTGCTTATAGATCTGCTTCCAGTAAATTGCTACACAGATGGTCTAGCCAGTAGAGGCACTGCATGACCCAGGAAACAAGCTGTGCAGGAGATGTTTTGAAGAGGAAACACAAATAAAGATGGACAGAAAAAGAGACCATGTCAGAATTTTCATAAAGAGTTGAATGACAGGGTAGAATAACTACAAGGTGAGAAAGACATGAGTAATAATAATAAGAGAGCAGACTTTGCCCTTTCACTGCAAACTAATGATAAGGTCATGATCCTAGACGATTTGATTATATGCAAGCCACTGAGCCATGAGCAAAGTTTTCCACAGACAGACTACCAAGTGCATTAATACAGCCTCACAGTGCAGAATAATAATCAAGGACTTTGTTGGTTAAAGCATCTGTATTCATCTCCAAATCACAAATTTCCATCCCAGACATTTTAGAATTAAGTCTTTTGGAGAAGCAGCAGTCATTGTTGTCCAAAGGTCAGGAAACATTTGTTTCTAGTTACACATTAACATCTGTGCTAACACGATACTGTGGCACCCTCAGTCCCACATCCAAAAGTGTTGTCACTTTGTGTTGGCACCCATGTCTACAAAGTAAAAAAGGTTTATACATGTCTCAACTCTTTGGTCTCAGTGTACTGGGGGTTAACTGAGCAAAGTGTCATCACCAAAAAGGGCAAAAGCATAAATGGACCAGTCTTTGCAGATTATGAGACAACTTGTTTGGCCAGATAAGCATTAAATACACCTTCACAGGGTAGTCACCTGTAGCAGAAAGGAAGCAGAGGAGTGGAGAGTAGCTAATTACCCAGTTTGCTTTGTCTTTGGGGCAGTGTTGCATGAATCAAGTCCTTCTCATTACCCCATTTATATGAATAGGAATCAAAACCAAGTACAAATCTGTCTCTTTACACACCACTGATGGTAAATCTGACAAGACACAGAAGCATGTAGAGAAGTGGTTAGCAAGGTCCTTACCAGTTCTGATCAGTTGAAACTTGGAGTTAAAAAAGTATACCAGGCCAAATTTTCTTTTAAATAAACTGGATGGATTTTATCAATAAGGAGAGCCACCACCTTTCCTCAGACAGGAAGGAGCAGCTCCAAACGTGAAGAGCAGTGAGACAGGCAGTTTGACTGGCACTGTGACATGCATGGCATAGCATAGTTTTGCCAGTCCAGCTGCTAATGCCAGGGGCTTAGCAGATAGCAGGATGAATCACATTGCTCATGCGATGACCCCCTTCTGGACAAGTAAAAGGCATCTCTAACCAGCTGACACTATGCGATGCTGCACAGACAGGAAGCGAGTGGATCATTAAAATCCCATCAATGCACGCACACATGCACAAGTGATGTTTTACTACATTACAGCATGACTGCTCTGCAGCTGCTCCTTTTCATATCCATTTGAACACACTGGACTCCAATACTGTACACAATTGGACAATTCCTCAAGCTGTTGTCACCGAGATGGGAGCATGTCGAGTCACAGCTCCAGATTTTATGTTCCGAAAAATGACTACACAACAATACCAGCAGCATTTTTAAAATAGTCAGCCTGGTCAAGCCTCATGAATTTTGATGATATTCAAGAAAACCTCTTTTGTCCGCCGTTCTCTTGGTCCATATTTGCATAACAAAGCCTGGTTCACTGAAGATTTAAAAACACTCATTCTAGCCTGCCCAATACCCCTGGTGACAATTATAATGTGTTGCAACTATTATTATGAAGAAGATGAAGGCCTACAGGCTGGAAAAACAGCAACAATGCATGCTTAGCACAAGAGGGAGAAGAGTGCATTTATAAATGCAGACACCACTTAAAGATTGTTACAGGGAGTCTGTCTAGACGGAGAAAAAGAACTCCATGGCCTCTGTGGTATTTACATTCCACTTCTTCTAATAAAGAAATATGGCCTTATGCATCATTAAATCTCACGCCCGACCTCTGTCTTGAGGCAGCTTAATTACATCTGTCGTACCCCATCTCTCAGTCTCTCTACGTGTCCAGACATCAGAAGTGGTGCCTGACAAAATGGGTCACTTTTAATACTGTGTCTAATACAAGCAGAGGGGGATTTAGCTGTTTTGAGAGCATGGCAGGGGTTTGGAATGCATTGTGCAGACTGCTGGAGGTGGCGGTGGAGGGGGGCGGCGTTGCTACTGATGCTGGGGCTTAATGTCATCTGTAGATTTACACCAGGCTGCTGTCAAAACACTGCAATCATCAAAAATAGCAAAGAGACAACACACATATATTATATTTGCATTTACCCACAGGTTTAGACACTCAAACACAAGCCGTTAAGGGAAAATTAGGACATATTTCAGTCATTTCAAGGTACTTATTTTCCTTGTGTGTGTGTTTTTGTATTATAGCTGAATCAATTAGCTGATACACAGAAAAATCATCGGCAACTCTGTTGATCAATCAATGCTTTAAATCATTATTTGAGCACAAATAAGACATTTTGCTCTCTTAGATGTGACCATTTTCAGCTTCTCTTTGTGAAAAGGTAAACAGTAAACTGAATATCTTTAGGTTTAGTTTGTTGGCCAGACAAAAAAAAAAAAAAAAAAAAAAAGCCATCACTTTAGGCTCAGTCATTTTTTGAACAATTTTATAGACCATTAAGAAAATGATCAGATTGATAATGAAAAAGGATATTTAAGTGCAGCCCTTTTTGCTTTTTAAAACTTGCCATTTCAGTTGTCTGATGTTGAGTTTCTACTTTAAGATTCATGTCAATGCAGCATCTGCTCCAAGATGATTAATGGTAGAAAGTGCATGCCTAAAGCAGCAGCAGTATCAAGAGCACATCCGACCCATCCACATTCCAGCTCTGTCGACTTCCTCCAGTCTCCTCAGGGCTGCACACTGACAGCTGGCAGTGTGTGTGTGTGTGTGAGACTGAGTAGGGAGTTAAAGGGTCACAGAGACATCCATGAATGTGTAGGTGCACTGTGTTTACATGCATCAGATGGAGTGCTGTGTGAGTGAGAATGTGTGGGATGAAAGTGTGTATGATGTTAAAAGTAATTTGCACAAATGTACATGCAGACAAAAAAAATGGGGGGGGGGCACAGAATTTAGTGGCCCGCCACTTCCTGCATTCTTTCAATTCCACAGGCACACTTGATTCATCTGTGCACTTACTACTAGAACCACGCCTTTAGATATTCAAAAACAAACTAAAACTGCCCTGGTGAACCTGAACATGGCTGACGTCTGGGAGTGGTTCAGCAGACAGTGCAAAGTAGAGTGAAGTTTGACAATGTTTACGAATGAGACATGAAGCCGCTCTGATTGTTCATTAACTTTCTTCTGGTGTGTGTCCGAGGCGACAGGCATGCACACGGAAAGAAACACAGGCAGCATTCAGTCCAAATGTGGACACGAATGCATGTGTGTGTGCATGCAACTGTGAGACAAGAATGAAAGGCTAGGAGGAAGAGGGTGGATGCAGTGGAATGAAGAGCAAAACAAGAGGTTTAATCGTGTTAGGAAAACCCCTTCCTTTTCCAAACAGTGAGCAGAAGCTTCTCAGTGGAACAGACCAGATGCACAGAAAACTTTACTTTCACTCCAATCTCCTACATTTATTACTCTTACTACTACTTTCAAAAGTGCAGAACTGCTCTTCAAAGTTAAATGAATAATTCAAAAAAATATCTAAAAAAAGGTGGGTAGATTAACTGACTCAGAGAAATCAGAGGCTGTGTGTGTGTGTGTGTGTGTGTGCGTGCGTGCGTGTAGGCTCGCTGCTCCGTCTGACCATACAAGGCAGTAGTGCCGTTTCTGCTGTATCACCAAGTGAGTGTTTAGTTCACACACATACAAAGTGACAGAGAGAAAGAAGAGAAATTCAGTCTGCTGCTGGAACACATACGTCTCAAAGCATGCAGACTGGAGAGGCAGGGTGCATGTGAGCCGAGGGTTTGTGAACATACACACTGGGCTCAATAGTTGCCTCCATCTATGCACTCCAGAGTCCTCGCTCTGACGACAGGAATCACCAAAAAAAAGTTACAACATTGTCACATGTAATAACATTATGGGAAGTAACATTGTTGTTAGTAATATTGCCACGCATTTTGCTCAAACAGGATTAAAAACAAGACCGGACAGCTCTCTCCAGCCCTGCCTGGTTTTTAATTTATGAAACATTTTCTATCTGCTGTAGTTATTTATTGTGGAGAAGAAAAAACATCCTGTTGACTGAGCTCAAGTAGAAGGAGGTTTAGCCACTTTAGACCTGGTATGGCTGAACTGAACACAGAGGGCAAAAAAAAAAAAAAAAAAAAAAGGAATAAAGAAACCTAAATAAATGACTGGAGAAACATAACAAATGCAAATGTTTCCACACAGGTGCATGGTATGATACAATTATGCAATAAACATCCAATCGTGCTCTGTAGCATGGATAAAAATGCCCAGCAGGTTCTGATTTTGTATCAAGATGGCCAGAGGAAAAGAGCCAAGTGACTTTAAAAAGAGAGTTTACCGTTCGGGCTTGGACGGCAGACGCTTCAGTCACAAACACTGATCACTTGACTAGTTGCATTTGGATCTATGGGGAAAATGTCAGTAAATGGGAGCGGAAATTGTGGTCTACTGTGCATATTTGATGAGCACGATGTTCATGCATTAGTGTGATATGTAAGGAAAGAGAAGAGCAACTCTTCGCAGAATGTTAATGCAGGACAGATAATCCATCAACAATTACGCATGGGGGGGGGGTATTACAGGAGGTTTGCAGTGCTTAAACCCCTCATTACAAAGATGGATGCACATCTGAGAGTTCAGTGGTGCAAAACCCATCAGCTCTGGTCTAAACTGAAGAAGTGAAATGGTCAGATGAGTCATCCTTCACCATATTCTCTAAGTGGGTGAGTCAATATGTGGCACACACAGAGAGGACGGTATATAGGCCTGAATACTTGGCCCCTACAATGAGGGGATCCTGGGGCCCTGTTATGCTGTGGGGGGCATTTTGCTGCCATGGTTTGGGCTATACAAATCCAAACAAACTTTTTCTGAGTGATCACCTTTATCCTGTGAGGAAACATTTCTAAATCCCGATGGGAGTGGTGTCCTCCAGGATAACAATGCTCCCATCCGCAGGGCACGAGGGGTCACTGAATGGTTTGTATGAAAATGGTGTGAATCATATGCTTTGGCCTTCAGTCACCAGATCCCAACCAAGGTGAGCACCTATGGGACATTTTGGACCGCCATCACATCAGATGTGGTGGAAGTAAAGTGTCCATCCGTCCAGTAGAGTTCAGAGACTTGTAGAATCAATGCCATGGCATAGTGACGCTCATAGTGAAGGACCTTACCAACACCTTACCAAGACACTTATTAGCTTTTTCTGTCATTTGTCAGCTGTCTGTCAAGTCTTCTTTCATGTTAAAAGCTCAGTGTGTGAAACACCCAACTCCTCTCCAGCAAACTGATCACAAACATGCTCTGATCTTAAAATGATGCTGACAGCTTGCACCTGGTTAGAAACAACCAATAAACATGAAGTCAGTGAAGGATGATGCAGCTTGTCAGCTACCATCAGTGTCCATGCAATGCAGCCATTGGATTATTGACTTTTGGCACAGTGTCTCGCTGGCTGTGAAAACACAGAAGTGTTCAAATGGAAATTCCTTGTATCTATGATAAGTCTGTTGAGTAAAAAAACATTTTTCATACCATACCTGAATTCTAGATATCCTTTGACCTGAACAAGGAGGATTTATCCGTTCAGATTCTTGCCCTGTTTTTAAACTTACTGCCACCTCAGACGTGTGGTCTGTTATCAGAGACAGTCTCCTCCTTTTTAACATTATTCAAAAGACATATATAAACAAAGCACAAACTTCAGCTGTTCAGACCCTGACATTTATCCACCTGTTGTACCACATAGATGAGACATGTACAAGGTGAGTAGGCTGGAGATTAATCACACCCATTAATTACACATGCATCCCTCAGTATGCTGCCCAACAGGCAAGAAAACACACAAAGCACCGAAAGCAAAATGCCATTCCACGTGGGACACTGAGGGAGGAGGGAGCAAAGCAAGGAGATATCCCCCCCCCCATTTCTCAATGTCTCAGTAAAACAAAAGCACAGAAACACATGCTGTGTGTACACCCAATCTGTTAAAGATCACACATCTGCTCTTCACAAATCAAGTTTGTGCCACGTGGAAGAGGGACTGAATTGACCTCAATGATTTTATTGAGCAAAGTGAAACCAAAAAGAAGAGCCCGCGACACTTTCCATCTGCATTAAAACGTGACTAAAAGCACAAATCTTCTGTGGGTTGACCCAGTTCTTCTTGACACCACACATGGTGAACCTGTGTACTTAGTTTTAACATTCAGAAATCTACACTGTCCATTCGTCACCATGCAAATAATGTCACAGATTAATCATCAACACAGGCATTGCCCAACTACAGGAATGAAAGAGATGAGGCGATGTGCTCTTTTGAAGTATAACTACTGGCCAAAACGCTGGGAACAATGTACAGACATGAAGGAATATATGAAAATAAAAACTTGTACCGAATCATGTAACTATATAACCCACTTTCAATACAATAGCTAGCCAAAGAAGGAAGCACTAAACCATTAATTACATGTTTTTGACTTCTGTTGTCAACATCCTGTGTAATGGATGATGCATTCCTGTAATCTAAGCACATAAAACACCCAAATCCACAGCACTGCTCAACACCGTCCCTCCCCCATCTAATGGCCTCCTTCCTGGAGGAGAAGGAGAGTTTCAATTATTTCTTTGTTTCTGCCCGTCTCTGTTGATGCCAGTCGATGGACCTTTTATTTTCATATACATGTGTGGAGGGTAAGGCTGCCTACAGAGGCCCCTCACCCCTTGCAGAAAACTATTAAGACACGAATGGCACTCCACGCATCACATTATCTGTAGACAAAGAAACACATTAACCCTTAATGACGTTATGTTAGGATGCTCCATGGGCCACAACTGTCAATGCTCGAAGCGCGAAAACCCCCCCCAAAAAAACACTTTCATCAAGAGGGGGTTGGGCTTCACATTAAGCACGCAGCTTATTCTAATCAATTCCATACGGGACACTAACATGTGCTAAGTGACTGTAAGCTACTCAATAAGGCCATTAGGAGCAGGTGGTTAAGTGTGGATACAAGTTAAGTGGACTAAGCCAGTTAGCCTTTAAGGGAGTGGCAGTCCAAACGAGATGGACTAGCAGCTACTGGCAGCGGGGTGGTCCAAAAGGCTGCAGGGAAATGGGTTACAATCTGTTCTAAACCTGGCAGTGTTTTCAAAGAGTACCGGCCAGGCCCTGCTGCCAACCAGGACAGGCTGATAGCGGGGCGAGTAATGTCAGTAGGGTGGCATCATCATCAGCCAGGGAGGGAACGAGTAAGCGGATGCCTTGTGCATGTGTACGTGATCCGATCTGGTCAAAAACATCAACCATTAACATCTTACGCGTGTGCATGCATAACTGAGTAACATTAGGGTACTACGAGGGGGAGGGAGGGGCGTCCATTGTCTGCACGGTGCACTGTGTAACCCCCTCAGGCACGGTGCCGAGGGGGAAGTGGGGGTGGGTTTTGAGTGGATTAACTTGTGCAATGGGACGGAGGAGCAGCTGGTGTGGGTAACTTCACCCAAAAGAACCCTGGGATATCGCGTGGGCTGCAGGGTGAAAGAGGGGAGGATGGAGACATGCATGTCACATGTGCCGAACGCACAGTCAACCTAAACTTAAAGACTAGTCATCTGCCACTGATTAAAAAAAAAAAAAAAAAAAAAAAAGTACATAATGTATACTGTAAATACCAAAATAAACCATCATTGTCGGGTCAGGCTTGCTTTTGATCACTTGCCTTTTCTGTCACACTTTTATATTAGTGAAGGCATTTAAATGTTGTTCTTAATTACTAACAATTAATTATCCCTAAAAGATATACCCGTTTACAAAAGATATCTGCGACCAACCCGTTTCCCTCATTTTAATAGAGGTTGTGTGGTAGAAATGAGAGGAAAGGCTGCAGGAGGATTGCTCGAAATGGATGGAAAATTAAAGTACGGAGAGAGTTTTAGAATGAAGCCATGGTTATAAAATAGATTTAGACCAGGCATACTGCAGTATAAAACTCAGTTCCCTGCCAATGACCTTTGTCCCATGTTATCTCCTTCTCTTTTTCCATATTTCCTGTTGCTTTCCACTGTCAACTAACTAATAAAAGTAGTGTACTAGAAAAAGTTAAGTAGTAGACTATGCAGGCAGAAGAGAAGTTAACACTATTTCATTATTTTTGTGTTTAAAGTCTTTGGCATTTTCGGGAACTTTAATTCAACAAAAAGAACAAAGTTAAGCAGTTTCATCAAGGGTAGTCCGCTGTGGAGAAGCCAGAGCTGACATCAATTTTGCCGTTAAAGCCAGCCAGCAGCACTTTCCTGTGCACCAGCCAACTGGCTACAGACAGGCAGGCAGATAGTCAATACAACGCTGCAGGCAGGCGAGCCAGATAAGTTACCATGCCTGTGACTGGGCAGGGTGAGCTGAGGCCAGATGGGTGGTGATCCCACACCTCGCCTGCCTCTCTCATTGCCACCCAAACCCACAGCCACACCCCATAGCTGTGAGAAACACACACACAAAAAACCCAATTACTGAGTACACAGAATTTACTTTCTCATGCACAGGATATCGGGACATGCCCAGCCTGCTCATCACAAACAGACACACACCCTTATAAGTGTTGCACACTTTGATTCACCGCAAACAGCCTCGGATCAATAACTAAATAGATTAAAACATACAACTCTGCTGCAGCAGAGACAGCTGCTACAACATTGACACCATCCGTTGTCAAATCTAGTTTAGTTAAAATATACTAGTTCTTTGCCACACTCAGCTTTTTTAATTATGTTCTAGGGATGTCACTTTTTATTCAATTCATTTGAAACACAGAAAGAAAAAGTATGTATTCGAACTGTAATGATCTGTTCCAATTACAAAACCTTTGAGTTCATCAGCACAACAGAATGCACTATATGGGAACTTGACTTTTGAAAAAGCCATTTTTCTGCAGATCTCTCCTTTATCACCTGTAAATGTAACTGCACTCTACAAGGCTGCAACAAGTATCACTGTAAATATGCACAACACCGCAAAATATGCCTTTGTTTGTTAGTTCACTTTGGGAGCCTTGAATGCCATACCAGACTATGAAAGTGCTGAATTACTCTTTCAATAATTACAGTGCACAGAGCCCAGCTTCACGGTCCCAGACAGACAGAGTGCCGAAAAATGCAGCGCCAGCGCTCACCACTTTATCCTAATGGGCAGGAGAGTGCCAGCCTCCAAACCACAGTGACGAGAGTTAGAGCACCACACCGTCTCACCATCCCACAGCTGGTGCACAACAAACCTGAAGGGTGAATGATGAAATATAATTTTAAACCCTGAATATGAAACCCTAACAGATGCAGAACAGCAGCCAGGAGTTGTATTTCCATGGGTGTGGGACTGAGACTGACACTGGTTGCAGGCTGTAAAAGCAGCTGACTCCCAGGCAGATACAAATGCTCGGCACTGTACAGGGGTTGTGCTTTCCATTCAGCGGCACAGATTTTCTGAGTGAGTTCTCAGACAAGGGGCAGGCTGAAAAGTGCCAACGTCTCTGTGGTACAGATGATAGCCTTCACAGATTTAAGTTCAGCAATATCTCTGACAGACTGAGAGTCACTAAACCAAACTAGAGCTGAAACGATTAGCTAAAGATTAATCAATAAGGGCATTTCATAGCAAAAAGTTTGCTAGTTCTAGCTTCTCAAATGTGAACATTTAAAGCTTCTCTGACATGATAGTCATAGTATCATGTCATGTTGGGTTTCGGATGCTTGGTCAGACACAGCAAGCATTTTCTCACACAGTTATAGAGTAATCAATTAGTTAAATCAAGAAATATTAACAGATGCAGCCCTGAACCCAATTTAGAGCTGCAAAGATAAGTTGAAGAACAGATATTAGCAACTATTTTGAACAACTACTTAATAATTAAAACAAACAATTAAAAGCAAAGTGCTTGCTGATTGGATTCCTCGTTGGCAGGACCATTTGCTCCATGACTTTCCCCACGTTTCCTTCTCTCTCTCCACTGTTGCTGGAAGTTAAAGACATAATGCCCCCAAAAATAATCTTAAACAAAAAGAAATCTGATCCGTAATTGCTATAAAAAATGTCCAAAGTCTGTTGCTTGTTGATGAGACAGTGAGTAATAGGTGAGTACATTCTGTTCCAACACTGGGATCATGGCGGCGAATAGATCTGAACCCTTGACCCTGACATCCATAACTTATCATAACCTCTCAGCTGTTGCAGTAATGCACATGAACCCACGCTAAGCTGAATAAATAGCACAAATCGTCAGCCCTTAATCCAACTGAGTGTCACAGCATTTAACAGGGTGAAGCGGACACTAGAAACAGTAGATAATAACTAGTTGTCATTCACAACAAAAATCAAATTCTGGGCAGGCTGGCTGAGGTTGCTGAAGTCTGACACAGCTTTACAAGCTTGCAAGTAATTGAGCAGAAAGTATTCAGGGTACTGAATGTGTTTCAGCAAAGACACAGAACAGGTATTTTTCCTTCTCAGTCACAGGGCAGCAGGCTCGGTTGGTTTCCCAGTGTGTGGCATCCATTTTAAACAGTCACACAACTGCAAATGTTGCAATGACAACCACCTGCATTTCTCTCAGACCGTCACGCCTGAAATAAACAACAACTGTGGGCCCCACATTAGGTGCCACAGACCTGCCCGAGTCATAAAAGTAGGCGATTTGAGGCAGAGGTGCTTACCGAGAAAAGCAACAATGAACTTGAACTTTAAGCAACCAACAGATACAAGAATAAAGTTTTGTGGTTTAACAAATTCAATCTGATTATTTAACAGCAAATCAACTCCCTGCCAAACCTCATACTAAAAGTTGAAAATAATTCAGTTCCTGTACTTGTGGTCATTTTATGACTGCCACTGTCCAAGGAGTTGAGGTTTTTAAGTATGAGAACTTTTCTGCATAATGCTTGCAGCTTCCTCTTTTTTTTAAGCCAATCCCTTGAGCCCTCTCAAGGTTAGAGGATGCACCGATGCAAGAGAACTATTTTGAGCTACTCTTCTGGTTTGCTTTGGCCTTTAAGAACAGGAAAGGGAAGCAGAGGTGCAGACAGCAGGAGTGGCTATGCAGTATGAAAAAAAAAAAAAAAAAAAAGTAACCAAATGAATTCTGGCAAAGGCTATAGATCTTTCAGAGAGCCTAACAGCCAGGCGTATCTTGTTACAGCTCCTCTGAGACGAGGACAGACCAAAACCAACAGTTTGATGAACCACGATGCTTGCCTAACCCTTAATGTTAAGTTTAGGGTCCTAGAGACACGTCATATCTCAGCATTAACCCTCCTAAATCACAAAAGAGGTCCAACAGGAAGTTAGACCTCTCTGGGCTCCAACTGACAATAGATATAAATACTTTATTGATCCCTGGGGGGAAATTCTGGAATATAAAAAAAAGTGTAGAATATAGACGATTGTATGCGTCTTTGTCTGTGAATGACATTTTGGCAAACAAAAGCGTTCACGTATGTTCATTCATTGCCCTTATAACATCTAAAACATGAAATATGTCACTTGTTTGGTGTACATACCGTGCTTTGTGGTAATTTGTGGCAAAGGGAAACTTTACCACTGTGACTTTTTTCCTCCTATTGGGTTTCAACAACATCAGAAAGAAAAATAGCTGAGTAATTTCCTAATCAACATTTTTCACTCATCTTGTTTGTTTGACTCCAAATAAGGAAGTAAAGCCAATAACCAGAACACCAGAGTTAAGAGCCAAGAACGGTAGTGAAAGTAACAGAAGTTGATGAGCAAAACGCTGGTCACAAGATATCTCCCAACTTTAATTGTATATTGATGCGAGCCCTCTCAATAAACTATTGACCGGTGCACACTGGATTGTGGGATACTGAGGGCCACTAACAATACACCAGCTGATGCTGCATCCCCAAGTACCATGAAACAGGACACAGCTCGCCTGCAATGAGCTATTGGGGGAGAGTGAGAGACAGGCCATGCACGAGTGTCATTCACACTTGGTTTCACACCCAGGTGACGATAAACCCCTCAGTAACAGCAGCACCAGGGCTTTGAGGAGGCGACACACTCTCCAGTGCATGTCTGCATGTCAAATACCAGTTTGAAGCCAAGTAGAGAGTAACGGCTCCCACACCCTAACCCTGCCCACCACACCCACACAGCCCAAAACACACAGATTATGTAATGCAGAGTGTGAGCCAAAACAGCATCCTTCTATCGCGGAGATCTGCAGACGGTGCCGTCTGATAGTCTGCCTCTGAGCTCTCTCTGTAATGCTGCTTTTTCTCCTGTCACTCTGCCAAGTCAAGAACAAGATCAGTCCATGTGCAGGGATGTGGATATGAAAGCAGAGACAACGTTTATCTGGGCAAGAAACAACAGGGGAGGTGTTGACGGACTTGGTTGTGCAGGCAGGTTAAGGAACTCCCAAGGTGCAAGCCATTTCAAAATTGCTTTTGCATATCCATCAGTTTATCACTGATTTAACACATGCTTCGTAAGTTTCAGCAAAGTGCCTTCAACTCATCTAATAAGCACATATGAGATGTTTTTGACAGGCCCATGGTCAATCTTTTCAACACATGAGACACGTTTTATGGATTTTATCCCCCAAACACACACACACACACAATGAGTGCCCAATATCTCAACATAACCAAGCAGTGCCTGGTGTTGTCAAAGACCCCTAGGTGGTCCCAGCACCCCAGCTCACTGTTTTGAGAGTTCCTCAGTGTGTTTTCATGCCTCAAGTGGAGCTTTAGTAACATCATTTGTCTCTGGGCACAGACACGCTGATTTCTCCCAGGTTTAGCGAAAGGCCCCGTTCAGCCCCACAGAACAATAGCTGAGGCAGCCGGCTGAGACGAGCACATGAAGCCAGTCAATAAACTGAGCCCGATACGGCTACGAGCAGCCACCTGAGTCCTGTTGCTCTGCACACCCATGTAACAAAGAGGGTTTGAGCGTAAAGCCCAAGTTTAGCCCACCGCCCGGCCGCTCCGTGCCATGCTAGCGTCAACCACATCCATCACCTCCTCCGGCTCCGCGGTACAAAGAGGGCGTCTGGCTTCAAAACAAATAGTGCTCGGTTAATTCAAGGGACACGTGAAAAGGAGGCCGAGTCCCCCAAAGCAAAACGGTCATTTTTAGGCAGTCCAGGATTAAAATGACACAAAGAGACTTGAGGGTGATGTAGCGGAACTTAAATAATTTCGTTACAGCGTAGTAAATTGTCCGTACCTTTCTGCCGCCGCCTCTAGTCTTGGAGACTCCGGGGAAAAACCAACAGTCCCTCCCTGTCTGCCCACCACTGGGGTAAAATGCACTAAATATGTCGGCGGAGCCGTAAATTTCACAACACTAACAATGGAGCCGCGCAGTGGGCAGCGGGCGTCCCTCTCCGTGTCCTTCCCTCCGCGTCTGAGCAGCGGCAGGCGGCGGGCTGCACCCCCTCATGAAGGATGGACCCGGGCGGGGGGAGTGACCAGGAGTCCGGCGGCAGGCTGAAGGCGCAGCGTGCTGCTCACTAGAGAAACACGGACATTAAATCCCGCGAGCGGTCCAATCAACAGCGCGAGACTGGTGGTTATGCAAAGCAGCGAGTGACGTCAGATTCAAACCGAGCTCGAGCTCTGTCCCGTGGCGCGAGCGGTTCCCAAACTGGGGTCCGGGGACACCTAAGGGTGCATGACAGAGGGTCCTGCGGGGCGAGGAGCACCTTAACTCCATTATTATTATTATTATTATTATTATTATTATTATTATCATTATTATTATTATTATTATTGTTATTATGGGGGTATTCCATCAATATAGGATTGCATTTCCATAAAGTTCACTCACAAGGCTCACAAGAGACAAACAAGAAGAAGAAAAAGTTGTCTGTCCCTGGTCAAACTCCAAAAACACAGGATCCTACATTTCCCATGATGCAGCCTCGGGGCCCAAGCTGCGGTAACCCTGATTTGAGCCTCTAGGACAGACAGGATAGACAAGAGAATAACTTAGGTTCACTCCTCTCAGCCCTTTCAACAACAAAATACATCTCAAATGTAAATACTGTCTTTTTTTCCTTGGATTTGTTTTTACTGTATCCTTTGTTTCTTTGTTTCTCCTCATAAAATATTTACATAGCTGGGAAAATCATATGGAGCACCAGCTCAAGCTGTTTCACATGGAAATCATGAGTATTTTAATTTGTGGAAATCACTTCAGTGAGGTTTCAGTATTTCCACTGTTGCACGGCCACCAGCTGTGTAAGAGCAATGCAATGTCATCAAACAGGGCTTTTCAAGAACCTCCATTTGGGGGCTCTGGGCATGAAGAGTTCAAGAGCTGTAGCTCCAATAAAGCACTGTCACTCCACATCCACTCCCTGCCTGTTCCTCCACCCATATGTTTATTCTCTGTGCCTAAAAATGAAATTTGAGATATTAACTTGCACGGTTAATAGTCTTCCTTCCTCACATACACAAAGGGTTATGTGTTTCCTTTGCGCATGCTGGAATAAAGCAGGAATAAACCTTTCAGAATGAAGAAAGTTCCTCTAAAATGTACACGATTTATTTGCTGTACTTGTATTTTAGCATAGTGTCCACTTCCCTATGGTACAAGACCACAATAGCTGTGAGTTGAATGGTTTTTTTTTTTAAATGCTGCAGCTGCAGGCTCCACAATAGAAATCAGTGAAAGGGGAGAGGACATACAAAGACTACTGCAACTCACACAGAGAGAGAAAGAGCAAATGGGTCAAGACATCTGACATTAACTGTTGTTTTCTCTGATAAAACTCAGAGACGAGCAGAAAGAATGGAGACGTTTAAAAGAAAAAAAGGCTTCTAAAACTCTGAGTGAATGGAGGAATGAAGGCTTACCAGAAATCGCCAATCACAGACTTGTCGTTGCTCACCATCTCAGTGAGGAGAGAGTGTGTGTGTGAGTGTGTGAGTCATGTCTCAGCCCTGCCTCTGCATCCCTGCTCTGTACAGGACTCTGGCAGATGTTTCATCAGCAGCCTTTTCAGTCTGCAAAGGGGCCCTGTGCCACAGCGAGGGGGAAAACCCAAAACTCTCACACATTCGTCAACTTAAACTCATTGTTAGTGAGCAGTTAGCATGAATTTGCTGCAGGTTTACGCCCTCATATTTGCAGAAGACTCGTGGCTCTTGGGTGTGGATCCATCAGGAGTATGGCAGTAAACCATTTTAGGCTCCCTCTTTTATTTGACTAAACTGGGCACTAATGGCGCCCATCATTACATCTCAGAGCTGAAAAAGCTACTAAATCCCCTCACATCCGGCCCATCCATTTCAGATTGCTACATAATGTTGTTACACGAGGGTGTGGCTCAGCACTGCGCTCTGGTCCTTAACAGAATTATGACGGATGGATAATCTACGGGGCTTTTTATGTACAGACTGACTTCTTTAAAATCTCTTTCTTTGATGTGGTCTGGTGCCCAAACACATCGTGGCAAAGACAGCTGCACACACCGCCCGTGGCACAAAACACACTCTGCAAGCCCACACACAGACAAACAGACAAAACCAAACACAAACCCAGGCAGCTGCAGATTCAGTGACTCCGTTTGAAAGATATAAGACAGGAAGGAACAGGAAACTGCCGCTGCTGCAGGCCTGAATTTTTTGATCTGCGGTGCTTTGCTAATAGAAAAGACTTTGCACTTCAAATAGCGAGTCACAAGTGAGTAACTGGAGCGTGTTTCAGTTCGAGCTGAGATCAAACTGGCATCGACAATCCGACATCAACGCAATGAAAGTACAGCTGACAGACCATTAGCAGCCTCTGGGGAGAGACTACTGAGGAGTAAGAGAAGTTTAGACACACACCATATGAAAAAAATGTATCACACATTTTGTGAGTTGCTTTCAATGATTAACTTTACCTTTCATTCCCGCTCACAGAGTCTGAAATGAGCCAACAAGCAGTACATAATGTATGATGATATTAGGTTAAGTGGGTGGAAGGCAAAGATGTGCTACATCGGCTGCCAAGCCTCGCTCGAGAAGCTCACTAACAAGGAAATGAGCTCATCATATCGGACTGTTGAGAAAAAAAAAGGAGAAAAAAAAGGCACAGAATTGTAATTTCCTCTATGTGGACGCTCCGCGCTTTTACATGCACCATGAGTATTCACGCCAGCTGCCTTTGGGTGTGTGTTGGACTGAGGGATTTATTTGCAAAAATCAAGAATTGCAGAGTCGTAGTTTCTTTTACATCATCCATGTGTGTTTTTTTTCTTTTAATCTGCCAACAAAGTAGAAGAATAAACATGTGGTCTAGTTGTCCTTTGGACCCTGTACCAGCAACCATGGACAAATTGCTCCCTCTATTGACAATCAAAGGCAACTACACTCCAAGTCAAGCTACTTTGGATCAAATTATATCATGACACAGAATCAAACTATGATTTAATATCAAAGATGATCTGGGAAACTTTAATCAGGCGACTGGCAATATTTATGCCACCAAGCAGCTGACTTGAGGATGTCTCTAATGTTTGTATTCTTCGATACAAACAAACAGTTCAAGTGCAGATCATTTGTATAAAAAAAACAATAACATGACAACATCAAAATGTAGGAAAGGCACACAGTGTTAACTAATACTCCATGATATATACATGCATGTCAAACCATTTAAAGTTAAGGCCAATGATAAATTTGGCACATGTTTGATGTCTTGATCCGAAGCCTATCGGCACATTCAGCTTAAATGTGACACTGCTGGCTAATTTGACAGAATGTAAGACGACTGGAAAAAATACTGTCATCTAACTCGCCATTAACCCGCTACTGCTTGGACCAGAGGGACATCTGTCCTTCATAAAAGAAAACTATTTTCATAAAAACACCTTTGGGAGTCCAGACTGTGACACCCTTTGAGTAATTGTGCGTTTTATGCGGTACAGAGAGAAAGAAAAAGAAATTCAAGATCCAGCCAGTGGGCTACAGTTTTAAACACGTCATTGTTCTGAAAGACAACAGACGGACTAAAAAGCGATTTGATTCAGTGCGACAATACATTATTACAGAGCTACAAATACGTCTCTGCTATCATTAATTTGTCTACCCGAAACTCTGCTCCGCATTTTAAGGCAATTACAGTTTGTAGACTGCCATCAATATTGCATAGAAGTAAAGAAAGGGGGTCAACATTTCCAACTTCTTAACAATGGATGAACACTTTGTTTTCTGACATACTTTGGCATCATTAAAGAAACATGCGCATGGGTCTGGAGAGCAGCTTTCCTTGTTGTAGCTCACCGCAGTCAAATGCCGAGTGCTTCATTAGACCCTGATTGCAATCCATTATGCTGACCACTACTCAGATAAATGCAACACACGATCCAGTCTACTACAGCGAGCGTAGCAATAAAAACAAAACTAGAGCATCCACGTTTGGCGGCGACATGCTGATCGTGCAGCAGAGGAAGCGGTTTGAAACTTTATACTAGAGGTGTAGCTCGCGGAAGAAGAAAACAAATCAATTCCACACCTGAAACCTCACACTGTTTGTCCGTGTGTGTGTGGTCCCGTTTTCTCGTATCTGTTATTCTGTGTGAATGTCCCATTGTGACAGAAATGACTTACAGCCAGACTGTTTTAGAGCAAACAATGTGTTCAGAGTATGAGGGGCGTTATGGTATTTCAAAATAATGAGCAGGGTGTGAGAAAAAGGATTGAAGTTGTTGGATATGTTTTGTGAGATGTATAAACGACTCCGTTTAAGAGCACTGTCCTCAAGAGGTAACCTATTTTGAAAAACTATAAAAGACATGACAGGAAAATAAAAACAGTCAGCACCATGTGTGCACTACCGCAGTCCTCATCACGGCACCTGCACCCACTTAGTATCTTTGCAATAGATCCTGTTCCTGATTCACCATTGAATACAGCATTAAATAAAAGGAAAAAAAAAATACTGTTTTGAAAAAAACAACAACAAAAAAACTTCAAGGAACAGGGAAATATCTGTGCATCAGTCTTCAGTGACGCTGCTATGTCCTGTTCGCTCAGAGGAAAGGTCCAGTCCTGCATCAGCCTCCGGTTTCTTCTTCATGGAGTCGAGGAGAGGAAATAATAAGACGTCCGATAAGACGACCGCTGTCACACGCTGCTGGTCCAGCTGACGGCGACTCATCCTTCAGATGAGTGCTGAGGTTTGACCCAGATACAGTGTGTTGGTACAGAGCATCTGGGTGTCAGGAGCTGTGCAGTGTATCCCTACGGTCAGCAGGGGGGGGTGGAGAGGCCTCTGAGATCAACTTCAGTTCACCAGCAGGACATCCTCATATGTTGTCGTTCTGGAGGAAATAAAAGAAAGACGGCTCGCGTCATGATATTCATGTATCATACTCATATATTCTTATTTAGAACCAGGTAATAGCGCTGTGTAGTGGAACATACTTCAAAATTACGCTAGAAAAGGGTAGATAATTCTACTCTCCCTCTGGTCCTCACCTGTCACAGCAGCAGAAGAATGAGCACGGCGAGGTTTCCAGACCCCTGAACTTCCCAGAGTTCGGTGCGTCCGTACACTCTGCTATGAAGGCGTGCAGGTCTGTGATGTGCATGGGTTCTTGGGTTTGGTGCTGTGAAAAAGAACAAGATTACATTTTATTTTTCGTTCTATTTTTCTTCCCTGATCTACGGCCCTGACACCAACCTGGCAGTCGGAAATGCAGAGCCAGGTTTAAGTCAACCATGTTTCCTACCTTGATGGTCTCATAGGCTCCTGTAATGAGAGCGATGAACAGCGACAGCACCATGTAGATGAAGAGGGAGATGAAGGTGTACAGGTAAACTTGGCTGAAGAGCCACACCAGAGTGCTGCTCTCCTGCATCTCCGAGAACGTCACGAACATGTCGTCTCCGTTGATCAGCGAGAACAGACACTCTGAGACCATGGACAGAGAGCGGAACTGAGGGGGAGAAGACAGCAATCAAAGGTTAAGAAATGAAAGGAAACTGTTTTTACAGTTTTAGTAAAGCCTGACAGAAAACAATGTTTTACAAGTGACAGTAAGAGGAAACTTTCTGAAATGTATTTAAACAAAAGAAGTCTGACTTCAGTTTGCGCATAATTCACCAACTCGTGATGCCAACTAGGGGAAGAGAGGGACATCAGCTGTGAGTGAGTCCTGTTTTCTGCACACACACTGCACGGGAACATGACCTCGGTTATTAGGATGGAGACACTGTCGCTGGCTGCTAAGTCAACTTTAAATTCTCAGATGAAACCGATGGCTTTATGCTTTATGGGTCAGACCGATTGGACAGGTGTCTTACTTACCATTTTTCACAAGAGCAATGCATCAAATGAAAATGTGATCTCAGCTCATTTAGCTGTCTGGGCACAACTTTACTGTGTCATCGCTCTCACAGTGTTGTGTTTGGCCGCCGCTTTCAGAGAAAAAACTTTAAAACCCCACAATACATTACCTGCTCAGCACGGCAAAAGAACGTGAATGTTGGATTTAAATTCATCAGGTGGCCAGAAACACAAGTCTAAATGAGTGAATGTAAATCTAAAAAATGTATGTAAATTTTCACACCTTGTTTCCGCTGCCCCCCAGTGTCCAAAATAACAACTCATGCAGGTTTAAGGGATTTAATGACACCCGATTATCACATCTCTGTCTACAACAGTTTCAGTTTTGTTCACCTTGACGTGGTATGGTCCCAGGACGATCCAGCCACAGAAGCAGTAGCCCAGATAGATGACGGCCACGCAGCAGCAGAACCGAATCACATTGGGGAACGCTGCTCGGAGCGTCACAATCAGGATCTGTGGGAGGCACAGAGACATCAGACAGATCTAATTAGAATCTGAGAGAGAGAGCGCACAGGCTGGATTAACAGATTAATTACATTACATTAATTACATGAACCCATTAACAGGAACATTTTTGCACCTTCTGACGAGTAATTAAATCAACAGGATCTTGCAACATTATTAGTTGATGCACACCGGTGTTATCTGTGACTTACATTGTACTTCTGGAAGAATGTGAGGTAACGAATTACTCCGACCCACACCAAGAGCGTGGAGGTTCCCAACAGGATGCCGCACAAGTCATACGAGGACATGTTCTGTCGGGAGAGAAGAAAAGATACTTATAGATACAGGCAGCACAGCTTCACGGCCTGAAGGTCGCTGTGTCGATTTCATTTACTACAGCAGACGCTGTCACTTAAGGGTGTGTTGGTAAGCAGCACGCACCTTTGACTCGATGCCGATTTTGATGATACTGCCGGTGATGGTGAGGATGTCGCTGATGATGAGGAGGATAAACCAGCCGTTAATGAACTCCATCCGGTCTCCCCAGCACACTTTACGATCCAGAGTCTCCCTAAAGAACTTCACAAACTCCTGACAAACACAATAAGAGAGAGAATTAGCAAGAGGTAGTAGTGAATATACAGTAAATTAACATGATAAATAAACAAGCTTTTAAAAATATCATATCCTCAGTCTCTACCTGAAGTGTTGCCCCTATATTTAAGCCTTTCTATCTAAAAAAGGGCATTGTCTTGCTAGTGTTTTCATACCTGTTGCAGTATGATGCCTCGCATTATGGAGCGTCCACACAGCAGCAGTGACAGCATGCACAACAGAGCCACAGCCACATCAAATGCTACACGTGTGTAGTTCTCAGCTGTGGCTTTAAAGGAGGAAAACAGGGCTGTTAGCAGAGTTTCAGATAGATGTAGTAGTAGTAGTAGTAGTAGTGCCACTACTAGCGATGCTGTATAAACAACTTCCTGTTGGTTCAGTGATTGAAAGCAACTTTTAATACAGTTGCTTTGCTAGCCTTTTGGTGTTGTCTTTCACTTGCCTACAAGTGCTGCAGTGTTTCTATGACTGCTATGAGTCTTATGTTACTTGCTGCTCTCTCCTCTGTTTAAGAGCACCAACCGCTCGCAGATCTGCTGTCTCACCGTGTCCAGAGACGCTCGGGTCTTTACACTCCTTTATGGATGCCTGGTTTTCCAAATGGATCTTCACCTTGCCGCTGTGAGCCTTGTTGTCCAGGACTATCTGGAGGAGAGAGGCGGCCAGCAGACAATTCATATGCTTTGAAACTGTACATTTTCAGAAAATGAAGTTTGTATAATGAAATAAAGATATAAATATGGGGTTTCAGCATTTCATTAAAACAGTGTTGTACAGGGCCGCAGCTACCATTGAGAACAGTGTGGTCAGGAATATGTGGGGTTTAATGACATAAAGAGGAGCCCAGATTGTGCACTTACACACATTTTGTATTTTAAAAGATTTTGATATTTTTCTGACAAAATACTTTAAAGCTTTTCATACAATATCTACATTAAAATAAAAGAGATTTAATATTATCTAGAGAATTCATTAGCTGCTGTCAGTGTAGAGGAGGCTTTGAAAGGACATTTTGACCATTATGTTGGGAGACAGCATGCCCAGAAAATATAACTTAACAGGTAAAGCAATAAATAAACTATGAAATGGTTGATTCCTGAGTGGGTGGATGAAAAAGGGAAAGAAAATGCAGGAACATTTGTTGTCAAACCTGCTTTAGACTAAACTAAGAACAAAATACATGACTCAAAACTACAAACCGGTCTAAAACATCTTTGTGGAAACAGGTGTTGCATTATGAAAGGCAGACTTGACAGTTAATGAGAATACTTCAACGATGATAGATCCGTGCTGAGTGACAAGTAAGTGCTGTGTCCTCGGGAGTGGCTGCAGACTGATGCAAATATGCTGGTTGGAGGTGCCAAAGAAACTATAATATAACTAAAAACAAATACCCAAATAACTAGAAACATCTGCTGTTATTCACTCCCATTGTGATAAACAGGACTAAACAAAAACATTCACATAACACAATACTCTTTGCTGAGTTCAACCAAACTCGTCACATATCACCTCTGGATCAAGGACGCACGCTGCTCACCGTTATGTAAAAAGTGTAGCAGTCTGGGATTTCGTTGTTGATGATGGTCTGTATGTTGATCGCCTTCAACTGGAACTCTATAGTCACGTTAATGAACCTTGTAAAAGGAAGATAGATGGTAATCGAGAGGCAGAAGCAGAGATTTCAAGTGAAGTAACTAAAGACAATGACCTGAAATACACACAAAGCAGAACAGGAAACTTGGCGTACCTCTGTGTGTGTTTTCATATTGAAACCTGTGTTAGTGTCCTCGTATAGATGCTTGAGTGTGCGTGAGCAGCAGAGATAAGGGACTTGTTGAATGTCGTCATCAGATACAACAGAGATGAATCTCAGCAAGTTGAAGCCATGTGAAAAATGAAGCCTTACTTGTGGAACTTGAGCGTAAAATTCTTGTAGCTGCTGCTGAGCGGAGCTGGAGGGACCGACAGCGGGTTCACACCTATACAGTCTGAACATGGAGAACAGACAGAAAGCGCTCATGTGGAGGGAAAACTGGAATAAACTTCGGTATACGAGGATAAAAAATTTCTGTCATTTTGCTGTTCGTCTCTATGTGGTGAGCACAAAATAAAACCCAACTAAGAATGAGTAAAGATAACACAGAAGCATCTGACATATGTATGATATGAGGTGAAGAAAGATTTTAAGATGAGGTTGTTTCCTCTGTTCATACTTCCCCTAAATTTGGTCAATTTTGACTGACACACATATTCGTTTGAGGAAGTAAGAAACTCTGAGGGTATGCCACACCTTCTGTCCCTGGAGGTGTGTGTGTGACATATGAATAAAGTAAACAGTACAAAAATGCTGGTGATAAATGGTAATCACTAACAACTTTAACCCGACTAATTTAGCATTTTTAACAGTGAACAAACATTTAATAAATGGTTTAAATTCAATATGATGCAGTTGCGAGCAAACAGGAGGCCATTTTAAGTGTTTATTACTGTACAGTATTTGTCATCACTGCTTATAGTGTTATAAACCATTCATTAAATGTTTACATACTGTTATAAACCAAAGACTATGAAAAGGACAATTATTTAATAACAATAAGAAATGAGTTCAGTCCTCCTTTGGATTTTTAGGGTAAATTGACATAAAATGTCGTCACAGGACAAAAACATATGATAATAAAGTATGCTGTATGACAAAAAATAGCCATTCAGCAGTTGGCCACTTATTTGATAGTAGAAACTATTCTATAAAACACAAAATCTACATGAAGATGCATGTGCAATGTTGACATATTACACATTACTCAGTGACATTAATATCTCCAAGTGTCTTGAGCCAACTAGCAAATTAAATAAAGGTAGCCCCATCATCATGCTTCCAAATAGCAATGATTAATAATCTTTTCCAATTACGAGAAAACAATCTCATAATGACCAGATCCGGACATGAAAGTCAGTATTGTAACTGTTAACTGGAATTAATTTTGATATATCTAAAAATGCCTTTAATAGCATTTTGTTTGAGAGAACACTGCAGATCTGACATCTAGTTGTGTGAGAGCCAGCATGCATCCTCAAACGTTCCTCCCACTCAGACGTTCCGCTTTGAAGTGATGAAAGAGGCTGTTTGTGTTTCTCCCTCAGGCAAACGACTGCCACCCTGGATAGTCTGCAGATAGTTGTACTCTGCCTGACCTCTGACTATTTAAAACAAAATACAAACTACAAAAAAAGTGCACTCCGTAGAATGTAGATCTCCTCCTCTCTCTGCAAGGCAATCTCTTCTACGTCACCAAACCATCTCCCAAACCCGAACCTGACCTGACCTGACCTGACCTGATCACAGCTACAAGAAGCACGATCTGATAAGGTGAACAGACTTCAACACAACAGCTGTTAACACCAAATGACTTACAGACAAGAAGGCGGTGAAGATAACAGAAATGAGGACTTATTTATGTTGAACTGTGCAAAACGTAAGCAAATCATAACATATCAGGTGCGGAATTAATCTGCAGATCCTCCAGTTCAAAACGAGACTAAACTTTTAAGATTTTGAGCCACAACAGAGGCCAAAATGTGGCCTGCGGTGGATGAGGTATGGCCTGTTTTTAGCCTAGCCGAATGCTGTTTGCTCTAAAGGATCGCCCTTCTCTTGTTTTTAGCCTTGACCTAGAAATCACTACCAGACCCTTGCTGGAGAATCTCATAAAGACTCATAAAGGGTTAATAAATCAGTGACATAATCAAAACCCCACATGTGCATTTGTATTTTTCAATTAAGTTATGAGTGGCTATCATGTGCTGTTCATTCATAACCATTACAGCTCCCACTATTCAATTCAATTTGTATAGCCCAATATCACAACAGAGTGTCTCATAGTGCTTTTCTAGACTATTGTCCCAATTCTATTACTGTTATCCTGCAATATCTCTTCCACAGTGTAATTCATGTACCTGTGATGACGTGGGGGTCTATGCTGAAGGTGTCATTGGCCGGGTCGATGCGCCCCTTCTTGTAGTACTGTTGGCAGAGTGAGAGCGCACTGCCATTCACACCAACACCGTAGACGTATGCATAGCGCCCCACTGTGGTCTCTGGTAGGGCCAGATACTGAGGGAGAAGATGGGAGATCAAAAATCAAAATGTTTCAGTTTGAGGGGGGAAAATATTGCACATATCTTTAAAGGAGGAGTGAGACTGCAGGGAAATAATAAAAAGTTTCTGCTGAGTTTTCACTTCAGTCAGAGGCTGAGATGCATAAACACAAACGGTCCAGCGCTGTAATTCCGCTGTGAATTCGCTTTGCTCCGTCTAGGCACACTAGAGCTCTGATACACTCAGAATAACACAGAGATGTGTTACAACCCTGGCTCATCATTGTCCTCATACTCTGTGATCACTTTGTACAACACACCCTCTGAACTCTGCTTGAATCTGTAGACTTTTAACTTGTATCGTATGGGGATTCAGCAAAACGGTCTTTTCTTTATTAATTAAACTGTTAGTTCTGGTTTTGATATCTCACTAGTTGTTGCATCAAGCATTTAATCTAGTGTCACTATGGCTTCGCTGCACTGAAGATGTTTTGGTGCCAGTTACATTTTGTAGGACTGTCACAACAGGCTCTCTAGCGCCACCGTCCACCCAACTCACATTTGACCTGTGACTTCATTTTTAGCTCTTGTTTATTACAGCATCTGCAACGTCACCTAGAGATGCCAGTGACATGCCACAACTTTGTTCCAGACTGAAATATCTCAGAACTTTTGCATTTTACATTCATTGTCCCCAGATGATGTATCCTAATGTGCTTAAAAACAAAATAAAATAAAACAATTAATTATTCTAAAAGAATTTAGATTGTTCGACTATCGTAACAAGCTTTTCCATTTTCCCCAGGGCTTACCTGCTCCACGGCGTAGAAGATGTGGTCGTACACGTCGCTTTGAGTGTAAACGGCAAATGAGTCGTCTGAGGACTCATCGAAGTCTTTGAGGAAGAGGTGCTTGAAGGTCATCGTGTTCTCCTCCTTGAAGGTCACCACCACCTGGTTGCTGAGGCCGAACAGCACTAACTGCAGCAAAGAGGGGAGGGTGTTTAAAAAAGTTGTCGCATGGAAGGAAAAGCAGACAGGAGAACGAGAGGCAGGAGATGTGGGGACAAAGAGAAACCCCTGAGGCTGTATGTTCCACACTCACTTCTAAAGACAGCAGGCTTTGTGTTTTAGATGCATAGCTAGAATTTATGGCTCATCTATCACCTCTACATCTATCTACCACATAACAATCTATCACAGGAGGCGTAGATGAGTGTTTTGTGCTGACAAATAAAATAAAAAGGAATTCCTCTATACATTTCTAACAAAATGTGCATCTGTGTTGGTGAGAACAATGTTGACTCTTCCATGACCACACTACACAATTCACTAAAGAAAGCCAGCATTATTTATAGTAATATAACTTTATTTATATGTCATGCAGAGCCAAATTCAGAGTTGAAAGTGGTGATGTGGGATTTTTACATAGTATCTCTAAACACAAGAACACTAGAATATTTCTTTAAAACTATAAATTATTATTATTAGTCATTTACAATGATATATGTAGACTTTAGATTAGATAAAACAGAAAAATAGACTATAATACTTTGATTTCTTACAATTTCTGCTGTCTTATAGTATGCATTTACAGTATGTATAAATAATAGAACAATATTTTTTTACAACTTTAAACTGTTCAACATTGCGAGCCATTGTTACAAAAGCAATGTAAATTTGTATAGGTGCCTGTATCATTTTTATCTTATTTTAGGTTCCTGCAGCTTAAAAATGCATTGAATTGACAAAAGTCTATTGAATTGAAATGTCAGATTTATAACCGGGTTTCTACTGGAAAAAAGCATGTCATGCGTGTGGTGAAGCTGAGTTTTTTAACTCACACACGTGTTTATTTTTGTCTTTGTTTCGCACCTTTTTTAAGGTGCTAAACAAAGGCAAAAATAAATGTGTAGAAAGTCAGCAGACATGAACTAAAATGAACCTGTGCTCCAGAGGGGCCACAAACATTCATGTACATTTGTCACACTAACTGAGTGAGAACTTAAACCTTACACATATTCACCTAAAAAGAAAAATAAGGCGAGACTTGGGCAGGAAAAGACGAATTCTGTGGTGAGAGCCGGCGTGATGTACCTGAGCCGTGACAATAATGATCTTGAGCAGCTGCAGGATCAGCTTGTAAGGCTTGCGGCCCTTGGCGTGATATTTATCACATGGGCTCATGAAGAAGTATTTCAGCTTCCTGCGAATGGCCTCCTCTTCCTGATCAGCCCCGACCCAATGACCTGCTGTTGCCGTGGGGAGCTGATGGTTGCTATGGTTGTTGCCATGGCTGTTATTATGATGGTCGTGCTCCCCGCTGCTGTCTGTGGAGCCGTAGCGAGTCACTGAGCAGGACAGGCCTCCTCGTTCTGAAATAAGAAAGCTAGTTTAGAAACAGTGACTTGCAACAGCCCATATCAATTTATTGGATTATTTAAACTCTCACATATCAATATTATTATCCACCTTAGAAAATCCAGTATTGGTCAGGCTGTAGTTGATGCAACATGTATTTGGATTTTCTTTATTCAGACAACCACAACATGCAGCAATTCACAAACTCTAACAACAGAAAGATTCTTTTAAATTAGCATCTCTGATTTTCCCTCATCATTAAAACTGACATTGTCTGAACTGTGTCACCTCAGTAGGGCTGGTATTTATTGAGAGTGGCAGACTTCTGACTCTCTATTATTGCTCTCAGATTTTTCTAAACAAACAATTCAGAAGTAATTAGTCACTGATCAGCTTCACAGAGTTGTTAGCATGGCTTTAATTTCATTATTAGTGTTTTTCTATATATGAGGCATGAATAAATGGAACTGGGTCATGGGACTGTCACACTAAAGACCGTCAAGGAATGATGAATCAAATGTCCATTGCAATCAAGCGATTAGGCAAAACTAAGAAGTGAGAACCAAGACAGGAGTCCCTATTGTGCAGTCCAACTGTTGGCTGGTTGAGAGCGAAAGCACCAATGCCGAGCAGAGAGCACACCACTTATTGTGTCTCTTTTACAGTGCAGGAAATGAAACCCCCAAAAACCATAAAAAAAAAAAGTCAGTTCCCACACTGTCTTGAGAAAAGTCCTTTTGATAGACACACTGACTCGTATTGTTTTAATAAATCAGTGCAGAGTTGAAAAGTTTTACTTTACATTTGAAGCTACTAATTTACCACACGGTTCGAGCTGCTTTCTCCAAAGTGCTGACCCCAAGTCTTGTCACTTCTTGCAAAATTTGGCTGCACCGTCCACTCACTTCACACCGACTACCTCCAGTGACAGCATCCTGTCAGCACCGCACGTGTGCCCGAGCCTGAGCAGCCTGACAGCTTGTCTTTTGTCTCTCAGAGTGAGTGGCTTTACTCTTCTCTGGCCCCTCCGGCACTTTGAACACGTGCTCAACTTGGCCAGGCATGTGATTTGACCCATTTAGCTCCACGTCTACAAGAACTAATGCAAATAAATTTTGCTAAAGGAAGTCTGTTAAAATACAGGCCATAAAATAGCCAATATTTGATTTTTATAGTTGTATATTTAATTAAATTAATTTCATATCATATTAAATCTGGAAAGAAGTCATACTTTCTTCTTTCTCTCTTCTGCTCTGAATATATAAAAGACACTGATGTCAATGTGTGCCTGTGAGCCTTACTGTAGGTGTAGAAATGTATTTCAACCAGTAACAGTGACCGCAAGAAATCTTTTTTTTCTGCATTATAATAAAGCTGAAATTAGTGTAGTGACTGGCAGTGGGAGGAGGGATGCAGATTCCTGGGAGTCTGGCCTGACTGGGTAGGACAATAAGTGACACACTACTTATGAGGTTACACAGAATAAACCCATAAATCTTCAGGCACAACTGGGAAATACTAGCAACTACCACTTTACCAATAATGTCCTCCTCAGTGTAAGCAATAGACATGATTTTTGTCACACAAAATAAAAGGCAAAATATAATAATTGGATATTTTTAAGTTAACAGTATCTGACGGTATTTAGCATTTTCAGAAGAAATTACACTAATGTAATGTTCAAGTCTTCCTTTGTCTTAAAACTGCTTTGGCCTCTATTCAAATGGCGCCTATTTGTATTTGGCAATGACCACAAAAGCTTTGGTATAGTCACGCTGTGTAATTTCATCACTACTAAATAAGAAAGTGCTGAATTTTTGCACACCGTGAACCCTAAACTCATTGAAGATGCTGTTTTCATCTTGAATCTGCCCCAACCAAAAGAAAAATGAGACAAATAACAAAGACCTAAGAAAATTATGACTTCAGGAAATTCAAGGAAGATTTCTAAAATGAGCCAAAAATATACTGTATATACTGTGTAAATATACTATTGAGTTTTTTTATCAACAAGACAAGATCAGCCTAAAAGAATGAATGTAGGACTTTTACTGTGGTATTGCTTCTTTTACTTCTGAGCACTAAGATCACCACTGGGAAGTGAACACATCGTAGGAAAGCCCAAAATGAGAAAGTAGGCTAATCGTGCTTAACAGTGGTCACATGCTTCAGCTGGCTGGATGGAGAAAGGGGTCACTCAGTTTGTTCACTCAGTTTACCCTCAGGAAATGACTTTTGGGGTTTGCAGTAAGCTCACACTGGTCGTGGTGGTTACTTTCCTTAACAAAACATGCAACTTCAGAGCACTTGATTCCTGTTCTATATACTATTCAGCCAAATCAAGTATTACTGTGTAGTCAAAGTCAGCACGTGCAAGGTCAGAGAAACTGCTGAGTCAGGATGAATCCAAAAACAACAGACGCAATAAGTCAGCAGAGCAAACCAGCTGCTTAGCTGAGCTGTGTAATGGAAATGAGAAGTGAAACAGTAGAAAACCACCACTTTTGTTCAATATTAGCCTGCTCGACCTGTGCACAAGATGAAACTTAAACAGAAAAACACGACAGAAAATTTAGTGACCGTCTCAACTCCAAATTCCTGTCATGCGCTATTCTGCGACACTGTGGTCAGACAATAAAAACGAAATGGTCTCTGTCAAGTTTTCCTGTTTTCCGACTAGTTTGTTAGAGGCTCGTTTTGGCTGCTGCGCCTAAGACAGAGCTCGTTCCTTTTTCGAAATAACCATCTGTGACACAAACCTGAACTAATGTGTGGCCTCGCTACCAAAACAATCAAAAGACAGGACCTGCTCTCTTTGGACACACTATACCACCATTACACCTAAGGAATGTACGTTTTCTGCGACACTTTCACAAGCAGGTTAAAAACCTACTTTTCACTTCATTCTATGACAAAGTTCTTAGTGAGTGTGTTGGGAAATGTACATATTCTGCACTAATTTGTTGTATAATTGCACAAACACCTGTTTGCATAATTACAGTCTGCACTTGCACTAGCATGATTGTGCTTTGATTGCTTTACTTTATACATTGCACACTATGTTGAGCTGTTATCGTAATTTAGTAATTGTGCTTCATGAGACTGGCCTGTTGCTGTTATAAACTAAGATGTAGGAGTAGCTCTCGTCTAGTGTGTGTTAAAATACCAGTCAGTCTATTTGGGGACAATTGCAGATTCCAATCCTGTATTTTTGATCTTGATCTCTAAAACTATGAGAAACTATGATTCATTCTATTTTTTAGCTGGTCAGACACTTATATGGCTCAAGTCTTAAATCAAGTCTATTGGTCTTTGTTGTGCTTTATCTGTACGTTAAGTCTACGGTGCATGGCTCACCTTAATATCTATGTTATAACCTGAGGTTTTATGATGACCACATGTGGCAAGCCCACACTCACAGGGATCAGTTCCTACGTTTTCCAACACCTGCTGTTTACCTGTAAGAATTTCTGAATAACATGAATGAATAAAATCCAGGTCAGCGCTTGGCTTCAAAAAGATTTGCTGAGAGTGACAGCATTTTAATTAACTCTGCCAGGTGAGGTGCCCTGGCTTTGACAGGGGTTGCGTGCCTCGGTGAGAAGAATGAAAAACAGCCAAAAGAATCCAACCACTTCACATTTCATGCAGACAATAGGCAGGAGCCCAAATGCAGACATATCTTTAAGCAGAGGAGTGTGTCGCCCGTCACGGCAGTTAGCAATCAGACAAACAAAAGTGGGCGCACGCCATTGACCGTGCCACCAGATTTGACACAAGCGGAGTAAATCTGTGCAAACATCTGGCTCTTCCGGTTCACGGGCCGTCTGTGGAGTGCTGGCTGAAACACCCATGTAGCTACATGTCTGTCAATCACAATCTTTACTGTCACTGGAAATCTGTCAACAACTTGATATCTATGCTTAGATCTGGTCTGACAGTCCACAGCACAGAGATCATCGACAGGTTAGGAGTCCAAAACTTCTACTTATACTGAGTTAAAGGAAGCATTTGAGCAAAAAAAGTCGATAAAGAGATAACCGTGTCTGGGGTTATGAGAGGGTGGGAGGAGATACTTTCTTTGGACTGAAACACATCCTTCTTTTGCAGCAGTGTATGTAACGTCACTTTACAATGAGCATTTGGTGCAGTTTGAGAGTTATTATCAGGGAAAGAAATAAAGGCAAGAAGCATTTTCTTTCTTACCCCTAATGGCAGCAATTAGTGGAGATAGTTTCGGTTTAATGTGCTTAGGCTTTGAGATATGCATCCTGGTGCCACCACAACGCCACAGAGAAAAGCACTACACCTTTTGGAAAAGCTCAACAGCAAAACAATGTCCCAGTTACTCAGGAAAATGGCGGCACAAATATATTTTTTGCAGAACAGAGTTCATAAGTCTGTGAGTAAAAGTAGTACCAGTGTTCACGCAGAGGTCAGGTCAGCGGATTATCCTGAATAACTGGGGACTGTCTTTGAAGCTTTTCAGCATCTTTAACCCTCTAATGTGCTTTGGTGGCTGGGCATAAAAGAATGTTTTTGACCCTTTAACATGAAGCTTACTGAACTCAGTGAGTATGATGCCACATACAGCAGGCCTTAATCTCTGTGTCTGTGTGTGTGTGTGACTCGTAGTTCCTTATTAAAGCAGCAGCTGGAAAACACCAACTAGTGAAAATCTCAACTCAATGTCCACTTACTTCTCAGAGCTTTCAATTACATTTGACAGTCAGAGGTTGAGATCTTTCACACAGAGTTAAAAAAAAAATCCTTCACAGTACAGAGGAATACTATAATTAGTGGAGCCTTACTTCACCCACATTAACTGCAGCTCTCACGCAACCATGCGTGAGAGGAGCTTATGAAATGGTGTTGGAACTATTATTATGCATGACAGCATCAGGCCGTTTACACGAGCTTGACTTAGTAGATTTGCTGAGAAGGTGTCTGATGGTGGTGGCAGATCTACCTCTTATAGACCAGGAAAACCCAGAGTCACTCCAACCTCTGCAGGAGTTTAGGTCAGTACTAATGTTAAGTCAGCGGATTCAGTTTAAAGGTGCATTCTATCAATTATAGCCTTCGATGCAGGCAGGTGAACGTAAACCTCAAATCACACAAATAGGAGCACAAGTAAAGGTTACTTTTAATTTTGACTAATCTGACAATTTACGTAAACGTTAGAATTTATTACAAGCAAACCAATTACATATCGATAAATGTCTTGTTTTGTTAGACCAACAGTCCAAAAACCTTTTTGGGTTGAAATAGGAATCCAACGACCACTTGATTGTCAAAACAATAAGACATTTTCTGTATTTGCAGGCTGACAGAGGGTCTTTTTCAGTAGGAGTAAGTGATCATTTAATAGCCATCTCTACCTGATATTTATCAGTTTGTTCTGCTGTATTGTGACCAACTTTTTGTTATTGTAGTGCACTTACTTCTCTGTCTAAAGTTTCTCTGTCAAGACATGACTGGGGAGGACTAGCAAGAGGGAAAACCCCATTTTGTCAACAAGGATTAAAATATAGAGTCATCGCGGAAAATAGCCCGACGTTAACTGATGCAACTCTGGCAGAAAAACACACTTGACAATGACAATGATTACCGTAAAGACAGAGCTGAAACTCAGTAATGTTGAGGATGTCTCAACAACCACAGCAACAACTACGTCCAAGACACCAAAACATAGCTCTGTAACAAGTTAGAATTTCGGAAAACCAAGGAAAACTGCGTATTTATACGCAAAAACATCATCTAATAGTAAAAACACTAATGATTCGTGAGTAACGACTGAGTGAAAGGTTGAATTTAAGAGTTAAATATCGGCACTACATTACCTGAGGAGTCCCGCTGTCCTGTCGCAGCCATTAAGTTAACCGTTTAAGAAAATAAATATGTAAATCATACAGCTAAAACTCGCAGTAGCCGGCTGTTTATTGGCTGTATTATTTCACTGTACAGCTAACTGTTTACAGCTCCCTCTCTCTGCTCCCCTGAGCCGCTGTTAGCCCCGCTCACTTCCGCCCTCTCGGGTCATGTGACTGACACCATGTGACCACGTCTCTCCCACCTCGGGGCCCAAGAGCCAGATGAGATTTACTGCACGTGTTTTCTCTCTAAATACGTCTAGATATTTTCAATCATGAGAATAACAAAGCTAGAGAAAGCAGCCTTGACTTGATATCTGCTTTTCCTTACGTGCAAATTAAGCCGTGGGAATGTTTAATTAAAAGCCTTGTCAAAAAGATAGTATTCATTACTGGACTGTTGTGCTGGATTACATTACATTGTATTAGGGACAGTTTAACCCGTAACAAAGATAATTTTCAGTTCAATTTCCAGTCAGTCAGTTTGACTATGTTGCTTACAGACAGTGGTGTAGCATGTTGCGGGCTCCTCCTCTCCTCGTCCAGCATTTATGAAGCGTTGTTCATGTGGGTCTGATTATTAAAAAGGTTTTTAGCCCTTCATACCATAGTTTCTCTGTAGTTCAGCTCTGACTAAACCAATGCTACAATCTTTGGACCAGTGTGCAAACCAGTGTTCTGCCTCATTACTGTGCTGTCTGATCATTTTAGAAATAGCAACCAAGTCTTGAATATAAAGTGACTCAGAAGCTCTTAAATACAAAAACCAAGGCCTAACTTCAGTGGCATTTATTTATCCAGAAATACTCAGATCCAGTTTTTTTTTCAATTTTTTTGATCCACTGATGTTTGTCATCACACCGAAGCTCGTCCTCACAAAACTTTGCTCTTAAACCAATTGTCTTCGGTGGTTAGCACTGTTGCCTCACAGCAGGTTCCAGAGAAGGTTCCAGGTTTGAATCCCGGTTTGGACCTGGGGTATTTGTTCATGTTCTCCCCATGCTAGCGTGGGTACTCTGGCTTCCTCCCACAATCCAAAGACATGCACATTAGGTTAATTGGTTTGTGTGTTTGTCTGTCTCTATATGTTGGCCCTGTGATTGGCTGGCCAGTCCAGGGTGTACCCCGCCTGTATATGTGTAGATCTCGCCCGAAGTCAGCTGGGATTGGCTCCAACTCCCTGCGACCCTGACGGATACGGTATAGATAGACAATGGATGGATGTTGTCAATGTGATAGCAGCATGGAGCTGGTAGATTCTTCTTGGCATCCCTCATTGTGCATCCTCAGCCTCCACATACGAGCTCTGACGGTTCTCCATACTGGAAAAAGCTTGTCTATCAGTTGTGTGTGTAAATACAGGATTAAACAGGCTTGTACAGTGTTGACTGCAAAATCTGCATCCCTTCTGTGGCTAATTATATAATCATCCTCACTCCCTTAAGTCAAGCAGCAGAAGTGAAGTGACGGTGTGCAAATGCTACTGGCCCATTTTTGGATGAACTGAATCATTGTCAGAAACCATGACACACTCGTGCACTCTGGAGCCACCAGAATAATTGCTAAACCCTCATCCTGGATGCAGCTGAGAGGCGATGAAAAATGAAATGTGGGGAAAAGGTGGAGGAGATCACTCCAGAGGAGACTTTAACTTTACTATTAGCCTGAAACCTTGCCATCACACATCTGTGGTGCTCAGAAACAGGAGCAGAGAGAGACATCTCCACTTGTCTTCTCTTGGGCAAGCGATTCAACTCCCTGATTTCACAACACTTAACTTTCCAGTTGCAGCATCCTTCATGGTAAGCACACCCATGATTTCTGAAAACACAGAACTAAAATACTGCTATTCACAGACTTCAAGAAAAAAACCATCTTCTTCCATAAAACATCCCATCAGGTATTTATTTATACAGGTATCTTTATCAGGTAAAATACAGTTGTAAACATTATATTGCATAAACACACATGCCAAACATACTGCTTAAATGCAGGCTTAACATGTGACACAAGTAAAGCTGCCCCACCTTTGGTATACATCCCTGTCAGACTGTTGTGGTGATCCCACAATAAAAACAAGCAGAGACCGTCTGAGACAGATACAGCTATTATCCCATCGGGCTAGTCAACAAGGAGGCAGTCACACGTATGAGCTCACTAATATGTTAATATGGGGAAACGGAAGATTTTCCATCAGTTGTTTAGCCTGGAAACTGCTGATGTCACCCAGATACTCTGTTCAAAAAACAAGAACCTCGTCTGCAGCACAAGATGTGCCAGATAAATAAATGGATATTTAAGCAGAGAGTTCATCTTTTCCACTGCAAAGGAGTCAACAAAAATCAATAAATATATACGTCTGAGTAACAGATACATTCAACACAGTACATTCTTCTTTGGGGCTGAAAGGATTAGTATATTAATCGACTAATCGACTGAGGGGAAGCTAATTGAAAACTAAAATGACAAAAATAACTGATTCCAGCTTCTCAACTGTGAAGACTTGCGAGTTTTTTGGTTTTCTATGAGACGAAACTGATAATCTTTGGGTTTTGGCCTGCTGACAGACTTGTAGTACTACTTTCCTTACATTCTACAGAGTTCTCCTGAATTGGTGAATTTACAATCCACCATTCTTAAACTAAATTATTACACTGCTTTCACCACAGTCAGCAGCGCTACTACACACACTAAAGCAGTCAATTAATCCCTCCCACACATACGAACCCTGTCACAGTCTCATGCTCCCATCCCTCCTCTATCTGCCTTCCAGGGCCTTGTCTCTGGCGATCACCGCCTCATCAAACTTGATCATGAGCGTGGTGCCTTTGTGCCAGTGGACGGTGACCTTGGCGGGGAAGCCGCTGTGGGTGAGGATGGCCTCTACGATTCCTCCAGTGAAGGCTGCACAGTTCAAGCTGCTGTTCTCCTTGGGAACGGAGATGTACGTGTTGACGAGGGGCTCCTTTTCGATGATGTAGTAGGTCTTGTCATCGTCGTTGGCCTGCTCCAGCTTGTCCGCCTCTTTGCCGAACAACGCGGTCCACACAGATACCTGAGGAGGATGAAGGCAGCGGTTCATACTGGAACTATCTGAATTTATTTCAGTGTTATTACATACTTGGCCAATAATGTTGATTCTGACTCATTTTCTTTATTGTCATTTTAATGGGCAGCACAATTTTGTTCAGCATATATACATTTGTATTAGTTTCTTTCACATCTGTTTTTAAAATTTTTTTTTTTTTTAAAGTAAAAGTATTAATACTCCCATTACATGCCACAGCCCTGCATTTAAAGTTTTACTTGTGTAAAAGTAGCTTCTTGTAACCGTATCTCTATTTCTATCTCTATTTCTATGGGAACTGTGACTGACATAACATAACAACTGGAGTCACACACTTGGTCAGTAAATCTGATTCTGAAGACTATAACGTTTTTGAGCAATGCAAAATCTCCCAGAAAACTAAAATGCTAAAATACTAGTAGCACTTGAACTAGTACTACTAGTAGTACCAGCAGCACTTGAAAAGTGTTAATCCAGGGTTCGGACCTGAAACCTGCTTGCAATCTGTAATCATTAACACTACTGGTACTACTACACACAGAGTGAGTGCGTACCTTGATGAACAGCAGTATATTCAGCACCCTGGTCTCCCTCTTGCCGTTCTTCTCCCTCAGCACCAGCACGTCCAGCAGGCTGCCTCCCACCCGCTGACCCAGGCCGGACAGACGAGCCTGCAGCTCGGACACCGAGTACACCCGGCTCTGGCAGTACTGCACCACCTCCGAGAACAGCAGGGCGAAGGCGCTCACACTCACCTCGGTCTTGGGTCGGCTCAGAGGCCGCTCCAACAAGGCAGACTTGCCCCGGGTGAAGCGAGTCTCCATGACTGTTTTCACTAACAGCTGCGGCGCCGCGAAGACAGAGGCAGAGAGCGCGGTGGCATTAGAGGGTATAAATGCTTCAGACTGCCGCTGGCCAGACCAGGCCGCTGCTGTGGTGTGCGGAACAACGAAACCGGAGGCTCAGAGTCCACATGAGCGCTTACTACACCTGCTGCACCTGCTTTTGTTGTTGTTTGGATCACTTCCTGGTCCGAGTGTAAACGTCACTTTGTCACGTGACGCCACTGAGAAAATCAAAATTAAAATGTGTCTATGTTTATATGAGTAGTTTACGTTATTAGACGATAAACCCCTTGTGATGGATCATCTTATTTTCCAGGGGGTCCACAAACAGAAAACATGAAGGTTAACGAACATTATTTACTTATACTACAATTTTCAATTAAGTATGTCATAAATACTTAATGGAGTCCAAAGTTTGCACTATTAGACCTACTAAATAATTAAAGTTTTACTTAATGGACGTATAGCGTAGAATAAATGTAGACATTTTGACTTGGCATATCACAGTTTCTATTTACCATTTTTTTCACTCCTAATGTATCATATGTATAGATAAGCTGGGTCTTTATTGATCTCTAGAGAGGAAATTCAGGTGTTGTAGCAGCACAAGGAGCTAAATAAGTATGACACATAGAGTTAAAATAGAAAAATAAGAAACTATACAAGAGCAAAAATGCTCAGTATAGTATATGCAGTATATGGACATAGTTTCATATATTTATAGTACAACACTGGTCATATCAATATATCTTTATTGGTTTTTATATTGTTTAATGATTTAAAATGTTAAACCGCTAACCTTTGTATCACCAACCTACAAATTATAACAAGGTAGTTTGGTTTGAAAATCAACATGCTTGTTCATGATTGTGCCTTGTAATCACGTGTTTATGGTTTAACAACAAACATCCACCTCAAATCAGGACAGTTTTTCCATTAAAAGTTCCTGTCATTGACTGTTTATGTGATCACCAGTGACTAAAATGTTTCCTGACCCTGGTGAGTAGATGCACACATCACGAGATGGTAAACATTAACCATAAATTTGCTCTATATTTGCTCTTCAGTTGTGTTTATTGAATGATACTACATGCAAAGGAGGCTGTACAAGGCCGTACAACATACGAGGAAAGAGTGACACAACGCAACATCAAAAGAAAAAACATTTATTTGTAATCTGTGTGATGGGCCGCATGCGGGGGCCCAGACTTTGTTTTGCTTGTGACACACTTTAACTTACTGTAGGCTGAATCAATATTTGGAGCAATCAGTGTACAAAGAGTACTCTTCCCTATTGGGACACTGCAGTCATGCACGTACACCCACACACAAATACACCTAAGCAACTTGTCTCAGAAGTTGTGGGTAGCGCCACTGTGCTATTTAGTTTACTTTTGTGGAAAGCCTGTATGCTGAGGGTTATTGTAGAGATCCCTTCATACTGTCTTTTGTTCATTTGGCTTGGATAAAATCCGAATTCTGTGTTTGTCAACAGAAAATTGCTTTTTTTTGAGAGGAAACAAGCAAGAGATGCAACATGAGTTTGTTTGGGCTGTCGTTTTTTGTTCTGGCTTTATCCTACTTCTTAACTGTTTATAGCAGACCAGCAGGTAAGTGCAGCTTTTTTGGTATTATTTTTTTTATTATTACTTTCAAGGAAACTTCTTTCATCAATTCCCTGAAATCAATAATTTAAGAAAGTGCAGTTTTTTAGAGTGTTTGCCCTCTATTTTATTATTCAAACATTGAATATTGAATTTCCATATATGCAGATACTAAAAAATTCCTACACCATAAATAAATATCATACAAATGATTCAGAATGGAGAGGATACCATCACACTTGGTAAAGAGACTGTATGAAAACTATTAGATGTGGGCAGGATGTCAGGCTGCATGAATCAACAAGGAGTCACAGGAGGCCATTTTAACGGTGACCTTGATCACTCCATAACCTGAGCCATGAGTTCATTATTGTAACCATGATGACGAAGGTCCCCTAACCTTAACAAAGTAGTCACTTTAAGCCTAACCATGACGTTGTCCTAACCTTGTACAGAAGTTATTTCAAACCAAATCATGATCTTTTCCTAAACCTGCTGTAACCACGTTGGTCTTGTGCTTGGACCTAAACACTGCGGTGAAACATAGTGACCATGTCATCTTGTTGTTAGTGGTGTCAGATCAGAAAACACTTAATGAGTTGTTCTGTAGGTTGTAGATAAGCAACATATTCAGTTTAAGTTGTAGGCTGAGGGGAAGGTAGTCTGACCTTTATCAGGGGAGGGCGCTTAATTTTTTCTCACTTATTTTTTAGCCAAATTTAGCCTTAATTTTATTTTGAGATAAAACAGATGAGGGATCTAGTAGTTTTAAGTCCAAAGGGTCCAAAGGAAATATTAATGATGCTGGGGAGGGCCTTGCTTTGTTAGAAATCAATAAATAAGGTCCATTCCCATAACTTTTGGCCAGTCCCTAACTTAGTTGTGACCTGAATATTGCCATCAGCCTCATTAGCTGAGCCTCATACATTAGGGAGGGTATTAAAACCCTGGCCAGTAACTGAAACTCATTATTCCACCACAATGTTGTTCGTTCACTTCTTCTGTTCCTCATTTGGTGTCAGGTGTCCACCTGCGCAACATGGACAGCTTCATCAGAGCCGTGCGGCAGGTTGAAGACTCCAACCCTGGTCTGTCCCCCCTGGCTCTGGTCAGGGCCCTGCGGAGGACCGCCGGCCACGACGACATGATGACCATCCATTTCTTGGGAGCATCATACAATCACAGCGATGCTGAGGTCCTAGAAACAGCCATCCTCAACGCCTCATCCTTCAGCTTCTTTGACAAGGCCGTCCACCACATTGTGACAGATCACGGAGACGAACGAGGGGTGGTCCTCGCTCCAGATGGCAGCACGGTGGCTCTAGCACCCTTGCTGCTAGGAATCGAATTGGGATTGAAAACCAAGGTGGAGGGGACACCAGCTGATGGGATCTTCCCTCTCACCTTGGGCAGGACTCTGGGCCTGTCCTTCCTCAGCCTCCAGGATTTCCCGCCATCTTATCGCCTTGGGCCTAGTGGATGCTGGGACAGCTTGGACCACCCTAAGGTGTTCAAGCTGTCTCGGCCTGCCACTCCTGCCACTGATGCTCTTATCAATGGGGGCATGGATGGAGCTATCCTGGGCGTGGACCTCAGCAACCTAACTGCTTCTGAAGAGCTGCCAGCCCTCAGTGAAGTCTTGAAAGGATACTATGGTTTTATTCTGCAAGACGGGCAGGGTCTTGATGCGGTGAGCAGCCACATCAGCCCGAGGCGAAGGGAGATCTCTAGATCCATTCTGGAGCCACTCGATCTTCACAGCCAGGTGATGGAGACTCTAGCATTAGTCTGGAAGCTGGAGAAGACAGAGTGGATTGCTCTGGACGCTGGAGTGGGGAAGGCAGTGAAGGATGGATTACAAGTATTTGTGCACAAGTACTGGGGTGAGAAACATTTTTTAAAAAATTGCATGAAATGATAACTTGATGATTACTTGGGTTTAAGGTAGGGCTACAGCTAGATATTATTTTCATCAATGACTAAACTACAGATTGTTTTTTCTGTTAGCAGTTGTTAACAAATTGTGAAAAATGTTCCATGCTGACTATTTACAATGTCTTATTTGATCAGACCAACAGTCCAAAACCAGAAGATATTGAGTATATTTCCATAGAGAAGTGACAAAACTGAAAAATACTCTTATTTAAGAAGCTGGAACCTGAGAATATTTAATTGGATTATCAAAATTGTTGCAGCTCTTTCCCGAAAGCTTGCCCTTAAGATGGTTAATGAACCCCAGTGTACAATAGTCTTTCTCATTCTTCAGGACTACATTGTCGTTGATTATTAGTCTGGCAAACTTTTTGTGGTTAAGGTCAGTAAACAATAAATCAGGAAATGTTTTGTTTTTATAGCTCTTATTTTACATAAACACTTGACATAAACAAATATTTGATGACGATCCCTTGAGAGAACTTTTCACACCAGGCTGAAAAACACACAGAGGTGCACTTCTACATCACTGGAGGTGAGGTGTTAAACCACTAGAGGTCAGCAAAAATACATTACAAAAAAAAAAAAGGAAGGACACACACAGTGGAGGCCACATAGAGGCTGGTTGGTGAACAGAGTGGAGCACTTAGTAGCCCCAGAGCCAGAGTCAGCAGAGACCAAAGCAGAGCTAAAGGACTCATAGTCATCAGGAGGACCCTCCAAATGAATGATGGTGGGGCTCCATGTCTGCCAGATGTGTAAATGAGCTACTGTTTGCTTACTGTCTATAGTGGTTTTAGTATCCTGACCCTCATCCTCTCTCGTCCTCTCCTCAGACTGCCCCCAAATCATCTCTCGGTGTCAGTGGAGGGCAAAAGCCAACCGGGGTACCCCTCTTCCACTGTCTCTGCCCCTCAGGTTTCTTTATGTTCACCACACCTATGAGCCATCCTCGCCCTGTTTATCCTTCCCAAGCTGCTCTCACAGCATGAGAGCCATGCAGCGTTTCCACCAGGAAGATCGTGGATGGAGTGACATAGGATACAGGTAACCTTTTAAATGCATAAATGTTGCTCATCACATCACTATACACCACGTTCATTAATCATGTGCTGTGCTGTCCTCGTGCCTTCAGCTTTGTGGTCGGCTCTGACGGCTATGTCTACGAAGGCAGAGGTTGGAACCAGCTGGGCACACACACCAGGGGCCACAATGACATTGGGTACGGCGTGTCAATCATTGGTAACTACACTGCCACCCTGCCATCTCGCCACGCCATGGACCTGCTGCGCCATCGTCTAGTCCAATGTGCAGTAGATGGAGGAAGACTGGCTGCAAACTTTACCATCCATGGCCACAGACAGGTGGTGAACTACACCACCTGCCCTGGAGATGCTTTGTTTTCAGAAATACGAACCTGGGAACACTTCAGGGAATGACAGGACCCTCCCACTGCCAGGTCAGGATTCTTAAACACCCCCAATGGATCTTCAGGGTATGATAACGGTCACTGTTTGTTTTTCTTCATTTTTGAAATAGAAACAGAAATGTGTCATCATTTAAATGTAGATGACTCAGTTCACATTCACATTTTCATTGCAGAATTGCTTTAGATCTATTTTGCTTTGAATGATGGCCCACCATAAGTTTTTGCCTGCTACCCTCTCATTCAGGACAATAATGGGTTTAACACTTAGGACTCAGTTCCTGTGGAGATCGTTCAGGCTTCGGTGTCCTAAAGGGCCTTCGGACTAAATCCAGTTTACATCAATGGCACAAAGATCCTCAGCTTGTCATGTACAGTGAACCAGATCGATTTACAAATTACGAATTACGAAACAAATTTATTCAGATTATTCAGCAGATTTTCACAATGTGAAACTCTGAATGTTTGAATCATGGTCATCAATATTAAACTTAGCAAATAAACACAGCAAAAATAAAGTATTTGTGATTATTAGATTTTATTTGTTATTATAACTATTGGACGTTTGGTCTATAATAATTTCTAACAGGGGGTTCTGTAGCTTTTACAAACATTTTAATTCATCAGTGCATGTCTGATGGTGTTAATGGATAATATACATATGCTGTCAACGTCGACTGACTTTCTATCAACTTTCCATCAAATCTAAAAAAAAAAAACACTTATATGTCATATTTTGCACTTATTTTATTTCTCCTCTTTTTACTTTGCAGGAAACTGAGTCTCCAAAAACAGAAGAATAATGACTCTGGCCAAATGTAATAAATGTGATTGTTTCTAAGTTTGTTAAGTCTTCTATCGGCAGGAGTCTTTGTCAGGTACATCTGGTTCAGCTGAAACAAACACACAAAGAGCTTTTTCTGCACTTGACAGATCTTTTGCAGTATCAGAGGTGATTTAAACTGTGCAGTGATTGTTTTACCACAACATTATCTTTACAAAGCAAACTATGAACCTTTAGATGATTGGCATTCTACACTTTTAATGGTTTTGTGAGTGAATAATATTAAATTCAGTCAGTGAATTTACTTCAGAAGTGTCAGCAGTAGTTTCCTACAGTAAAGTGTGTCGCTTGTTATTTGTCTTATCTATTATTATTAGATCATAGAAATTATTAGTTTATTTCAAAATACATTGATGAAAGGATCTTTTAGCTTTTTATGGCCTGAGCATGCAGTGAATCATTTTTGTGACAAACAAGTTCAACATTACCTGTCATATGCAAAAGGGACTTTAGTGGATATCACTGTAGTCACTGTTAGTACGTTGGTTGCTGTTTGTGTTGTCTCTCTCTCTCTCTCTCTCTCTCTCTCTCTCTGTCTCTCTGTCCAACCTACATTGAGCCTGGGTCTGTTCGAGGTTTCTTCCCGTTAAAGGGGAGTTTTTCCTGCCACTGTTGCTCAACATAATATCTGATGCTTGCTCATGTGGGAATTGTTGAATCCTTAATTTTGAATTCCTGAATCGTTGGGTCTCTCTCTAATTAAAAAGTTTGGTCTAGACCCGCTCTTTATGTAAAGCGTCTTGAGAGAACGCTGTTGTGAATTGGCGCTATATAAATAAAGATTGATTGATTGATTGATTGATTGATTGATTGATTGTAGAATCACTACACAGCTAATTAGGAAAGTGACACTAATCACTGGTGAATTAATCTGGTGGTAGAACCTGACTGAGTGTAGTGTCAGACTGTGGGATATTACTGCCCTCTGTGACCAGTAGAGAACGAGTGGAGAACAATATAGAAGTATAAGACTCTTCATGTGAGTTGGTGGTGGATAATTTCATAACAGAGTCTGCTATGTGTCTACTCACAAATAGGGAAGGGGAAAAGGCTTCAGTCAAAGCACACAGTAAATACTCGGATAAGTCAACAGAGCCCATAAAACTGCCCACACAATAACCTACAAACCAGTCAAATCTCAGTCGGGGTGCATAAATAACCAAGATATCTGAAGCAGACGAAACCTCCCAGCACTGGAAGATGCAGGATCGGGGTACAACATAACGACTGATTATCCACTAATCTTAGGTTTTTCTTTTTTCAGTGAATATATGGGAAAACCACAGGGTGCACTGTGATTTTCTGAGCAGAAGTATAATTTATGTTTGCAGTTCCACAGGTCCAAGATCACTGATACAACAACCTGTCAGACCACCAACATTTTCCCATAATTTTACCCTTTAACTTGACCCACTTTTCCTCACGCACTGACACGAAATGACCTGACCCGAGCTGCTATACTCACCAGAGTGTTTACCCTGTAGAGTTCAGTGTACCGTGGTTAGATGGAGCAGACACAGAACAGGAATATACTGAAATACACAACCAGCCAAATCTATACAGTGAGGAGTCAGGGAACCTGGGATATAAAGCTACATCAACAGCAGTTTAATGAGAGAGGTCAGGGTTCATCATTCATGGCAGCTCCACTAGCATCCTGTGGCTGAAAACAAAGAACTACAAATTGAGCTCAACATTTCGACATTTGAAACAATGAGTTGACTGCGTATGGGAGTGTAGTGCAAAATACAAAGCTGCAAAATCTTCACTGGGCGAAAATGCTTGTGTATTGTACCACTAAACCACTTGTTTACACAGCATTAACCCATCAAGCCTACAGTTTTATGTATTTTCATAAGCGATTAAGGGTTTTTCACAAAATCAGCCATCAAGCCTACAGAAATGATCTTTGACCCCTATTTAAGGTGTGCGTAGTCATCATTAGTTACCATCATTTCATTGACATCAGCGCCATCTGCAGATTCCCAGTGATTAATGTTACAACCATCCTGCTCAGGAAGCAGAGCCCCAGCTATCACTGAGCACACAGAGGTCATGTCGAGTAAAATTTATGTAGATTTTTTTTCTGAATGTTGTACAGAGGACCTTTAGCATAGTGGGAATTAGCATCACAGTCAGCAGATATTTCCTCCAGTTAACTACATGCTAGAAGTTGATTCACCTCACTAGTTCACTGAATGTGCATATTAGCTTGGAAATGAACAGTGCTCTCTTTTTTCGTTTCATGGTTCCACACCACCTAACGTTGTGGGCAGGACACTTAGAGGCAGCTAGTTGACTCCAGCTAGTACTCGTACATTGGTAAACATTTTCAAATGTCCTGCCATGTTTATAGATAGACAGTCAAATGATTCATCCTTTAACATGGGCTATTATAATATATTAGTAAGCAGGTTTATGGACGTTTTCAAAAGCTCAAAAGTTCAAATTAGATGTTTCCATACTGGTAAAATAAACTGAGCCCAAAAACATGGAAATAATTTGTGTGGTTTTGCTTTCCCTTATGTTTATTTAACTTGAGTTTGAGGTTTTGAAATGCCTCCCCAAAACAGGCAAACATATCACTGAGGAGAAAGGGGGGGCAGTACAGGAGGAAGTCAGAAAAATCATGACCTTACTCTGAACACGCAGATATAACAGACACAGTTTTGGATCCAGTGTTACATACACTTTCTGAGGATATCAGTATTTCAGATGTCCAGATGTCTTGAATAAACATTTACTTAGAAATCAGAAAAAGGCACTTCTTAGAACGCCAGAACTTGCATGAAAATTGCCATGTTTTTCAGTTTTCTTCCATATCAAAGTGATGAAATATATACACAGAGCCAAAGTTATTGCTCAGTGCAAATTATTTATTTGTGGTTCCATCCATGACAGCTTTATGGGAACTGTAGTTCTTTTGGGACTACTATCAGACTGAAACCTCCAGGAGTTTTAACATATTGCATCCGTTACAGACAGTGTGAAATATATGATTTGATTGATATGAGGAGGTTGTGGACAGCTTCGGGTTTTAAAAACCCCCATTGCTTTGGTACCACTGAGCTCTGGCAACAACATCATTGGAGTAGTCTCCACATGAGGTGTTGGCATCCACATTTTCATAGGAGTGGATGTTCCCGTCACCTGCATTGTAGGCTGCTATCCCTCCGGCAGTTTGTACAATATTACTGTTACAAATGTTCTATGTTTTTGCTTAGTCTTGATTGTGTGTTCACCCATCTTTGGTGTTTCCTCTTCTGATGCTCTCTTTCGAACTGGAATGTGGTAACTGCGACACAGTGTCTCTCTTTCCACTCTTTGGTGCTAGCAATGCAGGATGGCTATATTTATGCCAGCATGTTTACTTTCAGTTTTACTATGACTTCCGCCCCTTGTCCTCTGTACATTCTGTTTTTCTCTCTACATGGTTTATCAGTGAACAAAGTGAAAGCAGCTGATTTATGAGAAATAACCCTCACTGGACACAGGACAGGTGTTCAGTCAGCAGCTGAATGTGGCAGCATGTAAACCAGGCAAAGTCCACGAGGAAACTCCTTCATTTGAGGAGCGAGTGTACTGCCTGTTCAGAGCAGGTTGATGGTTCAGCTCCCGGTTTGGCTGCTTGCAACATTCTCGAGAAGCGTTCGAGACTTCACACTCGACACTGTTCTCCCTTGGGTCCTCAGTAATTCACCCACACAGTGTGAAGTCAATGATCTCACAAATGGGAACAAATCTGACAAAGGATGTCTCAGTCAGCAGTTTATTAAGTGTTGTTCTTTGAAACTTGAAAACTGTGGAATTCATGAGCAAAATGCATTAGAGCTGCAACAATTAATTGATTAGTTGTCGACTATTAAATGAATCACCAACTATTTTGACATTTTGATTTCCTACCTCTATGACAGTAGACTGTGTATCTTTGGGTTGTGGACAAAACAAGACATTTGAGGACGTCATCTTGAGCTTTTGGGAAACAGTGATTGACATTCTTCACCAAATTCTCATATTTTATAGGCCAAACAACTAATCAATTAATTTAGAAAGTAGTCGACAGATTAAGCGAGCAGAACATAAAGAACAGTGTCTTTAATAGACCAACATGGCAGAAACTTGTATGAAAAGAAAATTGAAAAAACAATCATGGGCACTTTGCAAGCAAGAACTGTTAATTGCTTTTTTGACATACATTTCATAGTGCTAATTTGCCAAAGTATAAAATATATATGCATCAAGAAAAACACAGCCAAAGTTGTAGCTCAAATTATTTATTTGTGTTTCCATCCATGACAGCTTTATGGGAAGTGCAGTTCTTTTGGGACTACTATCAGAGTGCAAAACCTCCAGTCCTCCAGAGTTTTAACATATTGCATCCGTTACAGACAGTGTGAAATATATGATTTGATTGATATGAGGAGGTTGTGGACAGCTTCGGGTTTTAAAAGCCTCCATTGCTTTTGTACCACTGAGCTCTGGCAACGACATCGTTGGAGTAGTCTCCACATGAGGTGTTGGCATCCACATTTTCATAGGAGTGGATGTTCCCGTCACCTGCATTGTAGGCTGCTATCCCTCCTGCAGAGACAAATGCACAAATTAGGGCAAAGCCAAACGCAGTGTGAAGGCAGTTTGTCTTGACCGTCTACTAATTCAGTAAAAAAGACCTTTCAGCTGCTGCTCCTTGCTCCAGTGAGGAAATGCATGCTTTATGCGTAGCATGAAGTGGAGCAGGATGTCAGTGGCTTGGCGGAGGTGTTCCTCACTGTCCCATGAGCCCTTTGGTGTGTGCCCACCACCATTTGGATTGACATCAATCTAGGGAAATATTTGTACATGAGTTCAGAAACCACTGCTATTGAAACAAGAGACACTACTAAGATGGCAGGTGAGTAAAACTGTTTCATTATTACCTGCATCAGCCCATAGGTGTTATATTTTTGAGTCTTTTCATCATAGCACCCCAACCCTCCCGTCAGGGTCTTTCCAGCCCTGCACGATCTGGAGATGATGGCCTCAGCACAACTATATCAATGCATCTAAGCTCTGTATCTAAGTTCTGAGATCTCTGTATAATGTCTGTATGTCGACATGCCATGCTGTTTTTTTTATCCTTTCCATCACTTAGGGTCTGCAATCTGCTATCTGCTATCTTTGCTGTTGTGTAGTTTGTAATCCATTCTGATCTCAAAAATGTAATGACATAATGTATAAAAATCAGTGTTCAGTATGCTGGAATAATGTTGTAGTTTTTGGATTTCCATTACTGTGTGGTAATTTGATTACGCACATTTGTAGGGGGACATGCTCCTCAAGAGCACACAACAAATTACACTAATAAAGTTATTCGAAAGGATATGGCCACAACATTAATTAGTAAGACTGATATTGTACATTGCAAATGCCTCTAAAAATTCACGTTGGGCCATTTGGGGGTCTGTTTATGAATGTATAAAAAAAATATATACAAAATTGTTTTCTCTTAAATTCACTGAAAATGTCATAGGGTTTAGTTTCTCTATGGTCAAAACTCTCTGTAGGTGGGGTTTTGTTTCAGCTGCAGCGAGTCATCAGTCCAGTTCATATCTCTAGCTGGTCATTAGTTCTGCCCACAGTCCAGTCATTTCAGTGGATAGACGACACCTAGTCCAGTGTTTTTCCACCTCTGGCTGAGAAGCAGAGATGCCACCCAAGAACGCCAGACAAGCTTTAAATGACACGCTGGAGGACTTGACCCTCGAGCAGTTACAGAAGTTCTGCTACGCTGTCCTGGACCGCAAGGAAGAGCCGCGGGTCAGACGCCAAGCTGTGGAGGGCAAAAACTGTGTGGACATCGCAGATGTGCTGATTTCAACTTACACAGAGGCAGGAGCTGTTGAAGTGGCTCTGGAGACGCTAGAGGAGATTGGCTGCAACGCGCTAAGAGAGAGCCTTGGTGAGTTTAACATCAGGTGTGTTTATTCAAGGGTGTAGGTCTGGTTTGAGTACAGTGAGGTGAAGCAGAACATGGACGATGAGAGGATGGGTGGTGATGCGGTCTAAACGCAGTATGTGGTGCGTTCAGGTGAGACGTTCGGAGCCCGTAGAAACAGCACTTTAGGGAAGCTCAGTCTGAAACTAATTTCAGACTGGTGAAACCTTTCTGTTTCAATTGCTGACAAATTCTTTGAAATCAGAAATATTAGCATAACACAGCATCTTCTGGAGTCAATAATATTTCACATTTGTGGTGAAGTCTAAAAAAGAAACCACATTAATTGAATCTTTATTAAAGAGATACTCCAGCAAGAACATCAAGATGTTTTACAACTGTTTTCAGAGTCATGTGCGGTATCAATCAGCGATAATCTGAACTGAAAACACAAATTATTCCATCCTAAGAAGTTCCTTATCCTCACCATGTCATTTCACCATTTATTTTGACTTTAATTCTGAGCATTATATTTACTATATTACCTGCCTGCACCCACAGTATTGCTGCTCACTGTCTTTCAATGAATTAGTTCAGTCAACATTGTGTCTTTGTCTACTTCCAGTCGCACAGGACATAAGTAAAGGATCACGGGCATCTCTTTTCCGTAAGTGGACAATTTTGTAGTATGGGAAATACCTTCAGGTCCTCGTGCTTTGTGTTCATATTGATGTGACTTTAATGAACTGAACATTTGTAGGTTATGGTGACATCATGATTGTTGAAACTACCGGTGCCTCAGCTGCAACAGCTCAGCAGGACAAGCTGAAATACTCAGGTAAACACTCATCCATCCATCGGTGGTGACATTTATATATCTTTATCTACAAGGTGATAGTTGTGCTGAGGCCATATTCCTGTTATCTCTCTGCTTAATTTTAAAGGTGTAAAGGCATCACATGCCATGGCAGAGACTGATCTGATAGAAATGAACAACTATAAGTCCACCATCAAAAACGTGGCTCGTCAGAAAGGGGTTGATCCAGCTCTCATTGCTGCCATCATCTCCAGATCGTGCAGGGCTGGAAAGACCCTGACGGGAGGGTTGGGGTGCTATGATGAAAAGACTCAAAAATATAACACCTATGGGCTGATGCAGGTAATAATGAAACAGTTTTACTCACCTGCCATCTTAGTAGTGTCTCTTGTTTCAATAGCAGTGGTTTCTGAACTCATGTACAAATATTTCCCTAGATTGATGTCAATCCAAATGGTGGCGGGCACACACCAAAGGGCTCATGGGACAGTGAGGAACACCTCCGCCAAGCCACTGACATCCTGCTCCACTTCATGCTACGCATAAAGCATGCATTTCCTCACTGGAGCAAGGAGCAGCAGCTGAAAGGTCTTTTTTACTGAATTAGTAGACGGTCAAGACAAACTGCCTTCACACTGCGTTTGGCTTTGCCCTAATTTGTGCATTTGTCTCTGCAGGAGGGATAGCAGCCTACAATGCAGGTGACGGGAACATCCACTCCTATGAAAATGTGGATGCCAACACCTCATGTGGAGACTACTCCAACGATGTCGTTGCCAGAGCTCAGTGGTACAAAAGCAATGGAGGCTTTTAAAACCCGAAGCTGTCCACAACCTCCTCATATCAATCAAATCATATATTTCACACTGTCTGTAACGGATGCAATATGTTAAAACTCTGGAGGACTGGAGGTTTTGCACTCTGATAGCAGTCCCAAAAGAACTGCACTTCCCATAAAGCTGTCATGGATGGAAACACAAATAAATAATTTGAGCTACAACTTTGGCTGTGTTTTTCTTGATGCATATATATTTTATACTTTGGCAAATTAGCACTATGAAATGTATGTCAAAAAAGCAATTAACAGTTCTTGCTTGCAAAGTGCCCATGGTTGTTTTTTCAATTTTCTTTTCATACAAGTTTCTGCCATGTTGGTCTATTAAAGACACTGTTCTTTATGTTCTGCTCGCTTAATCTGTCGACTACTTTCTAATTTAATTGATTAGTTGTTTGGCCTATAAAATATGAGAATTTGGTGAAAAATGTCAATCACTGTTTCCCAAAAGCTCAAGATGACATCCTCAAATGTCTTGTTTTGTCCACAACCCAAAGATACACAGTCTACTGTCATAGAGGTAGGAAATCAAAATGTCAAAATAGTTGGTGATTCATTTAATAGTCGACAACTAATTAATTAATTGTTGCAGCTCTAATGCATTTTGCTCATGAATTCCACAGTTTTCAAGTTTCAAAGATCAACACTTAATAAGCTGCTGACTGAGACATCCTTTGTCAGATTTGTTCCCATTTGTGAGATCATTGACTTCACACTGTGTGGGTGAATTACTGAGGACCCAAGGGAGAACAGTGTCGAGTGTGAAGTCTCGAACGCTTCTCGAGAATGTTGCAAACAGTCAAACCGGGAGCTGAACCATCAACCTGCTCTGAACAGGCAGTACACTCGCTCCTCAAATGAGGGAGTTTCCTCGTGGACTTTGCCTGGTTTACATGCGGCCACATTCAGCTGCTGACTGAACACATGTCCTGTGTCCAGTGAGGGTTATTTCTCATAAATCAGCTGCTTTCACTTTGTTCACTGTTGTGCTTTGACAAGTGGTAATGTTCAATTTGGCTATCAGAAATAATTAATAATTATCAAAGATAATTAATAATTATTAAAATAAATGAACTTTGATTAAAGTCCACCTCGATTGGGGCACCACCTCAAAAATTGGGGAAAAGACAGCCGTTTTAATTGATTTAGTCTCATAAAAATACTAAACTATCAATTTGGAATTATGTTTTATAATTAATTTAATAATTACTACCAAAATTACCACATTGATAGCTAGCTGAAGGATTTTGGAGTTCTTGACAGTGTAGAGGTTGGCAGTGTTCACCCTTGTACAACATTAAAGGAGACAGCAAGTATTAAAACATTTATTAAAACAGAGCAAAATTCAGGGACATCATTTGTTACTCATTAAGGTGAAGGACTTGTACTTTGGTTGTAAGTACAGCTGAAGCAGAGTAGGTATTAAAGACATCTGCTGTTACAGAAACAAAATCAATCAAACAATCTAACTACGTCTCTATGACTAAACTAACAAATAATAGGAAGAGTGTAAGAGTGTGTGTGTGTGTGTGTGTGTGTGTGAGATATAAGGCTGAGGAATGTGAGATGGCTCACAAAGGTGGGGGGAGAGCCCAAATGGTGATGGCCAGACCCCCTGGGGTGTGGGGCAAAGGAGACAAAGGAAGCTAAGTGCTGTTAGCTTATCTTTGTCCCTCAGTGGCCTGTTGCAGACTGTGTGTGTGAGAGAGATAAAGGTGCAGGTTAAGACAGGATGGTTAGTTTGTAGACTAACATCAACTAAACTTAATGGCTGCACAGTAATCTACAACACATCACAATAATCAAACTCAATGAACATTAAAGCAAGTCAATACATTAACAGGGGTAAACCATGTATGCAGTAATGCTATGCTAATTATGCCCAGTTAGAGTTTGTTACCAGTCCTTAAAGGGGTAGAAGAAGTGTCCTTGAGGGTGCTGCTTTCTCAGCTTGTTGCTGGAGGAAAGGTGTGGTTCTTGTCTGTTGCTGTGTGGTTCTGGTTATCAGCTGGCAGACTCTGGGTCGTGCCTGCTGGCGCTGATCTGCTTACTTCAGGCAGGACCTTGTGTCGCTACCATGAAGGAGGTGGCTGCTCTGGACAGACCACACTGAGGCAGAGCTTAGCTGAGTTGAGCTGGTCTCTCCTCTGCAGGAGGAGAGGGAGCAGGAAAGAGCTGGTCTCTCCACTTCAGGAGAGGCATCAGAAAGAGAAAGTTCAGTGGGGGTGAACTGGTTTTCTTGGGCTGAGGTCGTAAAATCATGTGTCCCCTTCGGCCAATGGCGACTGTGGAGCTGGGTGCGGGGTGATTTCACACCTATCTGTGAAACTGGGGGCATTGGGGAAAGGAGCCCAATAGTTTCACACAGAAAAGAAACATGCGGTCTTCACCATGTGCTGTTCACCGTATAGTGAAGCCCAACTGCTTGGGACAGTAAGGAACATCTCTGCCATGGTACTGAGATCTTGGTTTATTTCATCAAACGGATCAACAACAAATTTCCTGGCTGGACCAAAGAGCAGCAGCTGAAAGGTCTTTTTTACTGAATTAGTAAACGGTCAAGACAAACTGCCTTCACACTGCGTTTGGCTTTGCCCTAATTTGTGCATTTGTCTCTGCAGGAGGGATAGCAGCCTACAATGCAGGTGACAGGAACATCCACTCCTATGCTGATGTGGATGTCAACACCACATGTGGAGACTACTCCAACGATGTTGTTGCCAGAGCTCAGTGGTACAAAAGCAATGGAGGCTTTTAAAACCCGAAGCTGTCCACAACCTCCTCATATCAATCAAATCATATATTTCACACTTTCTGTAACGGATGCAATATGTTAAAACTCCTGGAGGTTTCAGTCTGATAGTAGTCCCAAAAGAACTGCACTTCCCATAAAGCTGTCATGGATGGAAACACAAATAAATAATTTGAGCTACAACTTTGGCTGTGTTTTTCTTGATGCATATATATTTTATACTTTGGCAAATTAGCACTATGAAATGTATGTCAAAAAAGCAATTAACAGTTCTTGCTTGCAAAGTGCCCATGGTTGTTTTTTCAATTTTCTTTTCATACAAGTTTCTGCCATGTTGGTCTATTAAAGACACTGTTCTTTATGTTCTGCTCGCTTAATCTGTCGACTACTTTCTAATTTAATTGATTAGTTGTTTGGCCTATAAAATATGAGAATTTGGTGAAGAATGTCAATCACTGTTTCCCAAAAGCTCAAGATGACGTCCTCAAATGTCTTGTTTTGTCCACAACCCAAAGATACACAGTCTACTGTCATAGAGGTAGGAAATCAAAATGTCAAAATAGTTGGTGATTCATTTAATAGTCGACAACTAATCAATTAATTGTTGCAGCTCTAATGCATTTTGCTCATGAATTCCACAGTTTTCAGGTTTCAAAGAACAACACTTAATAAACTGCTGACTGAGACATCCTTTGTCAGATTTGTTCCCATTTGTGAGATCATTGACTTCACACTGTGTGGGTGAATTACTGAGGACCCAAGGGAGAACAGTGTCGAGTGTGAAGTCTCGAACGCTTCTCGAGAATGTTGCAAGCAGCCAAACCGGGAGCTGAACCATCAACCTGCTCTGAACAGGCAGTACACTCGCTCCTCAAATGAGGGAGTTTCCTCGTGGACTTTGCCTGGCTTACATGCTGCCACATTCAGCTGCTGACTGAACACCTGTCCTGTGTCCAGTGAGGGTTATTTCTCATAAATCAGCTGCTTTCACTTTGTTCACTGATAAACCATCCAGAGAGAAAAACAGAATGTACAGAGGACAAGGGGCGGAAGTCATAGTAAAACTGAAAGTAAACATGCTGGCATAAATATAGCCATCCTGCATTGCTAGCACCAAAGAGTGGAAAGAGAGACACTGTGTCGCAGTTACCACATTCCAGTTCGAAAGAGAGCATCAGAAGAGGAAACACCAAAGATGGGTGAGCGCTTGTGTTGATTTCCTGTTGATAAAACCTGACTTTCAACTGTGAACACACTTGTGGTGTAGACACACAATCAAGACTAAGCAAAAACTTTGAACATTTGTAACAGTAATATTGTAACACAAGCGTTGACTGTATGTGTCCTTTAACTTTAATCTTTCATATTAGTTCTTTTGTAGCTCCTGTAGTGGGGCTCTTGTCTGCTAGGATCTGTAGATTATGTAACTGTTACGTCTCTTCATGTCCTCATGCTTTGTGCTTAAGTTGATGTGCAGGTCGTTTGCTGAAAAAAATAATCAAATAAACGGAACATTTGCAGGTTATGGAAACATCATGAAGGTTGAAACAACTGGTGCCTCAAGGCAGACAGCTCAGCAGGACAAACTGACATACTCAGGTGAACACTGTAGTGGAGAAAATGGCAGAACTGTAGAAAAAGTATTCACCCATCCACCTCTGTCTGTATCTACAGTGTTTCTATAGCAATGGATTGACAGGGAAATAAATTAATTTGAGGCCATCTTCATGTTTACTGTTTGGTGTCTCTCGAAAGGTGAGAGGGCATCACACACCATGGCAGAAATTGATGTGGGCAGAATGGAAATCTACAGGTCTAAAATCTTCAGTGTGGGGGCTGAATATGGAATCAGTCCAGCTCTCATTGCTGCCATCATCTCCAGAGAGTCCAGGGCTGGAAATGTACTACAGAACGGCTGGGGAGACTATGACTCCAGCAGAGGGGCGTATAACGCCTGGGGACTGATGCAGGTTGCAACAAATGCTACTATTTTACTCACATCCTCTTTGTGGAGCCTTACTGTAATATTATAGTAACAATGCTCATCCCATTTCATTCTCATCCCTGTAGGTGGATGTTAATCCAAACGGAGGTGGACACACTGCACGGGGTGCTTGGGACAGTAAGGAACATCTCTGCCAAGGTACTGAGATCTTGGTTTATTTCATCAAACGGATCAGCAACAAATTTCCTGGCTGGACCAAAGAGCAGCAGCTGAAAGGTTTGTTTTACTGAATCAGTAGACTCTTACGTGCACAACCTCTCTTCAGACTTTGCTTGGCTTTGTACTCATTTGCATTTGTGTCCGCAGGAGGGATAGCAGCCTACAATACCGGGGATGGACGTGTCTATTCCTATGCTGATGTGGATAGAAACACAACAGGTGGAGACTACGCCAATGATGTTGTTGCCAGAGCTAAGTGGTACAAAGACAATGCAGGCTTTTGACAGCTGAACCTGTCCATAACCTCTGAAGACATTTGACGTTTATACACCTGCCCTGTATACAAATGTAAGCTAAATAAACATGATGAAAAGCAAAACCACTTATGATATGGTATATTCTCTCTGTTTACGGTATATTCTTTGGGTTTCTGTGGAGTTCACCAAATAAAATGTAAGACTTCTTAAGAACCTTTTTAATACCACATAAAATGCAATTTAATTCTGATTCAAAATATTAAAGTATGATGGAAAAACAGCGGGGATGATATGGCCTATTATTACATCACATTTTCAATACTTCTCAGCAGGATGCAACAATAATTCTTAATCAGTGCAACCTGAAAATAAATGAATGAATAAATTAATTTAATTAATTATAGATTATTAATAAATCACAAGTTAAAAGGCAGAAAAGTAATATTTTCTGTAGTCTTTATGTGGTTAACTGCACTGCTCTTGAGGCAGATTCTGGATTCAGGACGTATCTGGGTTTAAATTACACATCACTTAATACGGATGGTTAATTTGAACTTGTTTCAGCTGCTTTCAAGGTGAGAGAAGTAATTAAATAATGTCTGTGTCAAAGCTACATTTATACAGTGTTACATCTGCATACCACAAAGGGAAAGTAAAAGTTCAGCCCTACATTTATACCCTCGGTGCACTCATGCGATCACAGATCTGCAGATAATATGGACGAGTCATGTGGGAAACACAAGAGCATTTCTCTTATAAACTGAATGAATATCTTTATCTTCAATATAACAGATACTTATTTAATGTACTCTGTCAAATGAACGAGACTGCTGCACCGTTCAGATTCAAAGTCTCATTGTGCCTGTTACAGTCAGTGGACTTTGTTTCATGCAAATCATGCTTCTTTTTTCCTTCACTTTCCTCACCAGAGCAATACCGAGCAAGATTATGTGGTGATAGTGTGGCTTAAATAAGCCATTTAGCATGCCCATCTTGCAAAGTCTGAGGCGAAAACAGGAAATAGTAAAATCTTGTCCCTTTAAAGCTCAAGACGAGGCAAAACAGATTATAAAACGGTGCAGCTTTAATGTTTGCTTTAACAAAAAACGAGGACAAGGAATCTGTTTTTTAACAGACACTTACACAAAAAATACTTACTGATAGATACCAACCTGACTAGACTCAAAACACTCACAAGAAACTCTCAACACACTGACTAAAGATGCTGGAACGCTAAACATAAGGGTACAAGACAATCTGGCACACAGGGAAGGGAGCACAGGTGGAAACAACCAGGACGGGGCAGAGAATCGCAGGAGTAGGAAACACACAATGGCAGGAAGTCAAGGGGCCTAAAACGAAAGGGAAAAGTTGCCACAATGAAACAGAAAGTAACTGAAAAACACATTAACTCAACTTAACAAACTTGTCGAGACATAACAACTTCAACTGTGATATGTATGTATGTGTGTGATATGTTGTGGTATATAAACCTATAATCTGGACCTCCCTGATGAAGAAACACTGGAACATTTGTATTGAAGGTGCACAGTAGTTTCTTATCACCTTACTATGGATTCTTTTCATATTTTCAAACTCTCCTCTATTGTGATATTTGTGTAATAATCTAATATGAGCCTCAACTACGTCTGTGCCGCTCTCTAGTCTGTTCATTAACCTTTTTGTGGTTGTTTAAACATCATATATTGTCATATGTCATATATTTTGCTGTGCTGCTTTGAAATATGTAGCAGTGAAGTCCCTTCAAGTCCTCATGGTTTGTAGGTGTGTTGATGATGATGATGTAATAAAGTGAAAAGGGTCAGGTTATGCAAGCATCATGAGGGTTGAAACAGCTGGTGCCTCATGACAAACAGCTCAGCAGGACAAGCTGGGATACTCAGATAAACCCAGGGGATGACTGATCTGATGGTGAAGAAATCCACAGTAACCATCTATCTGTATATACAGCGTGACTATGTCAGAGCATAGACAGTAAGGTAGATGCATATACAGTTTGTTGCACTGAGGCCACGATCCTGTTCTCTGTTTTACACACCATGGCAGAGACTGATGTTATCATTTCACACAAGAAAAAGCAAGGGAATGTGAATGCTTGCCCTCGCTTGTCTTATTCGTATGGAAAGGGAGGAGTAAAGTGAAGGATATTCCATTGGTTGCAATCTGCAACCTCACCGCTAGATGCCACCAAATCCTACATACTGCCCTATAAAGACTAACTTTGCAATACAGTAACAGTGTTCATCCCATTTCATCCTCATTTCTGTAGGTGGATGTTAATCCAGTTGGAGGTGCACACACTGCACGAGGCGCAGTGAGAACCAAGATCTTGACTTTTTTTTGGGACTAATCAGCAAACGTTTTCCTGACTGGTCCACGGAGCAGCAGCTGTTGTTGCCAGAGCTCAGTGGAACAAAAGCAATGGAGGCTTTTAACAGCTGAAGCTTTTCATCAACAAAAATCTCCCAGAAATCATGAGGGAAACACTCTGTAATGTGCGCCCTGTGTCAAAATGTAATTTTCTAATACAATCTAATATTCCTATTTATTGTTATATTATCCTATCAGTGTGAACTCTTGCTGTGTTCACCGTAGCCTTGTGCACTTCAGTCCACCGCTGTTAAAGCCTTTCCTGGATTTAGACTGTTAGACTGCTACACCACATTAATTCCAGCAATTTGTTTCAACAGCTTTCAAAGTGAGAGAGAAGTCATGTACAGGTAGTGTCACCACTCCGTATCAAAACTACATCCCTACAACATTAAATGTGTGTACTGGCGAGGGAACGTAAAAGTTCAGCTGCATTTCAACAGCATTTCCCAAAAAAACTCCCATCTCTTCCCCCTTACTCCCAAACTGAATTCGCTGACTGTCATCTTAAGTAATGACATTCATTATTTTGTTAAGAGCCACACCAGCAAAAAATTCTCAGCTAATTAAAAAAAACACACAAATAATGGTAAACATTCTTGTAGATAAATATGAAATACTGTATTTAAAGTGTGAGTCACTCAGAATACTTAACACTATTTGGAATTTTTACAACTGACAGTAGATTCAAGTTAACCTTGACTTCCATATTTTGTTTTCTGCAAGGGTCACAAGGGTCCTAGAATTCTAAAATATAAATCACCATAGCTTTGTAAGGTTTGACTTCATCATAACAACAACAACACAGTCAGCAGCTTTCTGTCCTGAGTGCGTTCGGCTGGTTTTTGGAAAAAGCTGAGGATGTTGTCTTGGCTGTGTCAGAGTCAGTGGTAGGTGCAGTGGTGCTCCTGGTGCTGGCGCAGGTCCAATTTGTGCGGGAAACTGTAGAGGCAGCGAGAACAGTGGTAGGGGCGGTCGTCCCTGTGTTTACGGCTGTGGGTGATGAGGTTCGAGCTCTGGCTGAATGCCTTCCCGCATATCTTACACACATGTGGCTTCTCCCCTGGGACACAAACGCATCACAAGTTATTTACAGGATGTTTTAAACTTAATAGATTTGCAAAGGACTGCTCCGCCCAGTTCATCGAGTTACCCAAGACAAATAAAAGAGAAATAGCACTTAAAGGTGCACTGTGTAGGAATTGGCCACCTGCTCCCAAAAAAAACGGGGCAGCATTTCACCTTATTCTTCCTTAACCCCTTGAAGGTCCTCAGAAATAATCACGTTAAAGATCCTTACACACATAAATGTGTATGCATAAAAACAAGCCATAAAAATGTTAAAAATCTTTCTTTTTTTTTAATTTTTTTAAAATAGTTTTTTAGACCAGCATCAGCCCTAATCATACATATCAAATTTTAATTAGTTTTTTAAAAAATTAACCCTTAAATTGCCATGTTTCTGTCATGATGCGCATCATTTTATGGTCTAAAATACACAAAAAATACATGAAAAAAATTGAGAACTCACCATCTTGCAAAATTATAAGCAATATGCATGAAAAACTGATAAAATATGCTAAAAATAAAAATCATAACACACTAGAAAGTGCTGAAGACCCTCAAAGGGTTAATAAACCAGTGCCCTCAATGAATCTCAAGAGATGGAGCCAAGTCTCCGTAAAGATGTGGGCACAAACAGTCTCTGATTTCCCATTGCTTGGCCAGTCTGGGACCTATTTGGCCAACTACATCTTCCCACGACCGCAGCCAGGTCCAAGCTGTGTAGCTTAGCTCTAATCCTGGTGTATCACAGGGTCTCTACTCTCTCCACTGGGATGGTCGCACCGCCCGCTGTGGTCTTTGGTCTTGCTGGTGGTCGTAAGGTGCCAGCTCGTAATACAAACCCTACACTTCATTTTCAATACCTGAGTATTTGTGTCACACCGCCGATCATTTCAAAGTTCGCTGGTCTTAATCCAACCCGAAAAGATAGCAGGTTGAAACAAAAATTTAGCAATGCTTGAAGGAGCATCACTGTTGCCCCTCAGGTGCAAAGTGGTATAAAGTGAAAGTATGGGCCGGAGCTAACTGATTAACATGCTAACCTCAGTAGATATCTCTGCAACACCAACAATAGACCTCTTTGACATAACGTCAGTGATATTTTTTTTTTAGAAACTCAGGCCTTATCTTACACATTGGTCCTTTAAATGGTTGAACATATCATGTTATCTAATTCACTTATACATCACCCATACATCTTGAAATTGCTTGTTATTTTCCTACTGAAAACAAAATGCACGATTTACAGTAACAGATGGACATTTGAGAGGCTCAAACTGAAAAATAATCTAAAGGTATAGTGTGACATTTTAGGAGATATTCATACTTGTATTCACTTTCTTACAAAGAGTCAAATGAGATGAAGATTAATATCATGTTCACATCTGTATGGTAGATTAGCTGAGTTTAGCATTAAAGACTGGAAATGGGGGGAAAACAGTTAGCCTGACTCTGTCCAACAAAATCCATCTCTTTTGTAACGTCATGTATTGGACTATTTCTTGGACCTGTGTTTGCAGTGACCAAACAAGACATGGTCCAGTGCCTCATATTTTCACGCTGTGATTTTCTACAGTTTAAACAAATGAGATTTAACTTTAGTTTCAAGCAAAGTAGAGGACATCGATTTCCATATGCTTATATGGCAGTTGTGTTTGAGCCATTTTCAAACACAGAATTGAAATAGAAAAATGTTTCTGAATCAATTTTTTTTCATGTAAACGCCAGACGATGATACGAACAGTCTGCTATGGTGACAATAAAAAGAAAACACTATAAATGCTTGTATACACTGATTTTTTAGATTGAAACAATTAGCATCAGTTTTATTTACCACTGTAGGGAAATAAAACTGAAACATTTCATATGGAGGATGTCAGTTTTGGACTTTCATATATTAATAACAACCAAAGATAATTTTTAAACCCACCGGTGTGTATGAAGGTGTGTTTCTTCATGTCGGACTTCTGGTGGAAGCTCTTGCCACAGTACTGGCAGGGGTAGGGCCGGGTGTCTGAATGGATGAGCAGATGAGTGGAGAGGGTGGAGGAGCGCTTGAAGACTTTCCCACAGACTGTACAGCCAAACGTCCTCTCCTAAAACAACACTGCTGTAGTTATGAATCCAGGAGTGTTATGTGCATGACATTGGTCATTTTAGTGTGTATTTTGTCCAAAGGCATGAGAAGATAATTCCATAGAAGAAGAAATGTGGTGCTGACCTTGCCTCTGCATCGTTTCCGCTCAGTATCTGTCTTGCGTGCTGGTGACAGAGGTGATCTGCTGTCATGACTTTTACATATGTGACTCTTTAGACTTAATAGACATGAAAATATCTGCAAAGACAAGATGCACACAGTTTAACAGTACAAAACTAAAGAGGTAATTTTAGACTTCAGGGGAGCTGAGATTATGAGAAACTGGTTAAATATGTGAAAAGGTTTACATTTCTTGGAACTAATGTCCTCATGCTAATCATTTTTTTGTTTAGTTTCTGGTTTGTAATTGTAATCTAATAGTGAGATGCCATACTTTGCTACAGAGTGGACACTCTTGCATCGGACCACTGATCCTCAAGCAGCCACTGCTCCTGGTCTCCCTCAGGATCTGAGGATGCTGGTCTTCCAGTCCCGCAGACAGTTTGTCTGGAAACCATACGGCTGGTGTGGGAGACCGAGACTGGACCTTTTCCACGGGGCTAAAAGTGTTAACAGGACTGCAGGGCTCAGCAGGTCTACAGTCTAAATACAAAGACAAATAAGTTGACTGGCATCCATTTATGCAACCCTGTGAAACCTTGAAATTATACACTTTTGAATAATTTGTTACCATCAAATAACTAATAAATCTGTTCTGTGGCCTCTGCTTTGAACCCATCACTGCTGCATACTGCAAACCATATTGCTATTTATAGTTGTCTGGCAAGCATTTGTGCATTTTCTGTCTTTGTAAAGTCTTGCTTGACATGCTTGTGATGAAGGCCTATCTGAATAAACAAACATGAAATAGGTCTGTCACCCACCATAAGATTTGGCACTTAATGGCTGAACGTGCCCTTTTCCATCAGAGTGGCTGGCAGCAGGAAGGTCCTGCTGAAACAATGTGATGGGCACTGTGTTATTATCTGATGTATCTGCTGTGGAGTACTCCAGGGATGTATCCCAGGACCCCGTCCTTTTTCCTAGCTGGCTAAATGTTACTGGGGTCGATCCAGGACTGGGGCTTCTAGTTGCGGGCCGAAGATGATGGAACCCTCCTCGCTTCACCAAGAATGAACGAGGCATCACTCAGGAGGGAGGAAGACCTGCTCTACATTTGAAATCCAATTATCCTATAGGATTAAAAAATAAAACAAATTCCATTGTTACAGTAAGGATGACAGTTTGGTTTTCTTTATCTGGATCTTACTGGTTATAGATTTGTATAAGCTATGAAAACTAAATGGGCAGTCTATATGTACCGTACCACCTGATCCACCGTAACTTAAATCAAATACTAGAATGACTCAAAAGCTCGACACAAGGCAAAACAGATTGTAAAAGATACAGTTTAATGTTGCACAAAATACAACAAGGACAATATATAAACCAGGGAAGGGAGCAATCTGGAAATAATCAGGGTGGGGCAGACAATCACAGAAGCTAGAAACACATAAGGGCAGGAAGTGAAGGGACTTGATACAAGAGGGAAAAGTTGAACGGCACAACAAAACAGGAAATAACAGAAAACACATTAATTAAACTTAACAAACTTCACAGGACCTAAGGACACCTAAGGATTACGCATGGTATTTGTATTACCCAAAAGAGGGCAGCAGAACTGTACATTCAGTAGTTTTGTTTCCAGCTGTGTAAATACTGCATGAACATGTACAGAGAAAGTTTTTTGTGTTGGTTTTGCCATATGTGTTCAGCTAAAAATGACCCAATATGACACTGTGTGCTCTGGACGAGGTTTTCATCTGTGTTTTATTCTGATCATTGTTGCCTACATGGTGGACCAGTTCAGCAGCCCCTGAGGATTACTTATTTAAGTCAGGGGTCCATTTTTGTCACATCCAACTAGAGAATCTTTTTCTATATTCACACTGCAAGTAAAAGTGGCCCAAATCTGACTGAAACTGACATTTGGACCTATATATCCTACAAACTTGATCTGTGACAATGTGTGCCTGTCATATCAGAATCACAACTATATCACTTAACAGCAACACATTTTGTGACTCAGTGCTAGCATTTGAACAAAAGGTGAAGCTGCAGTGGATTTCAGTGGAGGACCCTGAGGTGTGATACCACATAGCAGTGACATAACTGTTGCATGTTTAAAAGTATTTTAAAATATCAGTAAAACAAGACTCATTAAGACTTGAATGAAAGAAGCAGCTGTTGTACATGATGACAAAATACACGAGTGGCTACATATCTCTGCTGTAGAAAGCATCACTCTGATCAGTTCAGATACTCCAACGAAATCAATAAACACTTGTTTTAACACCCATCTAAACAGATTATGAGGCTGTATTAAACACAGACTGATTTAGTGTTTGTATGGAGAACAAAGGTGGAACACAGGCACAACATTATCACCGGTACCGGTTAACTACTTTAACTACTTTAATGCAGCTAGTTAGTTTAGACCAGTGTTCCAAACCTAGATGTCGGACCCCTCCAAAAGGGTCATAAGGAAAATCTGAGGGGTCGAAAATAATTCTGTATATATATTTTGGCCTTTTCACTAAACCTTGCTTTCTCTGTGAAATAATTGATAAAATGCTATTTGAATGAAAGTTTGGAGCTGAAGTTGAAGTTTAGAGGCAAATTGCTGAAACTTGACGAGGGGCCCTGACTGGACATTGTAAGGGCTCACAAGCCAAAAAGGTTGGAAACCACTGGTTTAATCTTCAACAACACATCGTATTTTAAAAGCCTATCGTATGTTTTTTTTAAATATTTGTCTGAAATATAACTCATATCTTCAGCTATTATAGCCAAGGTCAGGAAATCAGTTAACACGTTACATTTGAGAAAGTATGGACGTTTTTAAGGTGGGGAAACATTTAGAAACCCTTTTGCCCTCAGTCACAAGTCATAATGTGTGTGCATTTGCTCATGGGTTTATATTTCTAATCTCTTCTTTTTTACTTTGAGATATTTTGTATGCAGAGCAAAGTGTGAGTGTTCTTATTTGCATGATATTTGCTTGTTTGTGTTTCTCCATACATATGCACGTCTTTTCTAAAATGGTTTTCAAAAACATTAGATGCCAATTTTAGAACTAGCTAAATCACATTTTATATATTAAATCCAGCTGTGAGGGAGTTAGTTTACTTGTTGACATACAGTATATCAAGTAATCCATTTCATTTGCATACTTCTATGTACGATGGGTATTTTTGGTACTGTTAAGCTCAGAAGGATGACACGTGGTATTCAATATAAACTAGACTGAAAAACCCACTGTGAACAGTGAAACAAAATCTGGCCCATATTTCCCGTCACACTCAGTATGAATGGACAACCAGCTCAAGGAAGGGTAGAGCTGATTCTTTCATTCTATAATGATACGAGTTTAAATTATTTACTTCTACAGTGACGCCTAAGGCTTTGTTTTTGAGCATGTCGACATAACGACAGCTCAACTGAATCTGTAAATGGATTTTTTCTGTAACTCAATCTGAACACAGTTTTAACAATTATTAAAGAATGTGTTTGCTGTCTGTAAAACTATCAAATGTGGAAAAACTGAGATTTGTGAATGTGCCACTGTATTTCAGAAGAGCAAAGGTGTTTCCGTAAAATCGACAGCTCTCTTTTTATTTGATTTCTCCTTTGAACTGATTTAGTAATAGCTCATAAACAATGAATGTGAATGTTAATGAACTCTGATATTCACAGTAAGACAACTAAAAAAGATCTTGTTACAGGCTAGTTGTACATTTATTTTTGCTTTTCCCTCTTTACTGAAATGATTGAGAGAAAGATGAAGAAAAAGATCGTGTATATTTGTTGAATATTGACTATTGCAACATAACATGTTTTAGCATACTCTTAGTCTAAAAACATAGGAAAGGAAAATATACATTGGTAAAACAGCCCATAAGTGTGTTAAAAGTTAAGTTAAAAGAAAATAAACACTAACAGACCAGAACAAAAGTGTAGTAGTTCTCATTTAACCAGAAATATAAAGATAGTTTTCATGAATAAAATGCAAATACTCACTAGATTTTTCCACCGGTGCTCCTTAACGTCACACACGAAGTTCAGGCTAATACTTTGTACAAAGTGAGATAAGACAACGTGGAGTCAGTGTGTCACATATGAGGTCAGTCTTCTCTGAGGTGGATCGTGAGCCGTTGCTGTTCTCTGTCTGTCAGTGTGATGACAAGGAAGGACAAGGAAGTGTTTCAGCTCTGACACCTCTGAGCTGACAACCACACTGTTTCCTCACACACAAACCCAAACACTTCACACTCGCAGCAGCACTAAATCTGTCCAGCTCTACTTTTGTTGTGCAAACCGTGGATACGTTGCAGTGGTTTGCAAACTAAACACAGCATCAGATTAATCTAGGGAAGACAGATGAAGCCGATGATATGAGAGGAAGAGGGTTAATGACTGTGCAGAAAATTCTTCAGAAAGTGTTGACACACTCTGTTGACACAGTTGTATTACAAAATAGACCACCGAGGTCAGGTTTAAAAGAAGCTGGCTGATGCAACAGCATTTTCCGTTTAAATGTTCACTGAAATCATAACGAAAATGAATGAGAAAGCGGCACAGGAAGGGTAAATGTGGGAATGGTGGGTAACAATTTTCTATCCTTCTAATCTGGCCATTTTTTTTTGCATATATACTCTTTTACTTTATATGCATCAACTTGGTATTTGCTGTTCGCTTTAAGAATAAACCTTAAAATACTATATATTTATCTCACTGTCGACAATTACCAATAAAAAGACCTAATAGGACTGATTCTACTAACAATTCGTGAGCCCAAGCCTGATAAAGCTTTTTCCTTTCTGCAATAAAGCTCCACTGTTGTCCAAAAACTAGTTTAAGCACATCAGTGAGCCACATCACTGCACTGTCTCACATGTTGTTGTCAATATTACAAACCTGTGCATAGTAGATCATTTCAAGTCAATTCCAAATACGCCTTCCTGGTACAGTGAATACTCAACAGGTCTCAAAATGTGTATTAATCCACTGCTGAAAATAGTCCCCAACAAATTTACTACCTACTTCTTTTTGAGTGGTGGCCAGAAAGTTTTCAGTACCAGCAAATGGGCTAAGGGGGGAGTCAGAAAGCATTGACAGATCGACTACCACAGTTTTAGTAAATGTCCCATTTGACCTTTCTCCTCTAATTATGTGTTTTAGGAAATATATTCACCCACTGATAAAAAAAACAACACGAGACATTTGCAAAGGTGCAATGTCAAAGTTTATTTTGTATCATTCATAGGATACAGAACACTGAAATGTATTTTTCCCCATCATACTGGAATTTATATAATCTTTACTGTCATTTAATATATTTGATAACAACATCAGTTGAATTGCAAGACAGAAAGAGAGAGGGTGGACAAGGTTCCCGGGTATGATGCTGAGGATATCAAACAGCCGTCACATACAGTGCATAAATCTGAGAAATCCTACACCATACTAACCAGGATGATTAAATAAATGTCTGCTTTTCCTTACCGTACTGTAAGGAAACACCGTTTTGCACTGCATTGTCTTACTTCCTGCTTTAAATCAGGGAAAACATGTGGATGTTCCATTTTCAAGATGACAAATCTGGAGCAACACAGTGTGATTGTATTTCAATCCACACAAAATTCACTTTATATTACATGGCTGTTTCATGAAGGGCTGTAGTGGCGGACTTGTCAATGAAACCCTCGTTAAACGCACATGAAGTCATTTAGCATAGTGTGTAAATCTACCTACCTTTTATGGCACATTATGATGTTTAATCAGTATCATCTTATGTAATGCTGTTTGCAGAGGAAACCAAAGTACTGATGGTAATTATAAAAATAATATTAAGGATGACAGCTTGTACCATATTCAAAAGTAATTTACAAACATATCAAAATGTTTCATCACAGTAGATAGAGTTGTGTTTAGACAGTGGTGAGAACAGAGCACCATCACTGAACAGCAGTGTACAGATGTGTCATAATGTGTTGGAGGATACCAAGTTCTGGTCAGGGTCTAGATTAGGTTTACTTTTGGAGAGGAAACTGAGACTTAGCTTCCTATAATTAGTTGATGCATTTTTTTTTTACTGGAATCCAAACTGAAATATTAGAGTTATGATCCTTAAGATTTCTGTCATGGTAGATCTGGCAGTCCCTGTGATTAGTGGTGGTAACAGCAAACGCATTTTAATAACACAGCTCCCAGAGATAATTCTAAAACATGCTCAGAGTGGCTACTCAGAAACAGAACGGAGGAAAGAGGAGCAATTTGTTTACAGTGCAGCCAAACAAATCATGGGCTTTTCATACAGGATACTAAGGGTCAGGTTATGCTCAAGAAGAAGTAGTTCATATGACGTGCTGTGCAACCGCATCAGAGGGCAAAGATGTTTGTAGCTGTTCAGAGCAGCCACACTTGAAGGCAGGGTGAAAAGCTGGCTGTCATTAAGACGAGAAAACATGATATTGTTTAAATTAGTGACAAGAATGAATTTCAAATCCTGCTTACTTCCTCATTGTCAACAATATTTTCCTGACATGATAATACTGAACCCACCATCCAGTGTTACCCTGAGCATTATATGAAAAGTATATATGCAGAAACATAAGCCTTCCACATAATGTCCAGTACATGCATTTATCTTTTCCTGGAAATCCACCGAATCCCACGAGGAACAGTGTGAATGCATTGACTAGTTATTGCCGGCCAGAAATATTATCAAATGAGGTTTGATAGAAGAAGAAAAAAAAAAATCTTAAGGATTGTAACTTACAGAGAGAAATTCAGCCAGTTATGATCGAAAGTAAACATTTCAAAGAGCCTAAACTCACGGCCAACAGAGCCAGTTTACACTCGGTACATACAAAGAACTAGAAGGAACTTGGCTTCATCTGCTCAGATTATATCCAAACACTGATTTCAGTGTTGATATTTCAGTTATTACACCCACCAATGACCACTAAAAAGCTGTTATTTGCAACAGTATAGTGGGCAAACCGACATCCTCTTTAGCTCTTTGATGGCCATTACTGGAAGATCGAATTTCCTTATTTCTTAGAAGATGGCACTACTTCACCACTCCTTATACGTGTTGGGGAAAAATGTTAGTTAGCATTGTGAAGCAGAAAGAAATTTAGAAAAATCCTCCAACATTAGTTTCAAGAATAATGAAGCACAATACAAAGTTTGGATGGATAATCTTGGACAAAAATACTTAGATTACGTCAAGGTCCCTCTTAAGAGCTGAAGATAATGAGAAATTATCCCACCATGAATCCATTAATCCACACATCTGTCACTGCTTAATGTCATGGACAGTGACTTCCTGGTTCTCTGTAGTGCAAAGAGCAGATCACTGCTCTACATATGTGACCCTGTTTGATAAACTATACACATTCACCATCTTCAGTAAGACTTGACCGACAGTGATACAGCTTTAATCTTATCTATATACTTTTGTTCCTTACACTGTATATTTCAATATCTCAATATCTGTATTACACCCATTTTTTCTACACAGAATATATTTATGTTTGATATGTAAAATATTTTCCACCCGCACACTCCCCAGTCATGACGACAGCCTTGTTGTTGGCGACCTTACAATATCAACTGCTTTCTTCACTTTCAGTGGCCCACATGCTGCAATTTGTAGCTGTCAAACAGTGATATATATGAGCACATGAACTGGTGACTCCAGATCAGCACTGTTGCCTGGATTCCTTTTTGCTTTGTATGGGTCACTGGTACTTAAAAGTACAGTTTGATGTTTTGGGGAAATACCCTAATTTGCTTAGGTGAGAGGACTGACACACTGACATGTGTGCCTGTTAAATATGAAGCTACAGCCAGCAGCTCATTAGCTTAGCATAGCAGAAAGACTGGAGCGAGGCAGACTTAGCTAGCATAGCTCTGTCCAGGGGTTAAAAAAAAAAATCCGCCTATGAGGCGCAAGGAGGTAAAATTCACTAATTAACATGTATCTCATTTGTTTAAAGTGACTTAAAAACTATGCAGCATTTGAAAGAGGAAAGAAACTATTCATTTTCAAGTTAAAGTTTAACTAATGAACAATAAAATGCACCCTTTTAACACACTCAGGGGTTTTGCTGCTACGTTTGGTTTGGTATAACCAGGATCATGTGTTAGCAAACCTTGCATTGTATTTTTCACTAAAATCAGAGTCAGTTTACTGGCTTTATGACTCCCTTCTACTTGTGCTAACTTTACTTTATGTTTTACAATTACATCACTCTGCTGAACCGTGAAGCAAAAAAAAAAAAACTACTCAGTCCCCAAACCTTAAAAGTAAAAACAAGTTGGGATTAGGTGCCTGGCTTGTGACTGTGCACAAGAAGTCACTATGCCATGGAATAATCCAGCACATGAAGCCCCTGCTAAGCTAACTGGCTGTAGCATCATGATTAACGGACAAATAGCAGGGTGGTGTCCATCTTCTCTCCTAAACCCCATTGCTAAAATGCTATTCTTTTAACTCACACGTACACAATGACTATGCTTGGTTTTATAGGAAACCAAATTGTTCCCGTCATTGCTAAATGGTGAAGAAGCTCCAGGGGAGAAATCAAGTTAAACTGCTCACTTTTCAGATTCGATCAGTCTGCACAGTAGTTTTCAACCTAATCTATGCCAGAGTTAACAGGAAGTTGCATGTTCACCTCACAAAGATTGAACAAAACTAAACAAAAAAAGAGAGAGAACAAAATGGAAGAAGTAAATCCAAAATCATAGCAGCACATTTTCCGTCTCTGAAACACTCAGTCACAGTAAACCTGTAACAGACGACTGGTTGGCACAAAGGACGGTGTAGGAAGTTTGGCCTCTGTCGGTATCTCTACACTCCTATAGTTTCATATAGTTTCATATACATATATAAAAAATAAAAAAAATATCAAAATAAATTACAACATATAAATAATTAAAAAAAACAAAACAAAAGATTTGGCAACATTGATTTTTTTCCTTCCTTTTTTTGTGGGTTACGATGCATGCGTTTTGACACGAGCTGCTGTATTAGCTCTCTTGCTTTCTCGTCATCTGCAAATCACAGACACAGACGACACACATATCTAGTGTGATAAAGAGTTCATGATTCATTTATGAATGCCATCTTGTGATGTCCTTACAGTTTGTTGTCTACATATTCCTACACTGCAATTGTCTTTTTAACACTGCTGAGAGGTAAATGGATGGCTGATGGTTTCTTTTTTTTTTGTGTTTGTGTCTCTTCCTAAAGAGAGGCATAAAAAGGGAAAAGAGAGGATAGAGATGTATTTCACTCTGAACCAATCAGGAAGGAGAGTTATATATGGGTAGACAGAGCATACAGTGTGTCCAGTGGCTATTACTCAGTTTATAGGGAGAGTTATTTCTGTCTACCCATGTTTCTCTCTTCGTCACAGTCACAGATTCAGGTCCAGTGGTCGATTTGGAGCAGCGAACAGCAACAAGTCTTGCTTGTCCAGTTTCAGTCCATTTTGTTTGCTTCTGTGTCATATGTTTGTGTTTGGATGGATATGTATTCTGATGGACAGTTTCTGGCGTAGTTATATGTGGGAACAAGGAGAGAGGCTTTTTTTTTGTCAGGGAACACGGGATCAGACGGTGTGGGGAACAAGGTGGTGGAGTCAGTAACAGGAGCGGAGACAAGGGTTAGTGATGAAGAGGTCCAATCAATGCCACTATGTCTGGATCAAGTTAAAGGTAAACACTGGAAAAGCTGAGAATGAGGACTGGATTGGATAATGCAGTCCCCGTCTACAGTAGTAGTTCTGTCCCGTAGAGCTCCAGTGTCTCTTTTGGCCAAAGAAATCCAATGAAACCGTCACTCCTCCTCCAGGCCTCAGTTATCCAGCCCCTCGGCACACACCATGCTGCCGTACAGCTGCTGTGGATCCGGATGTGTCCGCACCCGCTCATCTGCCTCGCTGTCCGTGCTACCCTCGCTGTCGAGGCGGGCAGACGGGTGACACGGGCCGGACAGGGTGGGGTAAAGGGCGCTGGCAGGCAGTGGGCTGGTGAGGAGATCCTCGTCTGAGCTCAGGTAGTCCCCCTCGGCAGAGGTGGGGCTGGCCAGACAGAGATCAGGGTAGTTGGTACTTCCACCTCCACCACTGACCCTGGAGCTGAGGGCTGCCTTGTGTCCTCGCAACTGCCTGATCTGAACACAGAGAAGAATGTTTTACTTTAATCAGGTTTTGTCTATTTTTCAGTGGTATTTACACTACTTTAATTTACTGAAAGCAGGAGGGCTAAGATTTTAAAAGCCTACATTATTGTGTATTTCACTTGTCAATGTTGTGTGTAGTGTGTCTCTCAATAATTAATTCTTCATCCCCACCCTGTCTATACTATGCAAACGTGTATTTTTGCACCCACACTTTTAAGTTTGTATCAAAATTAGTTAAATCTGAATCACTCAACTAAGTAAATAGAAGCAACAGTCGATCATTACTTTAAGACATGAAGGTCAGCCAATCTGAAAAAACTGTATCCTCAGGTGCAGTCACCAAAACCATCAAATGCTATGACGAAACTGGCTCTCATGAGGACCCCCCAGGAAAGCAAGACCAAGAGTTACTTCTGCTGCAGAGGATAAGTTCATTTGATATAGTTTATAGAATTCTATAGAACCTTTAACATCTGCTGCACCCGCAGAGATATAATGACTGCAGATGCCTTCCTTTACATACATCAGAATCCACACAGTATACAATAATAGAGGAAGTCTATTATGTGTTTATCTCAAAAGTGCACACACGTCTTCCAGATCAGTGTTGATGTTGATGTTTGAAAGGCTGATCACTGTGTGATATCTGTTAGATGAGAATTTGCAAAAGCAGGGGAATTTTTTTTTTTTGACAGGTTATTGGGTGCGAAAAAATCCCCCTGTGAAACACACTAATCTGTATTTTGCGTGCCATTTTGAAGTTGTGCAAATAGGCCAATGGGGTCTTTAAGGGTTAAATCACACACAAGTGGTCCTGACAGGAAAGTCAGATGCATGCTTTTGGCATGTCACCTTTGCATGTACCACAGTGACTCATGACAAATCTCAGCGGTTTTTGTTTCCCCCTATCAAACGCCCAAGCTACTTTTGGGGCGGGGGGGCAGTGGTTAACCAGTGGAAATATTTTGTGTCTGACTGCTTGTCAAGCTACAGCAGTTTTTTGGGGTAATTTTTTTAAATCATTTTGTTTTTCCAATATAAACATATTAATATCAAAAGTAGCAGAAAACTGTCAACATGCCTAAATATAGAGAAATGTGGTGTTTTTACAAAATTGCTTAACTCATGTCAAGCTGAATCACAGTGAATATATCTATATATGTGTAAATATGCGTGTAAAGTCATTTCTGCTGCATTATGTACAATCTGTCATCATGTATCAGCACTGTCAATATGAAACTTATCGCTTAGAGTACTGAGATTTTTCTAAATTGTTCACAGCTTCCACATTTGTACTCATGCAAGTTTCGGTCTCATCTATAAAACCACTGCTTTGATTAAAAAAATGGTGGGGGGAGTAGAAGAAAAGAGAGGAGAGGAGCGTTAAAGGGCAGGGCAGTCTCATCACACCCCCTCACTTTGAACACTTCCCTCTTTGTCACGCACTGCCACTCTCAGAATGATCAAGCTCAGGGTGCATTCTGGGTGAGGAACTCTGAGTCTCCAAAACAGGGCTGGAAAGATCTTTACGTCGCTTTTAAGTGAAATGAAAATGTGGAAATCAGCAAAATGCAAATACATGTTTTCAGCTGACAACGACAGTGTACAAAAGCCTCACAGCTGTGGGTTCATCTACGGCAGATCAAAATACCTTCGACTCCTTTTTCAGGATTTGAAGTTCACTGTGACCCAAATGGTGAGAATATGTTTGCCGGGGAGGAGCAGTGGTCTCTTATTACAAGAAAGACATTGGCACAACTGTGAGCGTATCTGGGTTAAAGTGACGTCTGTTATGAGGCTGCATGTAGATGACAAGGTTTTTCTGTGGTGGTTAGCCAGACTGCAGGAGATCAACCTACAGTATAAACGCACTGTGTGTCTGTGTATGTCTAACAGAAGGATACAAACATGCACAGTGCTGTGCACATATTTAAAGGAAGTAGTATGATTCCTTCCTGGGTTGCAGCGGTGAAAGTGACAGTGAGTATTTCTATGAAATAAACAGTGCTGTTCAGTGTGTGTGTGTGTCCAACCTCGTTTTTGAGCTCAGTGATCTGGTCCCGGAGCTGGTTGATATACTGTCTGGAGTCTGAGTGGTTCAGCTGGCCCTGGATCAGCCCTTCCTCCTTCTGAAAAAACACAGTTTACACACACAAACATGAGGTCACAGTCTTTTTACTGTTACATCAATCATCCACATGCAAACGTCAAAACCTGCATAAATTTAACGTATGCACCACCAATACAGAGAGAGACGCACGGGCGCGCGCACACACACACACACACACACACACACACACACACACACACACACGCACCTGTATCTCGAGTTCAGCAATCTTCTGCCTGAGTTCAGCCATGGCAGCCATACTGTCTGCCTCCCTCAGTCGCACTGCCATCACCTCCTCTTTACTCTGAGGGGAGAGCGGGTCCAAACAAAGAGAGACAGGAGATGACACTGACAATGATATACTGGCTTTCAGTGATGGATATTGATGACGCATCATAAACTGCAGGCCCTACTCTGTCTTCCATCTCTCATTCCAGGCCTCCTTCATTGCATCTGTCTGTCATCTTTTCTGCATATGAATCCCAGACTATAAAGACTCTGCACATTTCCCATCCATTTTTCCTGAAACATTTTGTAATTCTGTTCTACAAAATCTCCTTTTTCCCCCATCCTTCTCTGTCGCTCGTTCCCTTGTTTTTTTTTTTGCTCTTCATCTTGTTTTTTTTGTTTCCATCAAGCTATTACTGTCTCTTTACTGTATATTTATATCTTCTACGTTTCATCAAGTTGGACCGGCACAATGCTGCTCTTCCCATCAATCGGCCTTTCCCCCTGCTACTTCTCTCCCCTCCTCTGCTAGCTGCTTTTCTTTTTCTCGTTCCTCTCCAGTCAGACCTTGCAGTCGGACTCGGCTTGCTTCCTTTTCATCTCGTTGAGTTGGGCCTGGAGAGCTTTATTCTGATTGGCCAGCATCTGGAGCCGGTCCTGCAGGGCGGAGCGTTCCTGGTCGTTGCGACCAATCAGCTTGCTGTTTATCTGGTTCTGCAGTGAAGGAAGTCAAATATGAGAGGGTGAGTAGGGCACAGACAAATTATTATTTTGCTCACCAATAAATGAACTAATTAAAGAATCATTTAGTCTATGACATGTAAGAAAATTGTGAAAAATGTATCATAATTATCCGTGCTCTTACAAAGTGCCTGAAACAAATCCAACTGCACTGACTTTAAGGAAAAGGACTTGGACAAAAGGACATGTTTGTATACCCTCTATAAGTGACTGGCAGTGTGTACAGTATGTCTGACCTGGCTCTCCAGCTGCAGGGCTTTGAGCTTGACCTCTCGGAGCTCAGCCTGAGCCTGGGCCTCCCTCAGTCTGACCGTCATCAGTTTGTCCTGCAGCTCATTCATGGCATTCTTCTTTGGGGATTCCTTCCAGTGGCCGCCCCCACCACCTGTGCTGCTGCCACGGGACATGTGATGCTGCAGAAAAATAGTGAGCGCACACTGTGAAACCACACAAACGGGACACATGAACTTGCACAAACAGGTAGTCTGTGTTACCTGCCAGCGCTGGTTGAGCTCAGTGACTGTGTCCTGCATCTCTCTGAATGAGCGCAGTGTCTCCAGCTCCCTCAGCTTCATCTGCTTCACCTCCTCCTGCAGAGCGGCCATGTTGTTCTCATCAGGCAGGCAGCTGCTCCTCTGGGTGGACAAACACGCCATGTTTACGGTTTAAAAACTGGTCTAGAGCCACGCAAGCAATGACAGAGGGATACTGGCTTTTTCAAGCTTTCGGTTTTACATTACAGTAAAATCATTATCAGGAGGAAGCAGAGTGCTCAACACCCCATGAAGTAAAACAGAAAGCATGAAAACTCAACTGCGTTTGACATAACATGACACTTTCACAGTCAGTTAACAGTAAGATAATCTGTGACACATTTACAGCTGCTGTCTCTGCTCATCTTTCTAACTGTTTTCTCTCTCACAGACTAAAATGTGCGTCTGTTAGCTCACCTTCTCCAGATCGAGGACCTTGTCTTGCATTTCCTTCAGCGCTCCCAGCAGTTCGGCCTCGTGCAGTCTGGACTGCTCCAGCTGCGTCTGCAGATTACTCACAAACTGCTCTGTGTACTGAAACAAACATCACTGGTGTTACACAGCCACAGTGTATAACAGGCCTATAGGGAGTGATGCCAATGTTGATCACTTGTTGGTCTGAGCTTTTATGAAACTGTGTTGGTATAAAGATATTTACCAACGACTAGGAACATTAGACTAGCCTTGTCTGGCCTTGGACAAAATTGAAATCCCTTAACACTTTTCACTTTACTGTCATATGCAGTTAGTTTAGTTACAGATGATGGAGTTAGTCATACGTACCACAGTGCTTCAATGACTGAATGACTGAATTCTACCAAAAGCTCTTAAATCTCTTTCTCTTCCATTTCTTTCGCACCTTCTGTTTTGGAAGTCTAACAGCAAATTGAGTTTTCACACACCGAACCCTTCCATGTGTTCCAGTGTTTGTCCTTTTCTGAGGACTTAAACTGTTATCGATTATGACGTGCCACATTAACACCTGATCAGGGTCATCTGCAGCTAGTCTGCATGATGTAACAACATGGAAACTGTTCAAGGCTTTTCATTTTGTATGAGGACTTAACTTGTGCCCCAGTTCTTGTTAAATGTCCGCCTAGTAACCTGTATTCAAAATAGCTGATCAGCAAAGTGAAGATGGTATCATATGTCCCTCCTGCCAGAAGATAGAGAGCTACTGTACATTTTTATGCCACCACAACAAAGTGAAACTACAGGGTTACAGGCGTCAGTGGAAACTTACGTTCCTACGATGCAAAATACATAAGGTTGAAATTGGGCAAGTACATAGCGTGCATAAAAGAGTATCGATTTGTCATTTTGGGCTTCTCAGTCTTGGTTATCAAGGAAGACTGTGAGTGTCTGGAGGTGTGTGAACTGTGATGTGTGACGGGTGCCAGCATTGTGAACTGGAATAAAATCACCTGTCACAATGACGTCATTTAGAGCTCAGATCCTATGGTTAGAAACAAAAAATAAAAGGAGTGATGTACATTTTTTAACATTTGCTTAATTCACATTCACACTATTGCCTTCATTCTGTGCGAGTGTGTGCAGCAGTGAAAAGAGAGGAGTACAATGTATGAAGTTTGTCACACATCATACTCTCACAGAGATGAGATGAGTGTGAACTTTAACTGTGACTCCTTTGCAAAGATCGCTGGTCCAGACCAGAAGGGTTTTGTTTTTGTCTAAGTTAACAAGTCTAAATGCTAAAGGTGTTGTGAAACTTTCATTTTTTACAAACTTACTAGTTACTTATTAGTAAACTTATTAGTTACTTGTCTGTGTAGAAAAATAACTTTGTGCTCTTCACCTTTTAGAAAAGCTGTGGTCTTGTAAATGTGTTGTCATATTGTAGGACCAGAAATCATACAGTACATTGGCAGAAATGACATTCATATGCAAAATACAGAGATGGAGACCCTTAACTTAAAAAAGTGACAATACTAGTAATACTAAGTAAAAACGTTAAATTACAAGTACAAGTCCTGTATTGAAAATGTTACACAAGTATTATTGCCAAAATATACTTGACTTATTTAAAATAAACGTATTTAAATGCAAACACCAACACCACCTATTCACCATAACCTACGACCTGACTTTTCTCCTGCTCTTGCTTTCTGTACTTTGCTCCCTACGTCAAGTGTTCTTGGCTTCCTTGAAAGGCGCTATATGAATCATCATAAAATCATCATTATCATTCATATAAAATGCCCCTGTGGGTGTTATACTATTACATATGATCACATTAGCTTATTATTGCTGATGTATTCATATATATGCTGATATATATTTCATATAATAATGCATTTTATCTGTAGTGCACTTTACATGAGCAAATCTCAAAGTGCTACATAAAACACCAATAGGCAAATCAACAATTGAAAAATCAGTCAGCATCATAAAAACAGCAAAAGAGAAAGGTTTTTAGTCCTTTTATAAAGGACTCTACAGTCTGTGGTGCCCTCAGATGTAATAATTATCCAGAACTGACGGTGTGGTTGTTTGAATAACTCGGAAGAAACAGAGCTGGCAAAATAAAACTCAATAAAAGCAGGATGATAGGCGAACTTGCACCATCAGTCACTATAGGAACGTTTCAATATGTGACTGAGGTGATATCATTATTTAAAATGCATGAGAGGCTACCCTGTGGGGTTTTTGACCCTGTGCAGCGCTATGGAGAAATGTGTCTGTGTGTGGGTCCCTGTTTCGTTTATTTTCAATGTAAAGACACTAAACTGGCACAATAATAGTTTTACTTGAAAATGTATTGCTTTTTTTCCATATTGTAACCTGGTCCCCACACATAAATGGAACCGGCAGACTACTAAGGGAAGCATTTATATTTTGTTTTTTCATCTTTACATTGCTGGAAACTCCCCAAAAACCTGATAGGAAGCCCTTAAGATCACAGGTTGCTGTGGAGTAACTTTCCTATTTTCATGCTGTATTTGCACCTTAAAGCTGACATCTCTGAACGCGTTCATGACACAGAAATCTAAAAATCTGTGACAATCATATTACACCTCACTTTCCTCTGACATTTTCCTGTGAAAATTTCATAATTTGCGGTTTGTGCAGTTTGAGTCCATGCTTTTATCACCCTGTGTACCATCTCCTCCATTTTCTCAGTCTTTTATTTCCTTAAGTAACACACTTTGAAACTACACCAATGACTTCAACTAGGATGATAATATATTTTATCTATAGAGCATTTTTCAAGATAGCCATAGATTCTTAAAGTGACAGCCTATATTAGAAAATGGTGTTGCAATGTTTTTTTAAATTTTTTTTTTTTTTAAATATAATTTCTTTGTAATGGAAAATTGTATTACGGGGTTCAAGAAGCAACAACCTTTGATAAAATCTGTGTAGTGCAAGTGTTTCCATGTAGTTGGATTGCAAAACAGGTCTTATGTTTAGGTGACTTGTGTTGCATACATGTGAACAAATTTCCACCGAAGTTGAAGGCATTCAGTGTTGCAATTAGTTCATTCAGGTCAAACACTGTCTGCTCTAAACCTGACGCAAGACTGACCGGATGCTGCAGGATAACAGATAATCTGTTACTGTTATGTTTTTTCTTATCAAAGTTCAACATTGTGGGAAATACACTTATTTGCTTTCTTGCTCAGAGTTTGATGAGAAGACTGACACCACTTTCACTTCTGTCTGTAAAATAGGGACGGTTAGCTTAGCTTAGCATAAACACCAGAGGCGGGTGGAAAGAGCTAGCCTGGACGTGACCGTTTGTTTACACCAATTTGTATAAAGTTTGTGATTTATATAAATGAAACAAAAGGGAATATAACATGCTAATTAGTGAGCTTTGAGGGTACTTTGTTACCTTTGGACAGAGCCAAGCCAGCCATGTCCCCCTGTTTGCAGTCTTTATGCTAAGCTAAGGTGCTGCTGGGTCCAGCTTTACATTTAGCAAACAGATATGATAGTAGTATCATTGTCCTCATCTAATCTCTCTGACAGGCAATCCAAATAGAAAGCATTTTTTAGAAGCGTTGTCGATGAAACTGTATTGGTGCAGTAACTCCCTGCTGTCAGTCAGTCTGGTGAAAGCAGGTTGGCTGTTCACTCAGCTCCCAGGAGCTGCGGCTTACAGACTTCCACATGCAGCACGCTATTTACAGAAGATGGAGACCGTGTGGATTGGATGACGGAATGCTAACGCGTTGAACTAGTCCTTTAAGTAATTAAGATTGGAGAAAGGGTTTTGTCCTTAGTAACTGTTTTTGTTGTGTCTTTTATACAACATGGTATCAACTCAAACAACCATTACCTAATGAAACCATTCAACAGAAATGCAGATTAACTGCTTCTGCCTTCAGAGAAAATCTTACAACATAAATTTCTTTTTCAACATACACGAGGGCGAGCGACTTTTTGCCCGCCTACGTCCTCTGTGCAGAACAATTGTGTTTGTTGTCACCACACTGTGTCTGTGCACAGATTGTGGGTTGTGTTTACCTTCTGTTGCTGCAGCTCTCTGATGGTGTCCTGTGCTTTCTCAAGGCTCTCGCTGGCCGTGTTGCACTGCTGCCTCACCACAGCCAGCTCCCGTTTGATCACGTAGTTCTCCTCTGCTTCTTGCGCCCTCGTCACCTGACCCTGGAAGAATGGGGTTGAGGATCAGCGTTGAAATTGAAATTTAAAAATACAGACTGCATGACAATGTAGGGAAGAAGCATCCAGGGAATGCAACATTGTTATGCTTACAGGGAACTCTGCTACATGGTGCAGAGTAGATTGTTTAGCATTAAGGCAATAGTTTGACATTTAGGGAAATACACTTATTGACTTTCTTGCTGAGAGCTGGCAGAGAGGATCGATACCACCCACATACCTGTCCGTATGAGGCCACAGACAGCAGCTGTCAGCTGCTAGCTTAGCTTAGCATAAAGACTGAGAACAGTCTTATCTTGAACTACATGGGATATTTCAGTCACATTTTGGTAAACTACGTGTATTTATAATGACCATTTGTAATAGTAGTGATTATAGCAATAGTTTTACATGCCACATGCAGGGATTGTACAACCTTATATTAGAGTGTCCACCATAGATACATGCACGCAGGGATTACAGGACGGTCTTCTGGACTGAATGGATATGCAACATAAATAATACTCTTTCATGCACTTTTGGCTGATTATCATCATGAAGAGGAAGAGAAGCAGTGCAGTAGAGCGGAAACAGGAGGAGGAGGAGGGAGGTGCGAGTAGGACAGGGGACAGCAAGGTCAGTGGGAAAGTGGTTGACAGTACCCTACCTGTATCAGTCTGTCTGCCAGAGCAGCACTCTCCTACAGTGCAGCGAAGGAGAGGAACAAGAGGATGAAAAAAGAGATGAAGAGAAAGTGAAAGACAGCAGGACAACGGGGAGGATAAATCACAACAAAATACCCACAAGGAAATTCAAGGAAGAGAAAGAAACGGGACCACAGGTTGAGGGGTCAATCATTTGAAATGAATTTAAAGACATGTAGAGATTGTGAAGAAAAAGAGGCAGCAGTGAGATTGCTCAGAAAAAAAATATTTCAGAGAGGAAGAGAAGATTTAAGAACTGCAGCGTCTCTTAATTGCAGAGTGCTGGAGCAGAGGAGAAACACAGGAGTGAACCGCAAGCATCCACACCAAGAAACACACATACACACAGGCTACAACAATCTCCTGAGGAGAGGAACACAAACTCAAGAATTTAAACCTGCTTCATTATCTCGCTGCAGTGTTTAACTAGATCTGATCAGAACGCGAAGAGTCCTCCGCTGAGCAATCTGGCTGTTTCGTCTCAGTGAAGCTGCATAGACCTCATTTATTTTAGCATTTAGATAAGCTGGAATCCATCTCTTACCTTCTCCAGAGTCTCTATCCTCTGCTTCAGCAGCCTGTTTTCTGTGCGTAACCGCTGAACAGAGAGAGCGGGGGGGGGGGGGGGGGACAGTTATAAGGCCAACTTTAAAATACTCCTAGAAGTGTTTAATGTAATATCCACATCATGAACAAAGACATAAAATATACGTACCTTGATCTCAATTTGTTCCTCCATTTCTTTGTTCTTGATTGTGGTATATTCTTTCTCAAGTCTGATAAAAAACAAACATTTTGCAATGTTACCACAAAATGTACATGTTTTTTTGCTGCGCCTCATTGATTGGTTGTCCAATTGTTATTGTGACACGTGGATTTCTAATTTCAAAGAGAACCGGGTCGGTGTCTTTAAACATTCAACCATCAGTCTGCTTATTAACTCTTTGATCATAACAGCATATAGTGACTTTCACTACTGCTAAATTTACCACAAGAGAATGATCAAACCCCAATTTCAGTGCAATGATAAAGGCAAAGTAATACATCTGGTTGTGATAATAAATAGGCAGGTTGTGTTATTTAGTGATGAAGTACAAAGAATGTCATTTCACTGACAGAATTCAATGGCAAATAACAGAATTTCACTGTGACAGTAAAGTTTATAGGGAACCAATCTAAATGCACATGGTGTCATTAATCTATAGCACAGTGTGCAATCCACATTTACTTCATAATGATAAGTTAAAGCAAAAAAAAAGTTGCTTACTTTCACGTTAAAAACCAAAAATTAGCCCTAGCCTAGCGGTTAGATGAGTAAAGTGTGCTCTTACTTCTTCATCCTCTTGGGGTTGTATTTAACCTGGTAGGCCCTGAGGATCAGCTTGTCCGGGCAGCTGTCAAACTGGTGGGGGATCACCTTCTGAAAATGCTGGCAGACCCCGAGGGAAACACACACAAGATTAGAGAGACAGACAAAGATACTCATTAATGTTTTATGAAGAAGCGGGCAGACACAATTTAGAAGGGTGAAGAAGAGCGGATGAGGCCCAACGCTGGCCAGCAGCTTCTGCATTTTTGGAGCTTCACAGACAATAAAGTTTAAACAAATATCTTTTTTTGAGTTAGAACCTAATGCAGTTCATATACTGAGATGAGGCTTAATCATTTCAGTCATTTTTCAATCAAAAAATGCCAAAATTATCTAGTTTGTTGGCTTCTTTGTCAAAGTGAAAATCTTGCTATTTTTTGACATTTTGTCAACTAAAGGGTTGATCAGTTAATAAATATATATGTAGTTGCAGCCCTACCTCAGGGTGTGCAATTACCCAATAGCAAGAGAGAGAAGAAATAGGTAAAGCGTATAAAGAGTGTATAAGTGAAACAAATACAACAACCAGGTACAATCTATACTATTTTCTTCTTAGATTTTTATATCTTATTAGAATTCAGATTTAATTCACTAATTTGGTAGATTTTTTACTAAAAAGCAACAGTTGAAGTTTTTTTTTGATTAACTGATCAGTTAATGGTCTCTGAAGACCCTAATACATCATCTCATCTGCCCTGGTTTCTGTTTCTGTTTTGAATTAATGTGAAACAGATGCTGTTCAGATCTCTAGTTCAGGAAGCTTGTGTGCAAAACGGCGAGTGAGACGTGGAGCATTTGACTTGTTGCTGAATCTGTGTTATGAAACTCATTTCTGCAGCTAGTTACCTGCGACATGCCCTCCATGTCCAGCTGAATGAGGTCGGTCTGGTTGTACTGCAGGATGGCCAGGCCCACACGGAAGATGATCTCCAGGCCCTACGGACGGGCCACATATTTCATTAACAGAATGCACACAAAGAAATCCATCTTCAGATACTTAAAAACACAGACTCGAAACGTTTCCTACCTCATACATGAAAATATCGAAGATGCGCGTGGCGACAGGTAGAGGGAGGAAGGTAAGGAAAAGGGTGAGGAACCAGGACGAGGCGTACATGGACGTGTGGAAACTCTGGGATCGAAAATGGACGTTCAGTTCTGGAAGCTGCTCCTAAGGATTAAAAAAAGGAGGATTTAAGCTTCAAGCTAATAAAGTACAGTCAAAATGACATGAAACGAAAGTGATGTGTTGGAGGTAAAAACGAATGATTTGCTGCCCCTTTGTGGATGAAAGTTACACTGCAAGCCTCGTGTTTGTTTATAGACTCTCCTGCTTCCTCCTTACCTGTAGCAGATACTCAAACTGGTAGATGCAGAGGCCGAGCTCGGCCATGCTGGGTTTGAACAGCTCCCTCAGGCGGTACTCCTGCATCAGACGCACAAAAACACAAAACGCCTCCTCCTCGGGCATCTGGGAGGAGGTGAGAGTTCTCAGTAAAGCTCCCTCATTAGGTACAACTTAGACAATGCTTATGTTACACAGCTTATTATACAGTGACTCCCATATTTCACTGGTAACCTTTAGAGACAACTTAATTGCTCTGCAATTTTTCAAAGAATCTGCTACATAATCAGTTGTTTTTGGGAGCAGTAATCAGAGAAATCTGGCGGGACTGATTACAGTGAGCCTCAGACATACTGTACTGAGCCTTAAAGCAAAATGTCCTCATTATGGATAATTTTCCATTACCTGCATAAGCAGCAGACCAACGATGAATGCACTACCTTGGCAGTAGCCCACCTCTCGATCCACCAGAGAGTATGCCTGAAGACACACACACACACACACACACACAACATTTGCTATGTGCTGTATTTATAGAAAGCAGCACATTTGACATCCGTAATCCTGATTGAACATTCAGACTGTGAGCAGCAGGATCAAGAAGTCACCGCAGGTCCCTTCATTTCCTGCGCAGCTGAGCTACCGGGGAGCTGATGTGTAAACGGTCAACAAGGTTGTTTCCATGGCTGTGAACAGCAAATCTTTTTGTCTCATGAACAAAACTACATTAGGAAGGCAACACTCAGCCTGGCAAGTGCAAACAGCCATTCAAATCCCTCCGGTTTGATGCATCTTTTTCTGAATGACTGCAGCAGGAAATGTCTCAAAATGGCTCTCTGACTACTACTACACAGAACTTGATTGTCATGCTGAAGCAAACAATTTAGACAATGATGCAAGTCAAATTATGAAGCAAAAATGCCAAAAGAATACTGGTTCCAATTTTTCAAATGTGAAGATTTGCTGCTTTATTCTGTTTTTATATTATTGTAAATAAAAATATTGTTATGTTGCACTGTTTTGGACTGTTAGATGTTCAAAACCCAACTGCGTTTGGGGCTATGGGTACATTCATGCAGAGCACTGCAGATTCTTGCTGCTGTGTTTGCGCTATTCTGCTGGTCGACATGCAGAGACACAAAGTTAGTGAATGAAGAAGACTGTAAATATTTTTTGAACAATATATATTTGGGGTTGAGAGTTGACAGGAAGATTGAGGAATGACAAAGGTCCGTGACAACATTGCCCTGAACTGCAAGGACATTTAAAATACTGTACCCATGGTCAAAACACACAAACACGTGCAAACCAAGTTGATGTGAAATACTGCAGGGCTCACCTTCATGACGTTGAAGAGGACTTCCTGCCCCAGGCTGTCCTGACCTTTGAAGAACTCATGCTCAGGGTAGGTGCGGGCGATGTCTCTGCGGATGAGCTTCTCGCAGGGGGACGACATCTTTAGCAGCTCAGAGTACTGGTTCTTCACCGGCATGTCAGTGGCGTTGCCCAGCAGCTGCCAGACGATGGCCCGGAAATGGTGAGGGATGCCCTTTCTGATCAACTCCTGGAGGACAAAGAGAGAGAGACATTAAAGAGGATTAATACCTCGCTGCTCGTTTGTGGTGACGGATGCAATTTTAAACATCTCTAAGCATCTCTTAAGGAGTAAAGAGCAGACAGATGAGAAGACGAATCAATTATGGAACAATGAATAGGCATATTTACGAGGACAATTTAGTATGATTTAATAATTATAGCCACTCGGTATATGATGATGTATCACTCTTCCACTCATGTTTTTCATTTAAAACAAACTACGTTGCCTGCTTTGTCTGCTCTCCCATTTTGCCCTGATGTATTTTGCTGTCCCCTCCCTCATCTATCTTCTCTTCCCCTGGGTTTTCTCTTTTTGTCACAGAGGACACAGATAGACACAAAGAGGAGAGGAGGCAAGAAAGAGAGTGAAGAGAGAAGCGGATTGGTGAAGTGCAGCTCAAAGGCATCGGTGTAGTCATATCAAAACTGTTGTACTGACACATGGAACCAGATTCAGGCAAAGATCAAGAAGGTTTTTCTTCCAAAGACGTCCAGTTGTACGGGAACCTTGGGCTCTCAGACAACAGTGAGCTTCATGTTTCTGACACACAGCTAAAAATGACGCACAATGTGACCTCATGAATAAAAAAACACAACAAAGTACCACATTTTATGTGGACCTCTGCAGAAAATGAGCAATAAGTCAGGGATTTACAGGGCCCTTTTTTTCTGTTTTGTTCTGTAAAACAATCATGTAAACTTCCTTGTGAAACGAACTAGATGGACGAATAAAACATCGAGGCTGATAATCTTCTTATTGATTTTTTCATTTATGATTAGAATCAACTTATAATCAGTGACTCGTTCTGGAAATGAATGAATGAATTAATTTTCCCCAGTCTCTGATCCCCACCTTCAGGAGTTTGTCCTTCTTGCGTCTCCACTCTTCCCACTCGTTTACGATGCGGCCCCACAGGATCCAGGTGTCCTCCTCCAGGTGTGACAGGTTGGAGGAGGCAGAGGAGCTGGACACCAGCGAGGAGCCGCTGTTGCGCCTTGAGCCGCTCATCGACCGCATGGACTTGGAATCAGCCTCGAGCAACCTGTGTGAAGAGTGAGGAAGCTCGAATTACAATTGATTATTTCTGATGGGAAAGGCACATGACTATATGGCACAGTATATTTGTCTCATACAATATAGGAGAGACACTGGAGAGTGACGGGGAGGCTGTGATGAGCATTAGGAGTCATGGCAGGCAGATATGACATTGAGGATGACTGTGACATTGCGAGGATCAGTACAGCTTGTGTACAACCTTGCAGAGGCAAAAGAAGCCTTAGGGCTTGTTACCTTAAACTACAGAATCAGAGGCTGACCCGTGAGGATGTTACACACACAGCTGACTGGCTATGAAAATTTAAAAGCAAAAACATGGCTTTGCATACACGATCGGAGCAAAGGGAGTTTTTTGGGCGGAAAATCTGGACTTAAATTTAGACATCAGTAACAGGAAGCAATAAGACACTCTTTTATATCTTTCAAAAGCAACTACAAATCTCAACCCAATAATAATTAATATGCTGCCTTTATGGGCAAAAAAATCCCAGAAATAGTACTTGTACAATACCACAACTTGCTGTTCTTAAACTTTGGTTTTTATGCAGATTTAATACACAAGATGAAGTTAATTACTGAGCTTTACCTTTGGACAGGAAAAGGATAGCGGTTTCTAGTCCAGTCTTTCTGCTAAGCTTAACTGACTGGCTGCTGGCTGTATGTGTCACGTACTGGCATGAGAGAGAAAACGCCCAAAAAGACAAACAAGCACAACTGTTGAACAATTCCTTTGAATGTGTTTTTGAAGTAGGACACACAGCAGGACAGCAGGAAACAGAGATGATGTGATTAAAGAGACTGCTCTTTACCCCGAGGGTGTTAAGGTTCAGTCCCACTTTGACCCCAAATGTCGGATTCTTTTAAGTCACTTGACTCCTACGTCCTGTGTGACCTCTCAGCTGAAACATGGGATGGCTGGGTGGAAAACTGTACAGTATAGGACTGCTCACATTTAATATAGCACAGTGCTGCACTTAATAAGGTCTGATCAAAGCTAAATGTATTTTTCTACAGTGGTGGACCACATTAATGTCAGGTGAACATGTGTACATGTGGGATTAAACCTTACATAACACGGAGATTAACCTCATCCTTGAGCAGAAAAAAATCACTTTCCAAAACATGACAGTGAAACCAACATGTTGAGATATTATCCCCAGAGAAACCGGTCCTGAACTGATTGAATAATAAGCTTCCCGAAAGAACACAGCGTAGCATCAAGGGTACATGGATGGGTTTTACTTTCCAGCAACAATTGAAGGTTGTCTGGTTTAGTGCTGAGGTGTTGCTGTGATGGAGAGACTGACAACAGACGACAGGAAGTTGTGCAGATGAAGTGAATGTCAGGTGGCATTTTGAGTGTGTCAGATATAAAAGTAAAATATTTATAGTGTTGATCTGGACAATGTAAGTCAGCATGTCGAAGTGTCCTTGGGCAAGACACTGAACCTCAACTTGCTCCTGAAGCATAGCTTCACTGTGTGAAAGAATAGTCTCCTCCTGTATGAATGATGTGTGAATGATGTGATATGAAGAAAAGGCGCTATACAAATACAGAGCATTTACCATTTACATCACCATTAACTGTATCACCTGAGATATAACAATTACGTTACGAAATTTAAAATGATATCAATTTAGAGTTTTAATACGATATGCAGTACTGATATGGTACCCAGTGCACACCTATTCAGTGTTTTCTAAAACGCTAACCTACATACCCATTTTTTATTGCCCGGTGTGTATTTCTTGCAGATGTAGGACATACAGATTTGTGATTCTAGGTCAAACTGACAGTGCCTTGTGGTCATTTTACACATATCCCTTCTCAGTGGACACGGGTGTGTACTGTAAACACCTTGAACAATGGCAATATTTCAGGCCCTGTGTCTAAACGCCGCAAAATGCAGCATTACACTATTTCTCCAGATGTCACTGTGACTACGGCCTTAAAGCAGCCTAAACCTTTTATGAAACTCTCATCTCCTGTGTGCTTGAAAGATGTTTCATTTCAATGTTAATGGTGGGGAAAAAGTATCAAACTGTTTTCAAGTGTCACTTTGATTTAAAAGCTCTCACATTGAAGGAGTGCCTTTCTTCTTCTGTGCAGCATATTACTGGCAATATTCTGTTCATTTCCATCAAGGTAATTTACTGAGCAATGCTCAAAAGGTTCTCTGTACTCGATCAGAACTCACACGCTTTGATGTTGCTGGTAAAATTGTTAACATTTCAGGATGATGAGCAGCCATCTGCCAGAATGGCTGTGTTACCCTGGAGATTATACTTTTTCGTCTCCGGTTGAAGAAGTTCTAATTGTCTCCCATATTAGACCATCTCATTAATTAGATGCTGTTTTAACGTTACCTTCAACTCTCACTGTTTTCTGCACATCAGCTTCTGCTACTGAAATAAGGCTACTTTAACTTGACCTATTTGTCCTCTTATTATCTATTTTCTTGAGTTTGTGTTCTTGTTTGATCAATAGATTTACCTCCAACATCAACTATGTACAGTTTATAGACTTTTCATGTCCATCATTGATTCATTGGTTAAAATGTTTTTTTATTTTCGATTTCTTATTCACTGTGCCTTACAGGGCATCTACACTGAGGAGACACAGTGATTACTCCTGTCACGACTGCTTTTGCCCACCCCACTGAAGTGACAGCTGTAACTGTCAGCTGTCTAACTTAACAGTTAGACAGGGAAGAAGTTAGAAAACACTACATGTTCATGTATATTCAAGGTTTAAGGGAAAATTTGATAGAATTTTAGCAGAAAAGGGGCTGTCTCAGGACACTGTTATGTTACTTGATCTCACCTGTTCTGCTCCTCCAATTTGGCCAGCAGCTCCAGTTCATCAGGACTCAGGTTCTCCGAGTCTGCCGGGGAGGCTGCGGGTGCCGACAGCACTGCATCATGGGAAGAGGAGTCTGGGCTGAGCACTGGGCTGCCCGTAGACGGGGGGTCTGGGTCCATGCCGGGAGGGGAAGAAGGACACTCTAGCTGAGGGGGCACCCCAGTAGAGCCCTCTCTTTCTGGGCTGCCGCTGGGTATAGACATAGCGGTGACAATGGAGTGGGATGTGTGAAGCAGTGTAGGTGTGGTGAGAGGGCTTTCCAGTCTCACTGTTGGTGTCCCTCCTCGGTGAGCCTGGCTGCCGCCTGATTGGCCGTGCAGCCAATACGATCAGAGGCCTTGAAGTCTGTCAGGGATGCAGAAAGAGCAGAATGAAAATGGGCACAGAGTTAGCATGATCAAAACATCACTACCAAAAAACAAATATTTAGTTCTCCACTTGTGAAAAAGCACAGCATGGCATGATCGACCTTGTTTAACTGCAGCTTCAAAAGGACAGAAGGACTGCAACCCTCGAAATCATCCTTATGGATCAGTCGGTTTGTTTTGATTATTGTTTAGTCTCTGGTGTCAAATCAAATCACATGTGTGACCAGCAGTTTAAACCCAACAGCATTAAGCCAACAATGATGTAAAACAGAGAAGGGATGAGCTAACTTTTACGTGATCAATGACTTAAACAATGAAATGATTAATAAATTGATGTCAACTAATCATTACGAACACAAAAATAGTTTTTTTTCTTTTTGAAAAAGGCAATTATAATGAGACAGTTCTCTTTTGAACAAAATCTGTAACTGCTTGAGATCCAAGATACTCAACCTTGGACATGTATCATTACAAATGCTAAGATTTTATTATTGTAGAAAACTCTTAATTCAAATTGTTGAACTCTTTCCACACGATTATGAATACTGATTGTTTTGGTGAGGAGTGCCCACCCCCAACAGACATAAAGTAGTCAAACAAATGAGCAAATTACAGAGATGTTATAGTCCCCCACATGCACAAACATCCTAATCCTCTGCATTTCAGCTTGTGCACTTATTTGAGTAACAAAGACACAAGATGTCGCGTTTGGCTTATCAGACTCGTCATACTGGTCCAATCCACACGAAGATGCCAATAATGCCCCTCCACACCCTGACTCAACTAACTGCTTTGAAGGATGTGCTCTTAGTCACTGTAATGACATCATCCTGACTGAGAACATCACGGTTCGTCTTCTTCAGACAGACATTTGGAAACAGTGTTGTTGATGTGATATATATCTTTATAACTGAGTGTTGAGATCTATAGATCTGAGTGAACTGAGATATGATAGAACAAACCTGTCAGTGGCGTTACACACATAATAACCCGACACACTGTTTATCAATTGACATCAGACTGTATGGCTTCCACAACTCCTGCATGATAAATGTGCATGAAGGGATATTGAATCAGACAGGTTATCAATAAGAATAGGTGTAATGGGCTAAAAGAGCTAAAAGCCAGAGGAGGTTTTCTCTCATGTAAACTTAGATGTGATTTCACAGCATGAACATCATTTTTCTTTCAGACAGGGCCGAGAGCATTGAAAATAGATTCTTGTTTTATTGGAGTTGTGTGTGTGTGTGTGTTAGTGTCTTTCAAGTTTAATTAGTTAAGGGCATAAACAGGACAGGCATTTGTGTCTTGAGTGCTACATTTAACTTGCTAATGTTAGACAGCAGCTCTAGACCCTGTGCTTTGCTGTCCCTCATTAATCCATCTTCACAGATACATGCATAAAATATAGAGCTACATATCAAGGAACAGTGTGAAGATTTCACACATACCAGAAAAAAAACAAACATCCCGGAGCTTGGCCACTGTGCTGCATATGGCAGCAGCTCATTTTATTTATTCTATTACATTTTATGTTTGCACACACACATAAGACTGCATGCAATCTAATGCTGAAGTTACCAGATAAGTAACGAGGATGAACACAGACAGACAGACAGACAGACAGACAGACAGACACACATAACCTTGTATTTCCTCATTGACATAATGCATTCCCCAACCCTTACCCCCTAACCTTAACATGCACCTAATTCTAACCTGAAATTCACGTTTGAACCCCAAAATAGCCTTTTGAAGGTCTATCAGAAAAGAGGGATTGGCCAAAATGGCTCACTTTGCGAAAATCTCCTCACCCCCAAGGTCTAAAACTCGGGTCGGCTCACAAAGATAACAAAGAGCTACAGTCCAATCCCCTGACTCTCCCTTTGCTACATTATGGATGGTAGCTCTTTTACAGGGGGAGCGTTGTGAAATTACTTCTGGCCACACACACACACACACATACTGTGTAGCTGGCCAGCTAATAATAACTCAGGAATAACACGTATAATATAATAAATATAGGAGGTGTGCAATTTTGCAGAAGGGAGAAATCCCAGAATGAAAATACACATCAAACACAAACAACAACAACAACACAATGAACTGATCAACAACACAATGAACTGATCAACAACACAATGAATTGATCAACAAATACTATATCACACGGATATCCCACTATAGAATTAAAAACCCAGAACAATGCCATAAAGAACTGACTTTGGTTGTGTAATCAACCATGAAGGTTGCGGGAAACATACTGTGGCCTTTGCAATAGTTTTTGAAGCATATGATGCACACACACACACCATAAAACAAGGAGAGCAGAAAAATAGCCTGCAGGAGAGGAGAGTAGAGGAGAAGAGAGGGGAGGAGAGGAGAGGAGCATAATAACAGTCTGAAGAGGGTAAACACTGCATGGGGAAGAGACAAGGACCACATTCATGCAAAGAAACCAGCCCAATCAAAAGAGCCATTAACAAGCCAATGAGACCAATCACATTTGTAAAAGGGCTCGGTCAAAAGACAAATCTGAAATAACGTCCTTTCTATGATCAACCAACATCCACCACAGACATAAGCTAACGACTGAACGGATTTTCTCAGACACAGTAAATTAATCTGGTAAAACTGAGCTACCTCTCTGAGGCTGAATTTACTGCAACAGTCACTGAACCGGCCATGTCAGTCTGCCTTTTCTTCTGAGATTAAAATCATCTGGCAGATGGGTGAGCCTCAGGCTGAGACGCATCTGCCTAATCCGTCACATATTCACCTCAATCTCGGCAGAGAGACTGAGGTGAGCTCTGTTATTTACAAAACGTACATATAACTGTGCTAGACACTGACGTGCGTTTTCACCTTGATCTCAATACCCAGAAATCCTCCAATAAGTGCACAAAGCTGAGCACAAAAAGGCTCATGTTCACCGTCTGCTGTACCTCACATCAAAGGCACAGGAGAGAGAAACAATATAAAGTTGATGAGACAGTGACTTCACTCACTGCTGCTTCATCTAACTTGCTGAGGGTAAACTATTGTTGAGGGGACTCTCTACTGCAGAGCCACATTAGGATATAAGGTGATGCAGTGGTTTTTTTTCCTCAGCTGCAACACCCATCTCAGAACCTAAATAAATATGCAACTGTGAGTGATACAGAATCACAATCTGTCCAGGAATAATTGCAATAATTGGCAATAATTTACAATATTTCAGCAAAAAAATGATCAAACTGGATAAAAGCATGTAAATTGTACTAATCATAGCACTTCACTGCATCAATTGCATCCAGGTGAAATAAAATCAAACTCCTCAGGCAGCTGTTAGTGCCAAGCTTTGTATCGCTCCCAACGGGTAGCCAAGCCATCTTCACCTTACATCTTAACTTTAGGATCAATAACATAATGGCCTCCCTCCAACAGATTACTTTATTTATAGAGCCATCTCGAAGGTGGTACTACTTGAGCTGGGAAGAAAAAATAACGACCCCAGAGTTGCGATTTATGGCAAAATGTTCCCTAAGCACATCGGCGTCCTCCTTAGCTACCTGCATAGACCTCTCAGTGACATCCACATGACATGGTTAACTACGAGAACAACATTTTCCCCCCCCACTGCCTCCAGATTTTGAACAACACAACAATTGATCGCAAAAATAACTATCATATTGTCATATATTAAGTTTGACTAATTGCACTTAAAAAAAAAAAAAAAAACATGACACAATTGCCATGAAAGCATCTTAAGCATCCGCCTGTTAACAATAACAGGACAAAAGTAGAGCTGCTTCAGAGAGGTTTCTGTGCTACAGAGGGATATTCAGCTGTGTCACTGTGGTCAGACCACACTGTAAAAAGGTGTGAGTCATGCAGCCGAGTGGTACTAAAGTGGGAGTTTTTCTCCCTCTCTCTCTCTCTCTCGCACACACACACACATATAATGGTTAATGGAAGGACATTGTGAAGGTCTCTGACAAAGCAAAACAAGCCAGATTTCCCGAGTGTGCCTGTTGCTCTGTATGTGACGGCAGGCCCGCTCTAATGTCATTGTGTACTTGAGAGAAACAGCAGAGGACTGAGAGATAAAGGCGGGTTGAGGGGGGGGGATTTCATTGTAATCTATTTAAATGTGTGTTTCCAAACATGACGAGTGTGTGCAGCATGAAAGGTTACTGTCTGGCACGTGCACTGACATGTCGCCATGCTTGGTGTGTCTGTATCCCTAATGTTCCATCTCAGTATGTGTGTGTTACCACGTATGGGCACATTTAGTGTGTGACCTGTGTATAAATCCTGCTGTGTGATTGATGTATGCACCATTTTGTTTTTGTTTATATTTTAGTCTCTGTTTGAATGATGTCACCATGCATAATTATGGTGTTGTGTGAGGTCTGCGCCTGACAGCATCCTCTCTGAGCACTTACTGTCTACGGAAACAGACACCGCTATTGTTTCCTCTTCTGACCCCACTTCACACAGACACACACACACACAGACACACACACACCACCTCCAGTTATTTAACATGAACCCACATCTCCTTTGCCCCTCCATGTTTTTAATGATGTATCCATGGTTTGCATGCAAACCTTAGTGCACAATGAGTCTGATTTACTAAATATTTTTCAATGGTGTAATGAAGATTTTCACAGTCTCCATCTGGGCTTGGTGACGTTGATCTGGCCTTGGGCAATCCAAAAAAAAAAAAAAAAGGTCTTTCATCTCTTCACAACACCTGCCATCAACAGATCCATCCATATTCTCCCAGAGACATACAGTAATATTACATGCTATCACTGACATCCTGAGGCATAAATTATTTCCCAGGAGGCTCAAAAAGCACAGACACACAAAATGGAACAACCTAACCAGCATTTTGTGAAAGAAAACAGGAAATTCAGCTAGTTTTCACAGGAATCCCGATCTTACTGATGTATCAACCCCTTCCCTCATCTCCTGCCCCCTGTGTTTGTGTGTGTGTGTGTGTGTGTCTGGCCCTCGGGGCCTTCCAGCCTCGACATAAAGGCCGACCCCTTTGTTAATATGTAGGTTCTAACCTCGCTGTTGTTCCAACTCATGATCTCATGTTAGGTTACCGACACGTGGACTGTTCATTTCCACGCGACTCATCCACTGGAATCACGGTCCTTGTGACCGCTGCTGGGCTCCATGTTGCTCAAAGCGTCCCATTGTAAAGGAGGGCCGTGGTTTTTTTTTTATCTGATATTGCTGCTCAAAGCTCACCGTTTGTGAAAGCCATAACTGGAGGCTCAATGACTCGATTATCTAAAACCAATGTATGGAATTAGTCCTTGCTGCACATATTGACAAGCTAAACAGGGTCCACATTTAGTGCACAACAACAATGATGTGTAAAGCAGATACTAATCAATACGCGTGTGATGAAAGCAGGCTTTTAAACAACCTAACAGCATCTGCCTGACAGTGGTGGAAAGTAACTAAGAACATCTACTCCAGTACCGTATACATGTTAAGTACAATTTTGAGGTGCTTGTGCTGTAGTTGTACTATCTATCTATGCTACTTTATACTGTCACCTAACAAAATGTCTCTACTTTTTGCTCAATTTATTTGACAGCTGTAGTTTTTGGTTACTTTCTCTATAAACTTACTCTCTTTATAAAACATCATGCTTTCTTACAAATAAACCTATTAACACTGTATGAGTTAAAATTAGCCCCAGCTTGACCAACTATAACATTAAAGTGCTCCTTTAATACTAATGCGATAGCGATCCAACAATATAACACTGACAAGGGCCAGTGCTGCATAATGGGCACTTTATTTGTTGCTAATAATTTTGTACTTTTACTTAAAAGCGTTATTCAATGTTTCACTCTGACGCTCTAAGAAAAAAACGTGATGTCTACATTACCCACAATGCAACTCTACCTGTGACAGTTCAGTGAGAGACTTCAGCGTGTCATGCTAGTAGCGGCTGGTGTAGCGTCGAGCCGCGAACCTCAAGCAGAGACGAGGAGTGAACTACAGTCGTCTGGTAAGCTCACCTCTTTCTAACGCCGCAACCCCCTAAATTTTCTTTTCATTCCACACGTCGACAACTGATGCTGACTCAAGTGACATCACCTGAGGACATTTATCAGACTTCACGCAGCTTTATACAACTTTTTTTTCAAATATGCAGTGATACTCAAACTCTTCTCAACAGACTTGCGTGTAAAATTAAAGCAGTTCCTCTTTAGTATAGTTTTTAATGTGTATATTTTAGTATTTTTATATTGTGGAAGTGGTTCTTTTACTTACGTGAACGATCTGCAGTACAGGGAATGTCTCCTTATTAACCCTGAGATCATCATCACAGCCTATTCTACAAACAGCCCTTGTGTACCAGCAGCACTTTATGGATTATTGGGATGAAATTAGTAACTCTCCTGAATTCGTGCATGCAGCAAATGTTTTCTGCCATTTGTCCAAAAAGAACTTAGTGTGACATTAAACCTGATTGAGGAGGGGACACATTTAGGACAATCAAAGCGACACAGATGGCAAACGTTTCCAGACTTGGATCGCTAAATCGACTGACCATGTTCACTATATATGACTAATGCTTTCCTGCTCTAAATTTAGTTAGTATCCCTCTCCAGATGATTCGGTTCCCCTGAGAGCCACTGAGAGAGGAAACTGTCTGGAAATAGCCCCACAACCCATCAATTACTTGACTATTTTGCCATTTTCTACCACTGAACGGCCAGTGCATTTGTACCAACACTGCTCGGATTATTTAACATTTTAGAATTTTTAAAAAAGCAACCAGATTGCTACATCCACTAATCACGCACTAATCTCAAAACTGGATTACATGAGCGTGCCATGGAGGATAACTGTTAAACTGGGTGCTACCACAGGCATGCAGCCCTGCTTAATGTGATGCTGAAGCAATGACTGACATTAGTCTTCCTGCTGCCTTCATTATACTGTGTTATCTTTTCGATTTCATACTGTCCCAGCAGTGCCTTCACGAACGCTGATCAGTAGCTGCTGTTTAATCACCCGTTCTGATTACAAACATCTGTTGTTTGCCTCAGAAATGGCTGTGAGAGGAGGAAATAGTCAAACATTAGGAATCCATTAAGGTCTTAAAAATAAGAGACTTTTGATTTTTTATTTTTTTTTGCAAGATTACTTTCTAGTATTTCATAACTCCTCCTGGGGAAATGAGAATACTATTCAAACTGTCCTGCTAGTAAAATAAACTAATAAAAATTCTAGTGTAATCAAGTAAAGATTGTTCAACTCTAAAACATGCCTTATTCATTCTGCATCTCAAAATACGAGGATATAATTTCACACCTAATTTGAGCTGCAAAAAAAGCTTCTTTATGTCTACATTGTTTACTCCACAGCCTAGCCTAAGCACACTGATGACTCATTAGCAGACGGGACTCACCACGTTACAGGTTGATTGTGCAAACGAAGCATCATCAACAACAGCCGAGAGTAACGACGCAGGTTTCAGAATGCCTCAGTCTCTCAGTCAGTGACACGTCCCTGTTGTTAATCATACTCCCACACAGTCACCTCTCAGTAGATCATTCCCTCATGTTCCTTTTAAACAGTAATGATACCTTGACTTAGCTGATGACATGCCCGTCAAACAGATGTACAGTGTTTTTCAGAGGAAATGTTACACTTTTTACTCCACTACATTCATCTGGCAGCTTTAGTCCCAATACAAAAGCACCCCAATACAAAGCATTATTAAAATTTTAAGTAGAGGTTCCCAACCTTTTTGGCGGTGATCCCTTTAAACAAATCAGTGTCTAGCTGTGTCTGGGGCTCCTTGTCACGTCTCAGATGTCTGTAAGCCGTTAGCAGTTCCACCAAAAAGAGATTGTTTAAAGTTTGAGGCTCAAAGAGATAAAATTATCCAGTTTTACTACATTTTGCTGATGAGATTTTACTTAAGTGAATGCAGGGATTTTACTTGTATTTGATTGTTTTTACACTGTTGTACTGGTACTTTTGTTGAAGTTCAGGATGTGAGTACTTCACTATTGAAACAGGTGAGTGAATAGAAAAGGGGGAAATATTCAGAATAGAGCTCAAATGAGAGCTCCTCTACTGCATATCTAATAACCTTATGCATATTTCTGTCTCATTATTTGAAGATAATTTGCATGTTGGTATAAATACATCATGCAGCAGTGAAAATGAGATCACGAATCAGTCAGTGTAAAACCTGCAGGGTTTCACAGATCCAGTTACAAATCTGCAGCCTACAAGAACAATAGAGTGGAGAGAGGAGAGCTGCAGTTGTAGTGAGCCTGAACCGCAGCAGCCAGGTCATCAAGCTGCTCACTGTTTCCATGTGTCAGCAAACGAGATGGAAGTGCAGAGCCGAGCACGCAGGCCAGGCTGCCACCAAAACAGTCAGCCAGCAGGTCAGCCAGCCAGGCAAGCACATGCACGATCAACATTTCCTTGTAAAAATCAACCTTTCTAGAGAGTAAAAACTTTACTTTTTGCCACTTAGTAAACACTGACAAGCAAGAAATGTGAAAATAAGAAAAAAAAAAAAGGTATGTTCTTTGGGTTTCGGACTGTTGGCCACACAAAACAAGTCACCTTGGACACTGGGTCATTTTATGAGCTAAAAAAGAAAGAAAATGATCATCATAGTAAACCATACGGAAAATACTGCAAATTGTAGTTGTATCCCTTTAATTTTTTCATGGTTTTGGCATCTTTCCTAGACTGTACCCAAGTAAAACTGCCAGTCGACATCACATCTACATTATCCTCATCAATTAATCAAGCTTAGATTTATGCTTTGGGGAAACGTTTCACTTCTGTTGAGCACAGGAACAGAAACGATGAGTGTTTTCTTTGTGAGATACTTATGTGATCAAGCAACGCTGCCATGAAGCTGGAAAACAGCATTGCATACAAACAGACATTGAGCATAACTAATAGCTGGTGATTATCTACTGCAGTGATTCATGTGAGTTTATTAAAAAGTCACAGCGCTGCTCTTTGATTATTCATCTCAGGTTGTATTGTTGGATTTAGCCACCAGCGGAGTGGATGTTAGCTCAGGAAAAAGACGTACCCGACCCTTATTTACACTATTTATGAAAGGCTAATCAATCAGTCCATCGATGTTATGAGCTGGGCATGTGGCTCCTGTTTGTCCCGCTCTACAATCAAACGCAGTCGCAGACAATAATAAACCTGGACAGCAGCAGGCAAGAGGCTGCGAGATGATATCCCTCCTCCTGTTCACACACACACAGAAGTATGCACAGATTCAAATCCATGCACACACACACACACACACACACACACACACACAGCTCAGAGACTGTTTATCCTGACGACACTGTCCAGAGCCTATTAGCTTACCACTCTCTCACACTGATGAATAAATGTGGCAGCAGCAGTGTGGCTGCACAGGAAAAAGGTTATCTGGGATGGGCCGGGGTGTGCTTGTGTATCACAGATGTGTGCAGTCTTTTGTGTGTGTGTGTGTGTGCGTGTGTGTGTGTGTGTGTGTGTGCCATAGTAGGATCAGATAAAGAAGTTTTTGAGGCACCTAAAAACAAGGTCACCAGGATGTGAGAATCAGATACCTGTTTCCTTGAATGTGAAATGTGTGAGAGGCCTTTTGTATGGTGATTGGATTTCACAGATAAGAACGAGAGTAATCTCACTGTATCTCTGTGACGGACACATTACTCACTGGTACATGTCCTCAGTTACGGGGCATTTTAGCCATAAGTTCAATCAAAGAGTAAGATAATTAATTCATTGAACATTTCCCCCCCTTCTGAAGAGAAAGATAAGTCCCCGAGGGAACTCTTCAATTTTGTGATTAGTCAGCGGTATCCTTAATGCTCCAACATCATACCCCCAAAATTATGTCAGCGCCTAACTTTTTATCCCATTTGGGAGGTGAAAACGATATGTGCTTGGCCTAGATGTGAAAGTCATTTAACTCAGTGGTTTTCAGCCCTGCGCCTCTGTGTTTAGGGCAGAGCTGGGTTTTCTGTCTTACAAGCCTATTTAAGCACATTTTAATAGGGATTTACCAGTAAATCACCCTCTGATTAGATGGATACAGTGAAAATAGCTGGATTAGCGGCCAAAACAAGACCGAAGACTGTTGATGCAAATGATATTTCTAGCTAAGTGGACTAGTGAACAGGCAGGTATAGACGCTCAGGGTGTACAGTGTTTAGAGGGACAGGTCAGCAAACATCTGGACACAGCTGGACACAACATAGCAACCATCCATTGAAGAAAACACCTTTTCAATGAAGAGGACTGTGACTCCCTCAATCCTTTGTCTTGCGGTCTCATACTTGAAGAGCCTGTAATCCTATTGACTGGGCTCCTTGGACATGACAGCTCATTATCCCTACCCAGAGCTGCTTGAGGGATGCCTCAACAACAGGCCTGCATGCTCTGCAGTCGACTCATGGCTCGGCTGGATCAACATCTGTGGCCAAAATGACACATCATCCCCTCTTTGCGGCACCAAATGTCCCGGCTTCCCACGACAACACGATTGTGTAACACTAAAAATGAGAACGGGACGCTGAGGAGGAGAGACAACCAGGACGTGGCACGGAGCGGCACGCTATGCCTTAGCAGTAAATATGGTTTAGGGGCTAATGAATGGGCCGTGTCTCCGCTGGCATGTCGTACAGCGGAATTTTACGCTGAGATAAATTGAGCCGGAGGATGGAGCCGCTGTTGGCAGGGTTTCATCATCCAGGACCGTCAGTGTTTTGCTGTGTGGGCCTCGGTGTGTGTTGCTATGTTGAATTGATAAAAAAAACTAATAAGCTCCTGGGCCCATCAATAGGCTCTCCTCGCGATAACACTTAAAAACAAGCACATGAAATAAACAAATATCAGCCGAAATGCTTACCTGGACCCCCTTTCCATAATAAGCGCGGTGCGTCTGTCGTCGCTCCCGCAGCAGTCCGAGACAAATGTCAAAATGTTGTCGGCTAATTAAAATCTTAATAGACCACCGAGGACAAATAGGTCCAGCGCAGTGCCATCCTCCTCCGACCGGGAGCCAGCGGCCGCGTCGCACAGCTGGTCGCGAGCCTCAGCACGCGGAGCAGGCTCGTGTGTGTGTGTGTGCGGTGAATCAGAGGAGGGAAATATTTCTGCAGAGATCCGCTGAAATAACCATGACAGCCGCGCTATGTAGGCTACGGTTCACCGGGGATGTGGTGTATAAACGGCAGCATCAATCATTGCTGGTAAGTCTCACAGAATGGCTGGCGTCCCGTGCCTTCTGCCGAGCACGAGGAGGGGCGCACCAATCAGCTGGCAGAGTGAAATGTGATTGGCAGGTCGTGAACCAATGGCCTGCTCAGACCGCCGGATCCCGGTGGAAGGACAGCAAAGAGAGCCAATCAGTGTGGAGCTTTATTCTGCGGGAAGGCGGGACTTGCAGGTGTCCTACAGCCGTGTCGGCTTGAGAAGATTCACTGAGGAGTTTATTTGTGTGACAAAACTGAAATAAACGATTATATTATGTGGCTAAAACGTGATATACTAATGGTTCCAGTTAATCTTCTGTTCTGTGATTGATTGCACGTTAACAATGACTTCAAAGACGTGAATTGAGCATTACTTTTATCCAACATTATTTCTCAAAAACTAATAAACAATAAATGCTCAATTTTAACTTAACTGCTATTGTTGTGGATTTTGCCAGAAACCAAAATTCCGTGTAAACTTCCAAACATGGGCAGTAAGTCGCCAATCAGTGCAGGGGCTGGGAAGGGGCTCCTTCACTTAAAAAGCAATGGCACACTGTAAAAATGCCTGCATCGAAAATGCATTGAAAAGTATTATTAGCTAAATGCTCTTAGATACAAGTAAATGTGTATTAAGTGCAAGAGATTATCATACTTTTGTTGCTGATTCATTAATGTATAAGCAGCATTTTAACAAACCTATTGTATAGGCTATAGAGTTGGGGTTAATTTTATAAGGTGATGTTTTGTATGTAAATCTTAATTTGTTAACTACGTAGTAACAATAGCTGCCAAATTAATGCAGTAGAGTAAAGAGTATAATATTTCCCTCACTGTTCAACAGGAGTAGAAGCAGCCTATAAAGTAACATGAAATGGAAATATGTGAGTATGTGTACCTGAAAATTGTACAGTACTTAGATAAATGTACGTGGATATATTCCACCACTGTCACTGCTTTAACACAACTTCAGGGCCTTGGATCTTTGGTCTGGATGGACTTCTTCATCAATAAAAGAGCCATCAATGACAGCAGTGTAGGAGGATGATTGAACTGCAGGAGATGAACAGGAGATGCTGCAGACAGCCTAAATGTGGAAAAACAGGAACTGCTTTGAAGTTGAAGTATGGCAACAGGAGGCTGTAAAAGAGAAAAAACATTTAGTATGTCATCTGGGGAATCAGGAATCAGATTTGAAGGGAAACAGAGAAAAAAATGATGAATAATCTGTAATACTGTTTGTACTTTTCAGCAAAGGGGTAGTGTACTACTGATAGATCTATCTATCTATCTATCTATCTATCTATCTATCTATCTATCTATCTATCTATCTATCTATCTATCTATCTATCTATCTATTTAAAACTCAGACTAGAGATTGATGTTGAATCTCACTTTTCGTGTGGTGTCTTTTTTTCCAAATAGAGCTCAGGAGTTGTTATACAGCTGTAGAACCAGTGTGTGTGCACCCGAGTTGTCTTTACTGCACACAACAGAGAATAATATCTGTACTCCAGGCAAACAGTATTATTTATTCAGAATTGGGCTGAATTTGAATTGTAAATTGAGATTTAATCCATTTGGTTGGAGCGCATCTTGTCACAGACCCTATAATGACCACAGGCACGCCTTGAGGGATGTTCTCAACCTTTGTGCTGAGGCCCCACATAACATGAGCATCCTTCAACTATATTTAGTGCCATCTGCCATCCAAACAAATGTCGTTACTTTATTGCCATCAAGTGGACAAATTGGTTACTGCAGCTCCTCGGGAACCCCAAACAGATACTTGTAGATTGATTTAATATCTCGCAAGGTCATGAAACCATAGGAAATATTAATAGCACTATATTTGGAAAAAAAGCAGACACGATAATATACTGATATTTAATTGATTATACAGCTCTGACCCCTTTCCCCTGCCCCCTATGGTGCTGACCAATCACAGCCTCGGAGCACACGTCCTGCCGTCGGGCGACCGATGCCTTCAAATTCTCACAAAAAACGTAATTATGACTCACAGGTCTTGGACTTGATTATTTGGACAGTAAAATAAACGTAACGTTGAGATTTATGAACACAGTTTTGTTCGCGGCGGTGAATCCGAAAGACCTGTCATCAGTTGGTCTTGAGATTATTTACTTAACCATAAATTTTGTCATTTGTCAAACACATAAAAAATTAAGTTTGACAAAATTACGGGTCTCAGCTCTATGCCGCACGATGCGGTATATATAATCAAACAACAGCCTCCTAATAATTTTATTGCAAGCTTCACTGTGCTGTTACCGAGCAAGCACGTCTCAACAGGATCATTTTACAGCCATTGGTTCATACCGCATCGATAGGCGTAGGATTTTCCCAGATTGTACTTGAACACACCATATATGTGTGCTCACTGTGCAGTGAACGCTCACTGGCTCGCTAGTATCACGCACATTGACATCACCGGGACATAAGATACCACAGCAAGGTAATATTATAGTGGCCTTCCTACTTTTCACACAAAACTCGTCAGCGTGAAGATGCATTTGATTGTTACTAATAGAGAAATGGGTTGAAAGCTTTGTTGCAGTAGCTCAAGTTGGAGCTTTTAGAGTAGCTTCGGTAGCTAGCATGCTAGCCGTGTTGAAATTAGCGTCGTTTTGAGCTGGCTGACTACCTCTAGCTGTCTAGTTATAAGTACTAGTGAGTGCTTTGAATTTCCATTCGTTCACTCTACAACGCCACCACATACCTACCAGTATGACGCTAGAGTAGTTAGTAATATGCTTTAAATGTGCTACTAGTGAGTGGAGAGTCCCGTTTAAGTGTTAGCTGCTAGCTTGCTAACTAGCCGGTTTGACTGCAGGTGAAGGAGGAGCAGTTCATTGTTAATGGCTGCGACGTCTCTGCCGGTCACACAGGTCGGCTGATATTTGGAGTCGGCGTGGTTGTAAGAGCTACACTGGTCTCATTTATCACGGTGGCTGCTCAAGGTCGTACACTGCAACGTTGATTTTAGCTTCATTCATTCATTTCTCATGTGAAGCGCGGCTGCGGCCTGCTAACGTTGCTGCTAATTCAGGAAACTGTTTAGACAGCTGGTTTGGTTTCAGATCGTTGCAGCACTTGCTTCGTATCGGCATTTGTTCCTGTTATTTCCAGCTGTTTCATATCGGCCAATTCCTAGTTTAACTATACATTTATAGTAGTTCTGGGTTTAGTAATAACAGCAGCAGCAGCATGGTGTTACCAGATATTAGAACATGTGAGATTGTGTGTATTTATCTAATGATTACTAGACCACCAGTTTGCACATTAAAGGAGACTTTGGCACAGCCCACTGTTTATGTAAAGTTGTGAGACACAGACTTGCATGTTGTCCATACAGATGGCTGAGACAGACGTTGATAATGAACTTTTGGACTATGAGGAAGATGAGGAGCCCCAGGGAGCCCCAGAGAGTGGGACCCCAGCAAACAAGAAGGAGGTGAAGGGCTCCTATGTATCCATCCACAGCTCTGGCTTCAGAGACTTTCTCCTCAAACCAGAGCTGCTCCGTGCCATTGTGGACTGTGGCTTTGAGCATCCCTCAGAAGGTAAACAGCAGTTTTGGGAGGTCCAAAGCCCCCATATAAACTACTGTGTCTTATGTTTTTAACATATCCTGATTTTAATCAACAGGCGTTTTTGAAAAATTCATCTGCTTATAATTGCCATTTGTTTTTTTTCCCAGTCCAACACGAGTGTATTCCCCAAGCTATTCTGGGTATGGATATCCTGTGTCAGGCAAAGTCTGGTATGGGAAAGACTGCAGTGTTTGTACTGGCCACCCTGCAGCAGATAGAACCTGTGGATGGTCAGGTGAGTTGGTCGTTGTTTTTGCTCGTCTTACATGCTAAAGAGTCATTAAGCTTCTTCTACAGTGTTGTACACGTACTAAGGTTAGGTGGTGCTCTGTGCTGAGTACTCAGACCTGTTGCCTCATGCTTAATATTCGCTCAACATTGAATAGAAACATTTCACTTTCAATGAATGAGTTTAAAAATGCATATGATGTGTCTCTGCTCAAAGTTGGTATTTGGCAGCTCAAATTTGATGAAAGCTACTTGCGTTTTTGAAACAGTGGAGATTAAAGCTTCCCACATAAACATTTTGAGTCTGAACTTTTAGGTTTACAATTGCTTTTCTTCTGAGTTTGATTAGAAGATAAGTAGCCGATAATGGTAGCTGCTGTGTGATTGAAAGCCTATTTACCTGGTTCAACAGAACCAGCAGCTTAGTGTGATCTGGTGTAATGGTGCTACTCACTTTCTTTAGTAGTTGGTCATGTCAGAGCTGATGACAAATGATACAGCCCTGAGTTTCAGCATTAACCACTGAAGTTTGGTCTTTGTGGTTTTTGGTTTCAGATCTCACAGCTCATATTCTTTTTCATTGTTAAAACGGTTTTTAATAATTGCATGCCCAGCAGTAGGATGTCCCTGATGTATCCATTTCAAAAACAAAGTGCTATTGAATTTGGTCCCTCCAGATACTATAATTTAAATCATCATTGGGTCTTATGAGCTGTACATCCTGATGATTGTAGAAATTACATTGAAATGTTCAAATAGCCCTGAAATCATTATGTGCGTTAAAAGTCCTGTAGAAAATCAAGGAGCAGTAAAATACGTTAGCCGATATTACAAATGCCCAAGCTGCACTATGTGTGGATGAAACACTTGATGAGACTAATGTCCTCATTCCCTACATGCCAGGTGTCTGTCCTTGTGATGTGCCACACGCGAGAGTTGGCCTTCCAAATCAGCAAAGAGTACGAGCGCTTCTCCAAGTACATGCCCACTGTCAAGGTGTCTGTGTTCTTTGGTGGCATGGCTATCAAGAAGGACGAGGAAGTCCTGAAGAAGAACTGCCCTCACATTGTTGTAGGAACTCCGGGGCGTACCCTGGCCCTCATCCACAACAAGAGCCTCAGTTTGAAGAACATCAAACACTTTGTGCTTGATGAGTGCGATAAGATGCTGGAGCAGCTGGGTGAGTAGCTTTGGTGGAGGACGGGGGGGGCATTATGTAAGGCAGGGAGGCCAAGCTTTTGTTCTGGGATTTCATGTCGTACTTGTGGAAGTGTCATGCCATCTTTTCCCACTGCATTATGCATAGCATGCTCCCTAATTTGCTGAAATGCAAGTTAAATAGCTGTCCATGAGCATTTGATGTGAGGTGTGGGTTGTGGGTGTTATAATTTCCCTGTGATCTTATAGTGAATAAGCAATCTACAATTTTGTTTATTTTTGTTAAGAGATGATGAGCAAGAAAAGAATATTTTTCGTGTACAAAGTAGAATCGATGTGTAATCTTATTTTCCTGACAGACATGAGGTGTGACGTTCAGGAAATCTTCAGGCTGACGCCCCATGAGAAGCAGGTTATGATGTTCAGTGCAACGCTAAGCAAGGAGATCCGCCCTGTCTGCCGCAAGTTCATGCAGGATGTAAGTTATTATCTTACTGATATGTCAAATTAAACCCACTGTGCTTCTTACCTTATTCATTGAAACTGTGGCTTGTTTAGCACTTAACAAAGCTTAATATCTTTTAAGTAATATGTATAATGGCTATTATTTTATCAGTGTCCTGTCTAGTTTCAGTCATTAAGATTCTCCCTGTTGTTCTTGCCATGTATAATCAACAAGTGAGATAGCTCAGGTAGCCCAGTGTTGTGAAGTCCCTCTTGGCTTTGCCCACTTGTGGCTGTCAGTGTCATAAGTGGCCATATCTGAGGGGCAAAGTGATCCTCCTTGGCAGATTTAGCTCGGTCAGGACAGTCGGTCCTCCTGGCTCTGCTGCAGTCCAGGAGAACAGGTTCAGTGAGCTGCCATGCACAGTTCATTTGTCAAAACATGGTGAAGACCGTATGAAACTGTAGACTTGTCACATGCAGAGCTCGGAAAACATGAACCACGGGGAACTTCTGGCGGAAATTGCCTGACTGCTCTGACCAAATGTGTTTCTTCATATGTTACATTTTTTTGTTTTGTTTTGTTTTCTTTCACTTTGTGGTCCTCACATGTTGTTTTTGTGTCTGCAATAAGTTTTCTTTTTTCGTGCTTGTTACATTTGGTGGTATAGAGATGTGTGTTTGTTAGTGAGAGAGACTAATGTTTGGCTCCTCTCTTGCTGTGTAGCCCATGGAAGTGTTTGTGGATGACGAGACCAAGCTGACACTTCATGGTTTACAGCAGTACTACTGCAAGTTGAAGGACAGTGAGAAGAACCGGAAGCTGTTTGACCTGCTTGATGTGCTCGAGTTTAACCAGGTATAGCTGAATACTGATACTAAATCAGATTTAGTCATGTCTGTATATATTATAGTTTAAGTATTTCATTTGCTGCCTTGTTCTTTTCCTAATGATTGAGCTCAAGTTTTGTGTTTTGGCTCCCGCTAGGTTGTCATCTTTGTTAAGTCGGTGCATCGCTGTGTGGCTCTGTCCCAGCTGCTGGTGGAGCAGAATTTCCCCGCCATCGCTATCCACAGGGGCATGGCGCAGGAGGAGCGGTAGGTGCTCCTGGCTTATGTCACTTTTATTCTTGTCTTTTTGACAGTAGTTTTCCCCGTTTCAGTGGCTTTACTAGTTTCAATATCTTGGGCATGTAAAACAGCTCATTACTGCACTTGTATTTTTTAAAAAAAATTTTTAGAGGCTATAGTTCCTGCTTTAAATTTTAACTTATGTATGTATAAGTCCTATTTGTCAAGGAATTTGTGACCAGGTTTCTTTTAGTTCCCTAGATTTTGGGATGTTATTTTACTTATTCTTGTGCCTGTTGTTCCTCATCCCTTCCCCAAGGTTATCCCGGTACCAGCAGTTTAAAGACTTCCAGCGGCGGATCCTGGTTGCAACCAACCTGTTTGGCCGAGGAATGGACATTGAGCGAGTCAACATTGTCTTCAACTACGACATGCCAGAGGATTCTGACACATACCTTCACAGAGTCAGTCCAGCTATAATCTAATTTTGTTATCTCTATATCTGTAGCTTGTAGAGAGAAAGAATTGGTTACTTCAAGCAGAGCCTGTTGTGAGCCTAATATCTTTATCTGTACCTCAGGTGGCACGTGCTGGCAGGTTTGGGACCAAGGGCCTGGCTGTCACCTTTGTGTCAGACGAGTCCGACGCCAAGACCCTGAACGAGGTCCAAGACCGGTTCGAGGTCAATGTAGCAGAGCTACCAGAGGAGATTGATATCTCCTCCTACAGTAAGTTCTGTCATTGCTCACAAGCTTTCTGAAAGTGTGTTCATCCTGACTAAACTTGCAGTGGTCTCCGCATCTTGCGGATACGCCTTTTACATAGTTAAAAACATTATATGTACACATCAGGATATTGGCGTCCATGTCAATCTGCACGATGACTAACCAAACCATTGTAGGTTGAACTCTGGCCGTCTTCATCTGGTTGTAAAGCACATGGAATGACACAAAGGATAAGCGTTACTGTACTAACACTGATCTGTGACATCCCATTTTATAGGTTGTATAAAAGTACATCTTATAAGCTCACCCTGTAAAAACTTTCCTTTTCCCTCTTTGCAGTTGAACAATCCAGATGAGTCTGAAGTGTCCTTTGAGAGAAGACTGTGTGTGACCTGTGATGTTGCTGTATTGTGGTGGAGGGGAAAAAAAAAACCTCACATTTATTTTAAAGTCCCCCTCGGAAATGTTGGCACGTTCATGATAATTTTTTTTTTTTTATTATTATAATGTCTTTACGGGGTGATTATTTTAGTGTTTTCCTTATTAAAACCGTGGATATATTGTTTTGGTTGAAGAAATAAACTTTTTATACCTTATTTACCTGTGTTGGATTTAATTTTGCATATTACATTAAACATACAGTTACACCACAACACTATCATAAAATACAAGCTGTGTTGTCATTTGACTGTAGTTAATCGCTGATGCAAGCAGAGGGCGCTATCATCATAGTTTGAAGACTAAAGCTACCATTTACAGTTTGCTATGTTGAACTAGCTGCCAAGTTTAAAACTGTGCAAGTTGAATTAAAATAAAGCCTCACATGAAACTTGAGCTCAGCAGCCAGTTTTATCACATGGATGGATGAACAGAAACTTGTGACCGCTACCCTGTAGTGTCTTAACCCACACAAGTGTATAAATGTGGTAACAATACAAAGTTGGATCCAAATAAAGAAAACATGTCCAGAATACAGTCTGACCCAACATAAATTCTCAAATACAGGTTTGTGTAAGACATTCCTCTAAGTTGCATTTAATGCACAAACAAGAAATCAGTTTGCATTGGTCCAGTCCTTGCTGAACGCTTGTTTCAGTTCCAGGTAGCGTTCCTCATTATTGAACAGTCTGTTACAGGGGAACATTGTCATTCGTTGCTGTGTATGACTTTACTTTGAAGAGGCTCGTCATGTCAGCATGCCAAAATAAAGGCACAAACAACAGACTCTGCTTATAGGTTAGTGCTTATGTTCATAACATGCTGATTTCATACATTTGAATAAAAAAAAAGTTCGTATCCATATTTTGCTTTATATTCTGAGGCTTTCTGCATAAAGCTGCAAAAGTTATTCTTTTGCTTGTCACTGAGTAGCCACAGTGCATTGTGGGATATGGAGTCATCCACCGTCACAGTATGTACAGCTGTTGGAGGTGAGGTGATCTCTGTGCACTGCTGTCATAATTACAAAGTTTCAGTGCTAAAAAAAGTGCTTTGTTGCTCTTGTAGTGTTTCTCCTCAACAAACCAAAAAAAAAAAAAACAGCCATCCATTGCACCTGGACCGGCAATCAGTCCAGAGTGGAGGAAGTCCAGGAGCGCTCCAGGGCTCTAATTTAGCTCTCACGTCTGTTTGAACAGGAGCAGGCAAGTGTACAATCCACTCCGGTCACACAATAATATTACAATAGGGGTTACCTTTTAAGATTTAATAAAACCGAGGCGTCCCTTCCTGTCTGCATTTCGGCAGTCAGGTGCCTCTGGTCTTCACTCACTGGGAGCCAGATGAGAAAAACGGCCCCTTGTCTTGAAGCGTCTTCCTTCATCAAGAAAGCTGACCTCATCACGTTAACATAAAAATAAAAATCCACCTCTGAACTAGTCTACGAACTTGTGTGTATCGCCGTACATCCAGTGCTGAGGAGGGAGCGCCACTTCATTGAGGAGGCCGCAGTCGTTGCTACATTTACACGACTGAATGAACATGGCCGACTTCTGGAAACGCTCGCCATCTGGGCACACAAAGGTCACAGGTACGGTGCGTGTGCGGCGAGGTGAGCAGCACCGTCCGTCTGTACACATGCCGCAGTAGTTGGGCCGGTAGAGGCGGACACTCACACAATCTCCGTAGGACAGGCGGACGGGCTCTGAGGCTTTGTGGGCTGGGGAGCACTTCTTCCCTCTCTGTGGCTGGATGATAAAAGTAAAGAGATGAGTGTCATAGCCTATAATCTCATAATAATGAATGTTGTTCCTAATTGACTCCAGTAGCAAAATTCACACTCAAAAAATCTAATAAACTGTGACTTTTATCTCCTGTGTGCTTTTACATAACAGCAGACTTAAGCAGCTTTACACTTAGACTCATTAGTTTCACATTAAGAGGGCCACACTTCGACTTGTTATGCCAAAACAGGGATTGAGAGAGGGATTACTTTTAGATTCAAGTGATAAATTTTAAGATTAAACATTTATTTAACATTTGAGTGTCTTTTTCTGTTCAACGGCCTGACACCTATGATCGTTAACTCAGTAGAGCAGAGAAAAGGGCTCTTAGTGTGTGTCCAACATGGAGGATTAATATAGACACACCACTTCCCTGGACTCTGAGTACACAGACGGGGCCTGGCTATGGACAGTTGCTTGGCAGGAATGCCGGGGGTGGGGGACTATATTTAAAAAGGCGCCTGCCTGCCACCAAAACACGGCTGAGTAAATCAGCACTGCCCAGTTCCCACTGGATGTAGAGCTTCCCGAAAGTACCGCTAAGATAATCTCTGTTCTTAAGCTTGGGATAAAGATGGCTTTAGCACTAAGAGCATATTTACTCAGGGCCAGAACATCTAATTTTTCATTCTTTGCAGCACAGGTTTGACGTTTTTACCCTCTGCCGTTTAGTTTAAAGACTGAAACAAGAAAACAGAGCAGGTATTGTTTTTCTCTGCGCAGTCAGACATGAATAGATAAGAGGTGAAATAATTTCTTATTGATATGTGTTATCAGAAGGCGTTCAGGTTTTTGCTGTGTGACAGATAAGTTGTTGTGATAAGTTATCTTAGCCGGTATGTGAATATTCGACCTATGCCCTCAGTCTGTCTCCTTCAGTTCAAGTCAAGTCTAGTCTACTTCACCTTGGCCGGGACAGTCAGCCCGTGGCACGGCCGTATGGTGCAGATTCTTGTCTCTCTCTCCAGCTTGCACTGAGGGTTCTTGTTGGTGATACGAGAAGAAACGCCCATTCCACAGCTGCGGGAGCACTGGGACCAGTCAGTGGTCTGGACCGAACACTTCTTCTCCTTCAGGTGGTTCCACACTGAGGGTCGTTGGAGACATGAAGAAGGGTGGAGGGCAGGGAGGAAGAGAAAAATCATACACATCAATTAGACCACCGGTTTCCAACCTGGGGGTTGAGACCCCATCAAGGGGTCACAAAATAAATCTAAAGGGTCGTAACAGGATAGAAAAGCAGAATATCTACATTTTCTGCAACACAATATCATGTGGATTCTTTCAGATTGTCCACACTGTCTATATCAATATCAATATCAATATCTCAACGACTCTTGGATGGATTGCCTTTGATTCCCTCAATTTTTCTCGAAATGTCAAAACTACATTCCCATCAGCCTCAGCTGTACTTTGTACTTTTATGTTTTATGTTAACTTTCATGCTAACATAGTAAACTAAGATGGTGAACACGGTAAACATTACACCTGCTCAACATTCTCACTGGGACAATCTTAGCATGCTGACATTAGCATTTAGCTCAAAGCACCAAGTGAGTGAAGTCTTACAGAACTGCCAGCACGGCTGTGGACACTTTGTCTTGTTTTCTTGTGAATGATTGAACAATTTTATGCACCGGTCTGGAGGAATAATCACTTTTTGGTTCAGCTGGTCACAGCATGTAAGTGTTCAAAAAAGATTGCATTCTGCCTTTAGCTTGAACTTAATTCCCTCTTTGTCTCACTTGGCAGGTGTTTGTAGCCATGTTCACTCTCCCAGCCGCTGGACTTGACGTCTGCAAGCTCGTTGGTCAGCTCATTTTCAGGCTGATGTGGTGCGGGATGGTGCGGAGGTCTGGGCAGGTGCTGTTGTGGTGGAGGCACCTGTGATAAGAGATAAGACAGAATGAGACTGTGCCGCGGTCACGTCTGCCTTTTGTGTATCTTTTACAGTCTTACAAACAGCCATGGTGCCCTGATAGTCAATGGGTAACATCAGGGCGATCGGTCAGATGAAGCAGTGAGGAATCTTCAAAACTTTACTGCAAATTTTGATAAAACTTCCATGGCCCTTTGTTCGGGGATTTAATGCTGTTATGAGCTGAAATTAAGTTATAACCCATACATAATACATAAATTGTAATCAGCAAAGGTTTTGTTTATCATTTATGCTATATGATTTGATGCTTTCCCTCATCTAATGTGATAATAAACTTAATATCTTTAATGTCGCAATCTGATGCCATCAATTGGAAATGGTAATGGACAATTTTCCATCAAAATAATACATTGTTTTTTTTTTTTTTTGTTCTGTAGAAATGATTCTTTTTACCAAATCATCTTTGTTTTCTTTATCAAGAGAGATTGATTTACCTCCGTAAAAAATATGTTTCCAATTTGTGCCATTTTCAGTCACATACTAAGAGACTCCTTTGCCGTTACATGAAAAGACAAACCTGATGCTTAGGTGGGAGCTGCCACGTGCCCTTATGGCAGTCCACACTGAAGCAGCACTGCCCGGGTATCCTGACCAGCCGAGGGTAGGGGCAGGATGGAGAAGCCGGTGGCAGCTTGTTGCTACAGAGGGGAGCGCAGCCGACAGCACCGTCGATGCAGGTGCACTGGTGTTTACAGCCGGCACGGAAGCTCTCGCCATTCTGGTAGATTCTGCCGTTGTACTCACACGTGCGTCCCTCTGATTTAGCTGGAAAGACACATTTTATTCAGCTGAGACAAAACATGTAATGTAAGTGTAGTGAGATGTACTGCAGATTGGTCATAAACACAGATTGGCTGCATAAACCAAAGGGGCGACAGAGGTGCTCCAAGGCTTATGTACCTCAGACATGCATCTGTCAGTTTCTACGGAACATGCTTTAAAGTCTAACAGGACCAGTGATTAAGCTTGCAGCCTACAGCAGGTATGTTAAGAGGAATTCCTCGCATTGTCTTCTTGTAAGAGTTGGAACAAACCCAGTCAAGCAAAGTGACTTGATCAAAACACGTACAATGACTTGACACTGCAACAGCACACAAAACCACACAGAGGACCACTAAGATCGAAAGGTCAGTGAAAACGAGGAGACAGAAAGTGTCAGACTCCTTGTCTCCAAAGCATGGAGGAACCAGCTATTCATAGTTTGTGGGGCAGCACTGGCATGGTGCAGATGGAAAGTGTATTTTTATCTCTGAAACCCCCTGTCGCTGCCATAAAACATCTACTACTCATTAAAATACCCCCTGTCTTGTTCCTGGATGCGAAACGTTTTATGTTGCTTGATCGCTGAGTTGTGATTGCTTTGGCTTTACGGAGAGGAGGATCTGTCATTTTACACCGGTTTCTCTTGCATCTTTGGCACGTAGCTGCACAACTAAACAAGACCTTTTGGCTTTTATCTATTAATATTAAATAGAAAATACTTCTTCCATGTTAATACTAAGCCCTCGACTGGGTTGACATGAACAGAGGAGCAGTGCAAATAGCTGTAGAGGACACTAACTTCCTAAGTGGAATTCCATCCTTCCCAGCATACTTTGCTCCCTCCTCTCTCACCTCGACAGATGCCCCAGGCCACAGTCACATCGTTGCCGTAATTACACTCCAGCCCTTTGTGGTGGTCGCAAGGCATCATAGGGCTGCAGTCCTGGTTAAGCTGGGCAGCACACACTTTACAGCACCCGCATCCGTCTGGCACAGCGCTCACTCCTGGAGGGCAAACCAGGGGCTCTGCAGGGCACTGGCACACTGCTGGGCAGCTAGCAGTCACCTGGAGGGAGCAGAAAAGGAGATCACATTATCAGATGAGATAAAAATGATCTGAGTCGTGCAGCATTCTCTACAGCTAAGAAAAGAAGAGAAGAACTAAAAAACAACCCCAGAGCCTTGCTCAATCAGCATCACAGGATTTGAAAGGCAGCCACAGTGTTACACATGGAATACTTGATTTGAGACACAAAATGACTGTATGGCAACCAGTTCCAGCTTTGCTTCCAACACCAAAGTGTGAAGTACGTCTCTGGTATATTCATTTTTGATTCTGTATCATCTTTTAGGCTCCTCAGGGGTTTGTGACTGATTCTGAATTCTTCCACAGACAAAGTACAGTGGTATGCCTCTACAGTAAGTCTCAGTCACTGGCCAGCAGTCAGCCCTAAGTGTCTAGACAGCTCAGAGTTTGTACCCAGTCCCCTGCTGGCTCGTGATTTGAGTCATCGTTCAGCACTAGAGCCAACTTGTTCCAGTTTATAGGAATCATCACGTCACTGTGCTTTAAAGACACGAGACATGAGTAGACATGCTGATTATTGCCGTGAAGGACAACCAACTTCAGGAGAGCTATATTCATTATTATATAAGCAGTATTGGAGTGGTCACGCCACCTAAACTCCATTTAGCATTTGCATTGTATCTACTTTTTAGGCTGACAGGCATAAAGTCATGACGGTAATCACTGTTAATCTGATGTTTGCTTTATGAAGAACAAGTCTTTGAAGATGAAACATGTCTGGGAGCTTTTCTAAAAATACATCTGAGTTTTGTTTACACCAGGAGGTGTTTCTGCTGGAGGTCATATTCTAATCACTTTTTTTTTTTTTTTTTTACTGCATTATCCATGACAGATTACACATTAAACTCATCTGGCTCTTTAAATAGAGTTTCTGTCAGCAGACTTTTGGTACAGCCCAAACTCCATGAGCCTCTGTCAGGAGAGAAACGTCTTACCTGTGTGATGACGGCTGTTGTCAGAACAGTCAGGTAAATCAGAAAAACCATGATTCATTTAAGAAAAATACAAATAAAGATAAAATAGTGTCTTCCAGCTGCAATCGACTGAGCGATTGTTAGTCTAAAGTAGTTTCACACTAAGTTTAAGTCTCCTATCGGACCGTGGTCCTTGTTTTTCTACCGGGATAAGAGTCTAAACTCTAATTTATACCCGCTGGTGAGTCCCTGGGAGACCACGCCCCTCCCCACACTCCTAACCAATCAGAGCGCAAGCAGCAGCCCAGACATTCCACATGGGCGTGGCGTCATCACGGGGGCACTTCGCTGATTGGTGGGCGTGTTTTGGAATGAATGCAGCCATTCATAAAAATCGCAGGGCCGCTCTGTATTTATTTTATGGGTTAAAAATTAAAATGTAACAGCCGCTTTCAAGTCACACTTAGGCACATTCCTGCTTTTGTGGCCGCCACTCTCCTAACACTAAGTAAATATATTCAGCTGGGCCAGACTGCATGGTTACATTAATAGGACCTCCACCTCTGGGAAAAAAAGAAGGGGGAGGAATTCCCTCTGTTTTTCCAGACCAATGTAGGTGCCAGGACCAGAAAATTAAAGCGGAGTGTATTAAGCAAATAGTAAGATAATAGCAGGTGTCAGAGAGAGAGAGAGTGAACACACCCCTCTTTGTCTATAGCCACCATAACCTGAGAAAATGTGTTTCCAAAGGTACATTTTGATTGTTTTCGTCTCTGAATGCTTCATCTTAAGTTCAGGTGGGCTGGCTGACGCTGACTATTATTTCTAACCTCACGGTGCTGACATGGGAGTGATGAGGATATGATCACTTGGAAAGAATGGTAGAGTCCAGGGTGAAAGCAGGATTATTGTTTTAAGGGAAGCTCATATGAGGGTTGGCCTCCTCCTCCTCCTCCTCCTCCTCCTTCTCTGTCTTCCTTTTCAACCACAGGTTTTCAGCCACACCTGCCCTAACACAGAGGCCTCATCTGATGGAAGAAATGTGATAGGCAGAGGTTGGAAAGTTAGGTTTCTGCTATTAATGTTCGTGTATATGTGCAAAGTTCTAGCTCAGACCTGAAAAGCCAAACATCTCACACATGGTTTCTCACACGGGCTGTGGTGGTCGTAGGTGCTGGGAAATCTCTGTTAAACCTAATTTTCATTCAGGAGGTAATCATCGATAACCCATATTTAGTTTCGCGCATAAAAGAGCGACAGATTCACTTTTACCAAACCAACCTGTGCATCACTGGCACACCCCACCCACTTGAAATAGGTGAAATTGACCTTTTAGCTATATCTGATGTAATTGATGTGTGGTATTGTACATTGTCCCTCTTAAATAAACAATATAGTTTCACATCATACTTTTTCATTTACATTTCTAACTCTTTATTTATATTCTACTATTTTTCTCTCTTATACATACTTTGCTTTCACTTATTGATTCTCTGTTTTCTTTTGCTTATATTCCTTCTTCATAATGTTCCTCCTTTAAATAAAGTCTTATTCTTATTACTTGCATTATGTACAGTCTATACAGATTTGAAGTTACGTTTTTAACTACACCCTGCACTGTGTATCAGACAAAGAAATGCTTAAATCTTGTATCTAAATTAGAAAATAGGAAACATCACTTCATCAACTATAGAGAATGTCATAACTCGTGCTACAGATGGACACCCTTCCTCTTCATCCCCCATTTAGATTGTGCCATGTGACAAATGTTGGGTGTGTTCAGTTCCTTGCCAAGCAATGCTCTTCAACTTGAGAGCACAACTGCACGGCCCGTGGCGATTTGGCAGGTCTCATCAATGTGCTAATGCAGTTGCTACAACATGACCGCTCCTAAGAGGGAAAGACATGAATATGAGTTACAGACACTGTAAACATCCCCAGCTGTTCATCTTTCCTGTTCCTCCCATAACTAAATCTTCACCAGCCTTTGGAAAATGTGCAGATTTTGTCATTCAGTGAGCTGATTTCAGTGCTGACAAACCCACATTTACCCTTAGAAAAGCAAAAGAAAATCAGAAATGATACTGCCAAAATCAATGTAATCCTTTTTCAACCCACCAACATAAACACAGAAAAACTCTGCCCAGGTGGAAAGATGGTTGATGTAACACTTCTTAGAGGAATAGTTGAACTTATTGTTTATGCTTAGGTTATGCTCTCATGTCTGTACAGTAACAATGAAGCTACAGCTAGCAACATTTGCCAGGTTACTATCAGAGACTGCATGAAGTCACTGCTCCTGGTCAAAAAAAACCCACGTTAAACCAACTAAAAATTGTTTTCTATAACTGTCTTTTAGCTCCAATGGGCAGATATGGGACTGGTATTGAACTTCTTATCTCACTCTCATCAAGACAGAGAATAAATGTAAAAAAAAGTCAAACTAATCTTGTTATCACATAACCTTACAAACTAAAGAATTACACAACAAAGTCAATTTTGTAAGTGAACTGTGTTCAACCGATATTTTCCTTTGCGGAATCTACCTCAGCTTTAAAGAAAACTGGCTCTTTTGCAACCAACATTCATCTTCATGTTCTGCAGCTACCTGTCTGACTAGTATTTCACTGAAAACACATAAGAGGTTGTGGACTGGAGTCATGACTCTCAATTTACAAAAGGAAACCACCTCAGGAAGCTGTCACTCATGGCTCTAATGGTGTGACCAAGGAGACAAAGTCATGGCCCATCTATTTTAATCCTCCGCTGGTCATAGTACAGGGGGAGTTCTCAAAGTCCTGTGACTGCTTCTGTTTTCAATGTCTCCACTGATGCCGAACGAGAGGGAATCAGAAGTCTGGCAAAGATGTAAAACTGATCTAGTGTGATGAAGTGGAGCGGTCTTTTTTAGACATGAAAATCATTTACTGTATGCACGCAGTGAGACGTTTTACAGTTTCTTCGATTCGGTACGGGGCATCAGACAATTGTGAATTCTTTCACACAGGTCAGTCTATCCTGGGAGAAGTGAATAACTTTTCTCCGAGCAGAAATTCAAACCAGAGCCTGAGTCACAGTCAGGACGAATTTGCTCCTAATTTAATCAGGAAGTGTGCTATAGTTTTGCCACAAAAAGGCTCTTACAAATAATCACAGTTTTCAGTGTTTGTGGAGGTATTTAGATCCCTTACTTAAAACAACTTTAATTTAAAGACGTACACACACATTCGCTTTCTTACTGAGAGTTGAGACACAAAGGTTCACAATATCTGCCTGTACAGCATGAAGTTACAGCCAGCACACAGTTAGCTTAACTTAGCACAGAGATGGAAAACAGCAAGTCTGGGTCTGTTCAAAGTTAAGAACATTTACAGGCACCTCTAAAGGGCACTGATTACGATGTTTAATGTCTATGCAAGCCATGTTAAGCTAATCGCCTGTTAGCTGTAGTCTTATACTTAATTGAGAGATATGAGAGTGGAATCAGTCTTGCATCATGCAGAATGGCCCTTATCAGAATGTTTTATTGCTGCATTTCACAGATTATAAGAGTATTATTTCTGATCCATCAACATCAAAGCATTTTAGTATAATTTGTTGAGTTTGATCTTGATTTATATAATCATAATGTATATTATTATATATAATATAATAGTCAACTAATTTTATGTGTAACAATACATTATATTTCATTAAATAGTCACATATTTATAAATGGAATCTTAATTCCAGTAAATACAGCTGTCAAATAAATGTAGAGCAAAAAGAGCATCGTTTTCCATTTGAAACGTGGTGAAGAAGAAGAAGCCTGGTGGAGGAAAATGAAAATCCTCCAATAAAGTAGGTCTACAAGTACCTCAAAATTGTATGTAACCTAAGTAACTGAATTATCTCGCCCCACTGATAGTATATTTTGAATTAGGTGAACTGAAGGTGTGAATTAAGTCCAGCTGATGGCTCTGAAGGAACAACAGTTCCTGAGATGTACTGAGGTGATATGAAGATAGCAATCTGAATTAGCAGACTGGTAAACAAAGTGATGTCAGAAGGGTGAATGGCCCGACGCTGCTTCTCTCACATGGCCTGTCACCTGAGAGGGGCACACTGGGGGCAACAGGACACACGAGAACATCAAGGGAGCCACAGCTTTATGAGAAAGGGCTGATGTAGGAAAACAGGAAATGTCCACATGAAAGAATGGTGAAAAAGTAGGTGAGGCGTTGTGTGAGAGGTAGAAGAGAGATGTGAGGGCAGAGTGGGTGTATGTGTGCGTGTATGTGTGCGTGTGTGTGTGTGTGTGTGTGTGTGGGGCAGGGGGTGACGACAGGTGTTTCATGGTAAGAGAGTTTGTTTTTTCAAGGGGAGGAGTGAGCAAGTGCCCCGCTGCCTGGTCTGGTCTGCCCCGATGGGGTTCTGGCAGCCTGGCAGTATGGTATTTCACACAAAAACAGACCGCTGGTGTTTCAGCCCATACCACTTTTAAGGTCACATGCACCAAATTACATGATACTAAGGTCATATACTTTAAAATATATAAATACATACGGACAGACGTAAAGAAACACACGTTGCATAACATAATTCCAATGTAATTATCCAAATGGGAGCATGAAATTGAGACATGTGGAGAAAAGTCATGTCCTGAGAGAGAAGGGAGGAAGAAAGAGTGCAAGTGGTGGTGACGGAGTCATTAAACTGGTTCCTCTGCTGCTACAGTGGAAAAAGTTAGGCCTGTGGGAACCTCATTTATGTGCTTATTTAAGGTGACAAAGGGGATAAAAGTGTCTGTGTGTGCGATTCTTTCGAATAACAGAACCCTGAGACAGAAAAGCATGTGAAAGTTCTGAGTGAGGCTGTGTTTGTGTGCGTACGCCACACTCCACACTCCTCATATAATATTATAATGTGTAACGGGATCTGTGCTAAATCTGGAATCGACATTTGGTTCCGGTGTTAATGAACTGAGCAGTGAAACGCACAGAGTATCGTAAAGTTATGTAAGCGAGCAGGACTCAGGTCTGGAATCTAAGACAACTTCCTTGGAGCCATTTCTCCCCCTAGTGGAAATTTCAGAGGAAAGTAGTGGATAAAACACAAAAACAAAACAACATATGCTGAACTAAAAGGTTTCAAAGATAACAAGAGCAGGTAACTGTTCAGATTAAGATGAAATCTTTCATTCTGAAACTGAACCATGTTGCTTTTTAAGACACATGGTGGGACTGCTTCAAGTCTCCCATAACTTTAATCAACTTTCTAAGATTTATTCCTGTTGTGTATCAATTTGCTGCACAGTGGCGACTTTCCTCAACCCTCCACAAGATGGAGCCAAACACTACGATATCGAGAAAAATATATGCCTCTAGGGCAGGATTTGATCCAATGCTCGACACAAAGGCACTGAGTTGTGAAGTCCAAAGCAGCATCATGAAAGTTGTTGATAACTCACCCCTGCTAAGTTTGCCTTTCTGGATGGCTTTGGTGTCAGAGATAGGAACTTAGACTAGTGGTACAGCAAGTGTTCACTCCAGCCACATCAGCTGATTTAATGTCCAACACATCAGAAAACCTGCAGAATATCATCCTCAGCCATTCGTGATTCACAGGTCTACATGACTGTGGTCATGCCGGATGATTTTATGAGAAGAGCTACTGTTAAACATTCTTTTGGTTTCATTTTTTCTCCTTCACTTGTCCGCCCTCACTGATATTTAATTAAACTCTCCTCAACAGACTGTGAGTAGGTGGTGGAGTTGAGGGAGACGCTCTCCCTCTTTTTCTCCTCATTTTCGCTATTTCTATAAATCTTTTTCTCCATCCTCCTCCTACTTTTTTTTTTTTTTTTACAATTCTTTTCTCTTCACTGAAACCTCTCTGACTCCCTTTCCCTTCTGTCTCTCTCTCCCCATTTCCCTCTTCTCCCCCACCCCACCTTCCCCCGTTTTTCTCCAGAGTGTGACAGCAGAGAGCAGCCGTTTTGAACCTGGTTTTATTCAGGGCACGCGCTTGTCTCCCATCACCCATGGTCTCCTGATTAGACTGCCCACCTCCCCTCCTCCCTTAGCAGTCACTGGGGCTCACAGCAGCCGACTGTCAGGGAAGGAAAAAGCTTTTCCCAGGCAGAGTAGCAGCACTGCCTGAAGACTTGTAAGCCAAATATCCTTCTTGTATTGGAGGTGGGGATTACCCCTTGACCAGGTGTTAGATCTTTCGATTCCAATATGGCGATTTTGAAAAGCACAAATATGGAAACTTGTTCCAAGGGAAGATGTATAGTGTATGTCAGGATTTGAACCCTTGCCACCGAATTCCGTTACATAAAAATGTACAGAATTAATATTGAAAAACAAATCAATTCAGTCCAAGCTGTGATACCTCAAATAAACAGCATGTACTGCATACAGGCTTGGTGTCTGTAGTGTATTGTGAGAGAACAATTTTCAGTTTGCGCTCATTTCAGCAGAAGTAGCAAATACATGTAAGCTGGTGGGAGTAGAACATGTGGTATAACATATAAACAGCTTGCCTGTCATTTATTCTCACCCTGTATTTTGCAATCTAACACTATTATGTTTGCAGATGATACCACAAAGCTGAAGAGTGGGCTCACATGGAGGAGTGGACCCCTAAGACCAAAGAGCTCATTGTATATTTCATGAAAACTGAAAGCTGCAATTTTCATGAATAACATCAAGTTGGGCCTTGTTTCCTGTTTACACCTCAGAAGGCCTCACCTGCGTGATCCCTCAATACTCCTCTGTGGTTATAAAGGCGGGGAAATGTGTTCTCGTAGAGGTTAAAGCCAATCACCTCCTCCCTAATATCCTGCTTGACTTGTGTCGCTGCATGGCAGAGAGTATCCTAACAAACGGTATCATCTATTCACGACAGCTACCGTAAACGTTGTCTGAGAAGGACGTTTTACATTACAACTACTCTGCCTTAAGGGAGGTGCTGCAGTTGTCTAATATTCTGTAATGCAGGCACACAACCAATGTTTTATTTAAGGCTGTGGTTTAATTGCAGCAATGTTGGTCTGACGGTTGTTCAGTTCAGCACTTTGGAGCACACTGAACAATCTCAACAACTAATGGATGAATTTACATGAAAGTTAGAGGATGAGTCTTGATCTCCTGACTCGCCCTCTAGCGCCACCAAAAGCTTGACGTGTTTGATTTGAAGTGTAATTTCAGCATACCTTTAGTGCCATCACTAGGTTAAAGTTTGAATTTGTTGAATACTTTTAGAAGTACCTGCAAAGCTAATGATATTCTGACCAACCTCAGCTACTACTACTACTACTGCTAATTAGCAAATGCTGTTCAAGACAGATGGTGAACTTGGTAAATACTATGGCTGCTGAAAGTCAGTATTCTCTCACTATTATAGCCATCTTCTCTTCTTTAGTCCTGAAACCCTTTCTCCCTCTCCATCTGTCCCCAGCGCTGCATACCACCCTCCCCTTCTACGTCCCTCCTTTTCCCCTCTCCACATCCATCACTTCCTTCCCACCCATTCCTCACATGCAACCCCCCCCCCTCCTCCTCTCCATCCCCATGGAGATGCACTACAAGTTGACGACGAAAACCTTCCATCAACTGTGGCGGACTAACACAGATTTCTCAATCTGCAACATTTACAGATAACCCACATCTCTCTCTGCCCCCTCCCTCCATCCTTCATTTCTCCGTCCTCTGTTTCCTCTTCCTCTGCTTGCTCCATCCCCCAATGGGATGAGGGCCTTATGAAGATGAATGACGCCTCTCAGCTTCCTTACCCTTCTCCCATCTGCTTCCTTCGCAGCTGCGGTGGGGAATTCCCTTGTAAATCTCTTATTCCTCTGAGTGTCTTGCCTGACAGGTTCGCAACCTCATTTTTTGTCCACAAGGAACAGGAACAGTGAAAAAAGGCCTAAACACGGTTTGCTAGAGCAGCTGGCGACATTAGGAAGCCATGACAGAGATTTAGAAGCTCAATGCTCATCAGATTTCTATTAGAGAGGAAAGTGAGTGCAAATCTGAAGAAACTATCTGATAATCAGTGTTGGTGAACATTTTCTGGCCTCTGATATGACTGAGGAGACAATCAGCTCAAATCAGGTAGAACATGTTACTCTTTGATTTTAGATATAAAACATACACATGCTATATCTTCTTTGTTTAATCCTTACAGTAACTTCTTTATGCTAAACTAAGCTAACTGGCTGCTCGATGCAACCTAATATTTAAAGGTAAATCTATACGAGATGGACCAGAGTTGAACACGCACAAAAACTAAAGTAATAGTGGTTTGTTGACACAGATAAGGAGAGCAGTGTGAGACTTTCCAACTTGGCAGCTGTCAGTCTTCTGTTTTCTGACTCTCCACCAGAAAGCAAATGTGTGGTTAAATATTTGGCGAATTCTGCCAAATGTACAGTTATTCCCTTAATGTGAGAGAGTTGGGCCAAAGCTAGAAACTATTTTATTGGATAAAAACAAAAGATGGCTCCACACACTTCGGTCCAATGGAACCACTCAATGGCAAAGTCAAGCTTTCAGTTACTGGATATACATGAATTTCCTGCCTTAATTCAAGACCAGAACGAAAACAACCAACTCAACAAGGACCAGCAGGAACATCCTTGTTAGACTCCCTTTTGTGGCTGGGCTGTCAGAACATTTAAAATATTCAACAAGCAGTAAACCAGAGAGCATGCAACACTAATATCTCTGCTTGTAGATCCTAAGACACTAAGAATATGACGTTTATAAAACAGCAGGCACCCTGGGGATCAGCTGTCAGTGAGCACCAGACCAAAACTAATCACTGCATCAACTGGCAAGAGGTCAAAGGTCACTGACCAGGAGCCAGTGGAAGGTGGGAAATAGATCAAGGAGGACATTCATCAGCTTTGAATAGAGACAGGAGTTGCCATTGCCACCTCATATATACATGTACAGACCACCTGTTATCATGTGATGGAAGCTCCATACTCAAGGTGTGTGATGACACCTGAGCTTGCTGTGCAAAGCTCCACTGAGTATTTACTAAATTTATTTCCTCTGTACATGATTTTTTGCACCTTCACGCGAGTCTTTTCAGAGCAGACACAGGTGTTACTAATAATGTTAACTATGGCCGTGTTGTGTTCAGGTGTCTCAGGAAATTGTGACAGTGTGAGTGAGAGCATGACCGACACCAGGACCATGAAACTAAAGCAGCTAACTGAAATTCACTTTCAAGTTTATCATTTACACCTGTCCTTTTCCCTACTGTGACAAGTACACATCCTCTGTGTTGTTTCATCTTTCATATTTCCAATGTGAACAATCCAAGGCCGTGACCTGTATTAATAAATTCAGTTTCATGACAAATTTGAATGAAGGATTAAAACAAAAATGCAGTGTTGTTACTTCAATTCCCCTTTTCACATATTGAGCAGAAGGGCATGAATAAATCAAAGAATGAGCAAACTCCTTACAAGTCTGCAGTCATGAGCACTTGTGTTCATGTGAGGGTATGTAAGTGAATTTATGCGACAGAGTGGGAATGCTAAATTTAAAATGAAGACAGAAAACAGCCTATTCCACTCTACCGGGCACCTTGAGCTACTTACAGAGGCAGCAACCTTAAACCCCAAAAATATATCAAGGACACAGTGCAACCCTCTCTTTGCTCACCAAAAAGGGATAATACAGTCACTGTGTGGACGGTGAACACTGGTTTAACTGGCTTGGCAAATGAAAAGCTTTTCAGTGAACGCAGATAAAAAAGAATAGATTGATCCCTGAGTCAAGGCGTCCTCAGCCACGTGGAGAGACATGTAAGGCTGGCAGCTGTTTTCTTTCCTTTGCTGAATGAAACCTAGATCTGTAGGAGGTGGACCAGGTGAGGTGAATGTGAACAAAAACTAAAGTAAGAGTGGTTTGTTGACACAGATAAGAGGAGCGGTGTGAGAAGAGAATCCCCCCCTTGGCAGCTGCCAGTCTTCTGTTTTCTGTGAGGGCAGATGTTTCATCTGATTCCACAAATCTGAAAATCAATGAACATAATGCAGCACACCGTTGTCTGACAAATGCAACCTTTCATTTGACGTTACCTTGTCTGTATTTTAATGCCAACCATAAACAAACCATTCCTCCAACTCAATTCTGTATGCAAAATACTCGAGGAAAAACACATGACAATGAGCACTGAATACATAACAATGAATGCTTAAAGAGTCATTTCCTTCAAATAACAAAGAAATAGTTTCTTACTTTCCTATGCAGGAGGTTTTGGTTTCATTTGCATTTTTAACCTTTCTTTCATCCTTCCCTCAGTTATACACATTCACAGTTAAAAGCAGACTATGACAACCACAGTTGAGGGTTAGGGGTCTTGCTAAAGGGCACCTCAGTGGTGGCAAAGGACCAACCAGCCTGCTGGTTTACACCTACATTACCTTCATTGAGAACAATCTTAAGATACTTTTGTTTAGTTTTATAATTAGTGGTTTGTCTGCATGCTGACTATGTTATATTCACTATAATATCCACTCTTTTATCTGTGTGCTGCACAAATGACATGGAGCTTAATGAGGCAGGGGCAAGCAATGCTGTTTCACCTTCTCCGATCAGATTTCTCCTAACTGCTCAGGGATCAGACTAAGCCAACCTTCCGGCCACAAGCCCTCTTATTGTATTTTCCCTCAATAATAACCTCCATAATAAATCAGCAGCACTGCGGTGCCATTTAGTTGTGGCCAATTAATAGAATAGACTTCTGCTCTGTGTTGTAAATGAGCTCCGGCTCTGGACAAAAAGCAGAGGAAGGTGCTGCTGAGACTAATGGCAGGCGTCCCTGACTATGCCGTCAGTGGTTTCCACAAACACAGGTATTGACACTTGACCCGTGCACGGTCAAACATTTCTGGAGCGAGAAACTTAGAGATTGGTGGTTGTCATAGCTGCACATGACTCTACACAACTGAGGCTATGGAGATAACTGAGATTATATTTTATATTTGTGTTCCCTCATGCGGCCATTACTGTTTTCAGGATGCTCAGTGTACGGCGGTATGTTTAATGGCCAACAGTAATGGCTTTGAAAATCATTAGAGGGAGCTTTCAGCATGTGTCCGTCTAAATTCACACACAAACACGCACATTAAGACCATCAGAAAAATACCTAGTGATGTTTTCTGTTTTTATCCTGTAATATTCATCTGCTGATAAAGTCTCATAGAGCAATGAGTGACATTTAAAAATTATTTTTAGGTAGGTGTTACAGCATAGGGTGCCAAAGGGTAATTTTTTCCAACAGCAAACAGGAGCAATCTCTTAAAAAAAAAAAAAATCCTTTTCAAGAGTTTTTGTGGGAAGTTGTGTGTGTTTTGGTTTATTTGTTCATAAAATTTCAGAAGACGTTGACTTTTTCTTATAAACTTATACTTATAAAAAAACTTATAAAATCCTGTCATTCATTTCATTGAAGAATATTAATCTCCACACCTTTGTGGAGGAAATTCTCAATTTCACCTGAGCCTCACATTTGTCAGAATATTGTTTTATTTGTTCTTGAGAGAAAGAAAAGGTAAAAAAGTGTTTGCTTTTTGCAGTAGACTTTGCAAGAAATATGCTGCCAGTGTTTAAATAGTCACCAATCATTTTGTTTTCAGAAAGGAGAAATTAGTGTTTCTTTAATGGGACAAAGCCTATATAGTTCACTACTCACGGAAAAACAATATGCGGTATATCCAATACCCTCTTTGCAATAAGCAATAAGGTAGTCTCTTCAACTATTTAGTGAGTAGACTATGTAGTCTACTCACCATTTAGCTCTCTTAATTTTGTTGCTGCTCTCCTCGTTTGCAAAATCTGCTGTCATCACTCATGTAACACTTCATATGTGGGCTCACAGCTGCCATATTTACTATATATTACACATTTTGTGTTTACACCGCGCTTCTCATTGGTTTTCTTTGTTGGTAATTTGCTATATATATAATAAGATTATATGGTGACAGACAGCCACAGATAGAAACAAGATAGTTATCTTAGGTTAAGATAACGGACTGTTGGACAAAAGGTCTGCCAGTAGAATGGGACATTTCAGGTTGTGGTTTTGGAATAATTGGTTGTTGGTTGGACAACTAAACAATGAGATGAAACTCACAATAAAGCTCTGTAAAACCGAGGGGAGCTGCAGATTCAGATGATAATATCTGTAGGTTCATTACTACGAGTTTCCCCTTTCACATTGTCACATTTATATTATTAAAGTATCCGCTGCTGGTGCTAATGCTAGTTATGAGTTGGTAGCTCTCTTCAGTTGGTGATTATGAGGATTTGGGAATTTACAGCTTTAATAGAGACCAGAGATTCTGGTTAAGGTTAAGTCTGTCAACTGCTAATTTCTTTCTGCTAGAAAGACTTCAGAAAATCACTTGGACTTCAGTTTAAAGTCCGACAAGGTCATTACATGAGATGAGGTCCTGATGGGTGAATGGGCCAAAATGATAACTTTTAGCCCCTTGGACTTGAATCCTGTGTTTATGTAAAAAGGAGATATTTATTTTATTTTACACACACAGGGTTACTTTCTTTCTTAACTTTATTGAGTAAAAGTGACATGTACATGATGTTAAATTAGGTCACAAACAACAAAAGCTTGGTTTTGAGTCTCTTTGAGTATCTTTGCAATTGGTCTTGGCAGATTATGAAATATATGCCACTCTGTCACAATGAAAAACTAATATTTTATGGTGCAATATAAACTGAGCTTTATACTGAAAGAGCAGCTTTATTGGTCATTACTGACGGCTATACATTGTAGGAAATGACACTTTTAGGTGCGCCCCTCATTCATCACCACTTAATATACCTCATATACTACAACTAGGTGCCCGTGCCCATGTTAGAGTGTTATGAGTGTCACGGGATTAATCGGTTTAGGAAGCAAAACCATCACATAGTTTTTATCTTAAACACAGCACACACACACAGGATCATTTCCCTGTAATATTAGCTTCATGGAAAGCAAAACTTGGCTCTTGTCACACTAAATAGTAACATTTACATTTTCAACACAAATTCTATTTAGAATCTAATTCTATTTATTGTAATGTCACTGTTGCTCTTTACCTGTCTCGTTGGATTTTTTACTTGTGAACTGCTGGCATGACCGAAAGATCAACGTTTAGATTTGCTGGTTTTTGCTGCATTTTGGAGACAGCTGGATTGCCTGTTTCCTGGCAGACAGCCCCAGCCCAGAGTGGCTGTGGTTTCCATTGTCGCTGTGCTTGTGTCAGTGTATTTTTTTGCTGACATTATCCTCTTGTAAAGCCATCAAGTGTTAGTACCTGCCTGGATTGCATTTTATGTAAAACCTCTGCTTTCATGTGCCTGTCTACAGATTTCTTTTGCTGTTTGTTTATGTACTCAAAATCCTCCAGAAACTCCACTTTGCAATCTATCCTCATCATAAGAAGAGCATTCATAAAAAATCGTAAACAGTTTTTGCTGTAAATTAGAGTAAAATGTCTCTCCACTCCACAATGACCAGGTTTTCAGTTTAATCACACAGCCAAATAACTACAAACACTGCATCTCAACTTAGTTTCTTGCCAATTAAAACTATGCAATTCCATAATTTGCTTGCATTATAAATTAATTTTCAAATAACAATATTTGAACATTTTTGTAGCATCGAACCATAACACTGTTTAGGATACATCTTATGATTGCTCTCTTTTTGAGATACTTTCGATTTTCTTTGAATTTCGATTTTTCATGTTTTATTTGAGGTTTACAAAATATCTAATTAGCAATATTTTCCTAAAAAAAGGACAGAGGACAGTGTAAATATGAACACACTGAACTGAAACACAGCACACTGAAGTTGAGTTTTTGACATTACATTTAATATTTATGAGATGAGTAGAGTGAAAACAGACTTGATGTAAAGTCAACTTCAGTCAGCTCATCATTATATACTTATTATATAAGTATCACAGTGTCAAAGGAACAGGTATGAACCCGCACAGAACAGGCAGACAACAGCTTATAAGCCAAAAATTAACATCCAAAACACAGAGACTTCAGTGAAGACACTGATACAGTATGTGTATCTATTGCTTACAGTATAGGAGCTGTCGCAGGTTAAAGACTTCCATCATTTCAAATTTGAGAAGGAGTCTAAGACCTCAGATAACATGGGAATCAATTACACCTTTGGTTGGCACTTTCAAGCAATTTATTCGAAAGCCATGAGTCATGTCACAAAGAGAGTAACACTGCAGGAGGACACATTTGTCTACATTTTGAAATTTAAATTGTGCATGAAATTGGGTGTGGGTGACATCACGTCACATTAATGTGACATCAATGTCTCACACCCAACAACTTCTTTAAAACGTTTTTATTTCCCACAATTTTCACTCTTCGTGCGCAATTTAGATGTCTGAGCCTGAAAGTCCCACGCAACACACATCCACAATAATAATAATAATAATACTAATACTACTAATAATAATAATAACGTGTAAAAGTGGTCTTAAAAAAATGTGATTTAGCCCAAGAAAGATCAAAGTCTAGTGAACTGTTTAAGGATTTAATCATTTTTCTACGTGAAAAAAATTGATGAAGCAATATATGTTCAAAGAGATGTGGATTTAAACTGTTTGTGATGATTTCCCATTGTTGTGTATGGAAGATGAAGAATGATAATAAAAGGAATAGTGCGTTACACAGTTGGCAGACTGGTCAGTAATCATAACATGCTGGAAAGGTGAAAGACAGAATAAGCAGAATGTTTGTTGAGCAAATGAACATGTTTTCTAATGAGTAATCAGTGTCTGAAAGTCTGAAAAGTCTGAAAATGTATACAGCTTTCAGTCACAAAAGAAGGTCACAGTCACTTAACCTGGCAAGAGCAAATACCCAAGTCATTAAATAAGGAAGTAAAAAAGTATAATAATATCACAGCAGAAATGCAATGTCTCCCCATTTTGATTGGATCTATGTTTGTATCAGCTACATTTTGTACAAGTGCTGGCAGATATTCTCCAGATTCTATACACTGCAGTTCGGTTTTAGTGATAGAAAGCAGATGATAAATGTCACGCTTTTCTGTCTGATTTACCAGATGCACCATTCTGAATCTCTCACATGCAGATGAAGTGGAGTCTCTCCTGGCAGTCCCGGTTCTCCCACAGTCCCCCTTTGGTTAAAGCTCCACAGCGTTTCCACGCTGGACACTGATGGTCCTGATCTCCTCCTCGGGGCCAGGCCTGGTACACCAGAGGGTGCTTGTCCACCCATAGCCAGCGGTCGCTCAGGTAACGCAGGCCGAACCACACCCGCTCAGTGATCTGGACTCTCTGGATCGCTTTCTGGGCCAGCCAGTGCTCTGTCTCAGAGAGCAGGCTGATGAGCTTAGCATGAGTCTTTCTGCAGTGTTTCAGAGCCTTCTCCCACGTCTTCTTCACCTCCACCACGCTACTATTGAAGCAGTAGAAAGGGAGGAATGTCATCCCATTAATATCATTCCATTTTCCATTAGGCATGATGTGTGCGTTGAACTCCAAATTCCCGTAACTATCTGGTTGTCCAGAAAGCCAGTTTTGGTATGTAATGTAGCCTCCTCCTGACCACTTCCAGGCAGAGATGTTGCTGGGATTTCGGTAGAGACCGATCCATCCAGAGGCATTATTTCCACTTACAGCTGCTTGGAGCGTGTCTTGATCACTCTGGCTAATAACAAAGGAAAGATCAGTGTAATGCTGTCTACAGTAAGCCTGAGCATCAAGCCATGTCATACTTTTTGGAACAAAGACATGTTTGTCTAAATCACCCTCAACAGCTGTACAAAGAACAATCAAGAAAATGATTTTCTCCATGGTCGCTGCTCTGTAGCTCAGGCTGAGCTAGTTGTCTTTGGTTTGTTCTCTGTAATGGTATCACATAAGTCGCCGGGTTGTTATGATACGACTTTGCATGTGCTTTGGTTTGTTTTCACAAGCAAAGCATCTTCAAGGTAGGTTAAACTTTCAAAGAGAAATACAAATGGTTGACATCAACACAGAAACAGTATCTTCAGCAGAATGGCTAGGTGGTGAAACAAGGTTTTGCATACATGCTCCATGTGTGTACACACTGCAAGGGGTGGTAGCGTGGAGTCATGTGATCTGTGTAAAGAAGAGGCAGGGCGACTTTTATAACCTTGGTCCCTGTTCACCGAAAGTTCGTAAAATGAACACTTTTTATGAACATATTTTTTCCCATCAGATTTTTCAATCACATTTCAATTCAAAAATTACTTTGTACACTGTTGCCCATAAAGTTGGAATAAAATGTTTTTTACCTCTTCTCATGAAGTGATTGTGACAATGTGATCTTGATTCTTGATAAATAAAGTGTATATCTTCTCAACTTTATTGATCAAACTCTTCCAAACATATCACAGTGAAACTTAAACCACAATTAACCTTTGCAAACTGTATATTTAGGCTTTTACAAAATTGTGGGTATTGAACAATTATTCCAACTTTATGGGCAACAGTGTAGTGTTCGCTTTTATGTGATACTTTTATTTGAAACTTTTTTAATCAATCTATAGCGAGCCTCATAAACCCACCTCTGCCTCACTCATTGTCTTAATTCCTATTAAAACACCTGATTAGCTGATTCATCTTACAATTTTCCATACAATTATCTATACAATTGGACTCTTTGTTTATACTTTGCTGACCAGCTTTGGGTGCTTGTTGACATATATCAGTATGTAAGGTATGAATTACAAATGTGAGGGAACAAATGTTAAAAAAATTGCTCTTTATTACCTCCAGACAATCAGCCCAAAGAGATCAGTGTGTGGGCTTATGTTATTAGATTAGTGTCAGTGATGTGGTATATATGTATTCCTACACTCTCATAAGCACAGAGAGACGCTAAAACCCACACTGACATGATTTAGGTCATTTAGTCAACTTAGACCATCTCTACAAAATGAACACAAAAGTAGCCTCTGTGTACTCATGGCTGTGACACACACACACACACACACACACATGCACACACACACAGTCATAGTCTCATAAACAATATTCGACTGTGTGAATTATAATGCCCAGGAGAAATTTGATTCAACAGTACTTCTGCTGCAGCTGAAGGACAGACCATCACTTTGAAAATGGAGTGGAAGTGGGATTTGGTGAAAAATTTGCTAGTTGGTTTTTCGGTTGTTATACAAGAATCCCAGGTCAAGAATTAGAGTAAATGGGCATTGTTCTGATTTTTTGACATAGAGAGAGGAGTGAGACAGGGAGATTCTCTTTCCCCCGTCCTCTTTGTTCTCAGTATCGAGCCTCTGGCGGAGGCCATACGGCAGGACGTTCAGATTGAAGGGATTGAGGACGGTGGGGGGAGAATTCATAAAATCTCCCTCTTTGCGGATGACATCTTGCTTTTTATAAAGCACCCTCTTACTTCAATACCTCGACTCATGCAGTGTTTAAAAGATTATGGAGACATTTCCAGATATAGAATTAATCAAAATAAATTGGAGGCAATGATGATATCAGGAATGTGGCCACATCAACGTAACGAGACAGTGTCATTTCACTGGTCTAAACAAGGATTAAGACATCAGCTCTTGCACTGTTTGCTTTATATGAATGAGTGTATGAAGCGTTATTGTTAATAGTATGTTTCATTATCAGTTATGTGCCCCAAGTTTATGTTTATCAGTAAGACAGATTAATTAAAGCTGCTATCAAGACACAACAAGTTGCGGAGATAAGTGAAGCTTGAGGCCTCACTTATCTCCGCAGATAGCCAGGAACTGGCCTCACATGGACTGTATGTGGATTGGATTATGTATGAGTCTGTAATGTCGGTAGTGGGCATAGTGGGCTGTGTAGCCCTGGCTCAGGGTTTTTCATAGTTCTTCATGAGTGTGGACAGTTCACCTGTACAGTATGTCCATCCAATTAAAGGTACCCTTTGCAGTTTTTGATCTCTAGTAGTGCCACGGAGTCACTGCTCATCTTGTAATGTCTATGCACACTAGAATTGGGGGCCATAATTGTCTGCTGATTAACAATTGGTGCAACATGCAAGGAAACATAACAATGTGCAAAAAACTGCAAGGCAAGAACATTTGGATTTAAACAATCCAGAGTTTCAAATATTCATAAAAAATGCCTTTAAAAAGGTTCTATGAAGAAGGAAATACATTTGCGACCATTGTTAGCTCTTAAAAACACACACACACACACACACAATACGTTTTGGCTGACTGACCGTAAACGTGGTTTTTACATGATAACTTTGGCCTCTATGTTGATTCATTTACAGTAATCGTGACGTCATCATTCCTCTCCATTTGAGTAGAACTACTGTAAATGTCAGTAATGAAGTTATCAGCACAACCTAATTACCATACACTTCCTTGAATCTCCTTAAACTCTCTTTACACTGTCTATAGGTTTAACCCATCACTTTTAAGCGTCCACAAACACCAGTGCTGTAAATATACTGCACAGTATGAAGAAACACTGCTTTAAGCCTCACAGATTTACAAGTGAGCCAGGGCCTTGGACAAGAAATTTATGTTCTCCTGCTGAAAATAATGATGAATAATGGCTCATGTTGAGAAATTTCAAAAACAGCAGGGGAAAAAACTGAACACATGCTGCTCTCTGAATAGCAATTATCATTAATGGAGAAAATATAAGATGAATTATTGCAATCTGACAGATGTGGGAGGCGTATCTGAAGGGAAAGAACACAAAGACAAGGATATTAAAATATGAGCTGACGTCATTGTTAAGACATATTGCAATAGTATTACAGTATGTTATGCTGTTAAATAATTATAGTCAATGTAATATAAATAAATGTAATGATTAGGATACATATCTTCACATATGTGACTAGTGGAAGGCGCTAAGATAGCATAGTTTCTTTTAGGCTGACCAAACCAATTACAGGAAGCCATAATCTAATAGTTGCCGTTGACTATGCTTTGCTCCATGTGCCATTGATTTATGAAAATAGAGCCTCAGAGGTCAAATGGGATGAAAGCATGTTAGGCGCTCTGAGCTCATGGATCTGAGGGGTGACTCATAGGCAAATTTTTTCCCTTGCTCCCCTCTCAGGGCAGCTACAGCGCTGAGCGTCATAACAATGATTTAATGAGGCTAATTGGGTTTTGTAGATGAAATGGTAATGGTGCTGAACAGATTTCTGTCTTCTGTTTGGACAGGAGTTGCATTTTGCAGGAAGTAAAAAGCTGAGTTAAAAAAAAAAAGAAGGAAAAATGATATGACTTTGTAATAAATAATCTTTGTTTACCTCCTGTTTCTGCGTCCTCCCAAGTGTGGCACAGGAAAGACAATCAACTGTGAGCCAGGTGAGTGTGTACGTTCATTATGTTTATTTATGAGTGTGTGTTTGTATGTGTGCATGCTTACAAAGTGATGGGGTCTGGCCTCTCTCTGGCCCCTGGGCCAACTGCATTATTCAGTATAGAGATAAGAGGCTCCATACTCTGGACCTTCCTGATACTGCTTAACCTCAGCATGGTTATACAGTAAACACACACAATCACAAAGACATTCATAGGCACACTACACTCTCTCTTATACACACAAATACACAAACAAACCCTCTGCAGTGGCCATCTGATCTGATAGACCACTGAATAACTTTCAAAGGCAACGCATTGTATGAAGGACAGAAGAACCCACGGGAATTCAGACTCTGGGTGCTTTTCTCTTAAGCTTATTGCTAATCCTGCACTTAGCTCTGGCAAGCCAAAAAAAATATTTTACTGGAGACTTGCTGAACTCAAAGCCAAGGCTAAGGAGCGCAAGCAGCAACTTGTAAATAAACAACAACAACAAAATCACATGTTGTACTGCATTACCACATCACATCTGAACAGTTAGTCATTTATTACTTTGTGAGGAGTCTACTGGTTTGATGTAATCTTATGGTCTAATGATGCAATAACTTATCAGAAATGTATATTATAACCTCAGTTAATTCATATTTAATCAAGATTATTGCATCATCTGTCACATAGAGTATATGCATTATTACACCCCTATGAACTAACTTTCTCAGGGTAAAAGACTTAATGGGTAAGCTACATTAAAATGAACTATGCAGTATGTACACAGCATTTGTGGTATTAAAGATTTAAAGAATGGTAGGTCTGTGAACATTGTATTCACCTTGTTCTGTGCTTTCTCTCTGACACAATCTTTTGAGTACATCATACTGTGGTTCAAGGATTCACAGATGATACAGAAGTTATACAGAGAACAAAATGTAACATACACCAACACTGAAACTGCCCAGTTTAAATGATGATATGATGATATTTTTCTTGTGTGACCATAGAAGAATAGACAACAAGACAGAGGGGAGGAAGCCATTTTTGGGGGTTAAGTGTGAGTTTGTGGTAGATATTGGTGTAGTACCTACTAAAAATCACTGCCCATGTTACCAAGAACATATAAACAACATAACAAAGAACAATCTTTGGGTGTTCCTCCCTCTGGGAAGCTTACATCGTTAGGCATCGATCCAAGGCGACACCATTGCTTTTGATGGGGTCACATTGTGTGTAATTGCAGGTCCAGTTGAAGGTCAGGTGATTTTTCTGTCCCAAAGGCTCCCTTAAGGTCAGATAACACACACACACACACACACACACACACACACACACACACACACACACACACACACACACACACACACACACACACACACACACACACAGAAGCATAGGGCCAAAGCTCTATAAGCAACCCTGATGAGCATCATTAGGCCCAATCAAAGCAAGAGATTAGCCTCAGTCTGAAGCCACTAAGTAAGACAGAGAGAAACTTTAAAGGGTGACTAGTACATGAATAGTGTTAATAAGAACAACAAAACTGGCAAATAGCAAACATTAGAAAACCTGCAAACGTTGCTCTTACAGCCCGCTCACTGAGCGACATGCCAGTGGGAACATTAACCTTTAACTCTGTCCCAGCTCATGGCAGTGAGGTGAAGCTATCGTCAAAGTGTAGCGATCACTCTCCCCCCTTCTCCCCCCCTTCGTCCACTGTTAGTTGCCACTGTCTCCAGCAACAATACCTTTGTCCATTGCGATGCTTTACTGATGACATCATCATATTCAATTCAGCAGGCATTGTCCAACCTTATGTCAGCATCTCTCCAACTAGGATCAACTTCAAATTCAAATCTCACTGTGCATAGTATGAAACTGCACTGCAGTGATCAAAGGAAAAAAAAAATGCTGAGAAATGCTTCTCATAGTTGTGATGACTTAACATCGCATCTCTGACTTAATAGCTCAATTAGACAAGACAAATATTGTATCTGACAATATTATATTGGCCACAATGAATATGTAAAAGATTTATGTTGGAGATGGCTTTGCTAGATGTGTGTTCCTTTTGATGTTGTCTTCACTATCAACTTATCTCCTGCGTCAGAAACAAGCAGCTCATTCTGGCGGTCTCCATTTGGTATCTTCGCAGCAGAAAAAAAGGCGGTTCTGTTTTTCCACATATGAACCACTCACACAAGACGACAACCTTGCCGCACCTTCACCAAGACACAGACCGTAGGCCCTGCCGGCGTTGTCATTACTCACATGCAAATGACTCCATTAACATGGCATGTTGTGCCCTACACTCATTCACATGTAACAGGTGATTAACTTAAGTAAGGCGTGACTTCTCAATGACACAGACCATGTTAAAGGCAGCAGACTCAAATCCTTTCAGTGAAGTACACTGAAGTAATGTGTTCAGTCACAGAGAAATTATTGATGATGACTTGATTAATGTTCATGTTAGCGCAGCTAAGGATTCAAATATATATGCATACATTATATATGACTCATGTAGGGCTCATCTCGGCTCTTCCCCCTGGCTCATTTGTAATGATTAATCACACTTTGAGGGATTGTGGGTAATTACCTTTACAAATATTCATTTGCAAGGTCATGGAGTATTCGCTATATACTAATAGCGTTAAGGGTAATATATACAGTCCTTCACCCAGTGGGAATAGATATCATACGTATAATATGCTACATAAGGCTTTCAAGGAATAAGAGGGGACGTGAAGTAGTAGACCACGGCCACCACACAGAAATGTCTTGATACTGAAAAACTGGAAAAAAGACTCTGAATTCAATTGATGTGAAGAGATTGAAGAATAAGTATGCTAGAATATGAAAAACATTTTTCATTGTCACACACTGTCAATTTTCTCTTTTTATTGTCCAGTAATCATACGTTGCTTTAGCTCCAGAGTAGTAGCATCATAAGAAAATTCAAGCTGCATTTGCACCAAACCAAAGTAAGACTCATGATATCTTGAATCTTTTGTGTGAAGAGAAAAAAAACATATCCTCTGGGAGGCTGTTGCACTCTGTTCAATGGGGACACTGTGAGGACTCTAGAAATAGAACAAGAGATGTTCCCTATACATACATATAATCTATGGTTCATACCCACCATGCACCTGCACATGCACACATACATACAGGCATTCACTCGCACACACAAGCACTGGCGACACACTGCGTCCCTGGCTAGTTGCAAAACTCCTGCTGAACTTGAATGATGACTGCAGTTTTCCCTTAAGAAAGCTGTAGCTTTGTTGCTTCTCCACCAGCTGCTCATCCACAGTGTTGTGAGGCCTTGGCAGCAACAGATAGCCCATCCAGATCTGTCATGATCTGGGTTACAATAGCTGCAGCCAAGCCCAACACATTGTTTGTAATTCACAACTTGCATGTTGCTTAAGGCTAGTATTCTATATGCTCACCCTAGGGCCAAATTAAAGCTCACTTATGTTAAAGTTTAATCTATGAAAAATACATTTTAAAAAAGCTATGCATACATAAACCTTTATTTGTATTCACTCCAATCACCACCCTTCTCTCGTTTCAGTACCATTTGTATGAGAAAAAGCTGGTCCACATGAGGCTGTGATGCCCATTATACACCGAAAAACACAAATGCTAAATGAATGAAACATAGAGAGATAATTTTGCCTAGGAATAGAGAGGCATTAAAAATCAATTAACGTAAAATAATGGTGGTATCTCTTATGTTAATCAGCCTGGTGAAGACTGAAGAAACTGATGGCTGTACTGGAAGTCAAAACATCTGCAGTGGATCAAGAGATCGCAACAGACGGCTGGGAGTGCAAAAAGAGCCACGTAGAAACATAATTCAGAAAGATCTCACATAGATCTCTTTGTCAGGATTTTAGTTTACTCCACAAGCCACCAATTCTTCCTCCTCAGGTCTAGGATTTCCTCCAGTGTGACACAGATGCTGAACGAATTCTCTCTGTCTGGATCTTATCTACTTGGTGAAAACACTGATCCACGAAGAGCTCAGCCATCACTAACTCACGGCCTTTCCCTGTGAGAGCAGCTGGCAGTGGTGACTCTCCATTTAGGCTTTTCAATAGTCTCTCCACAGACCTGTGGATAATGGCCTCTATCGAAATCCTCAGCTTGAAAAGCCCCACAATTAACTTTTATGTTGGTAATTAAATAATGGCAGGCCGGTTTCGTCGGCGTAAATCTTCAGACTCCTCTTCCTGCAGACATACAGAAGTATAACCATACAACCATAATATCCTCTCTTAGATGGATGTTTGACTGTACTTTATGTTAATGTCGCCATTGATAATTTGAATTTTCATATAGATGAAGAAAAGATAAGAAATAAATACAGCACACCATGTGCAGTACATCCTAAAAAGATGAAAACATGCTACATACATACACTATAATGAATAGTTTAAACTAAGTAAAGGAAATGTGTACATTGAAACAGAATAATTCTCCTGGAGCTTTTGAGGGGCATTGTGAGGAAGTTCAAGGTGAAAACAGAACCAACAGCTAATTTTTCGCTCATTTTTTCCCCCATCATTGTGTCAACGGTTAGTATAAATGAAGGTCAGAAAATTCAAAAAGAGCAAGCCCACACACAATGTGTGACTCACTGACACAGTCGTTTGTTAACTTCTCACAGAAATGACCACGACTTCTTAACACCTCATTACGTGGTGGAGGAATGTAATGTGTTAAAATGATGTGCCGGCACCACGGAATTTGTTATATATAATATGGCCATTAGAGATTATCAGCAAAAGACATAGGGGTCCCTCATCGTCATGTTAAAAAATATAATCACATGGTTAATATGAAACAGCTGCAGTTTGTGTAGGTTTAGGCAAAAAAAAAAAAAGTATGAGTATGTTAGTTCCATGAACAAAGTTTGACTTTTGGTTTCACAAACAATCAGAGGTCTTCTGGGTGAAACTCTTGTGTTAGGTTAGGTTTAGGCAACAAAAGTACTTGGTTAGATGGCAGTTTGTGTTAAATTAAGTATGCTAGTTATGTGAGTTAAATTTCACTTTTTGCTTTTGGATTCACAAACTCACATCCCTCCAGCTGCAGTAGCAAAGAAGATTAAACCTTTTCACACTTCAACAGCTATTTATGAGGTGTCTTGATTTCTTTGCTCTATTTTTGTTGGTATTTTTTGATGTACTATACCACCACCCACCAACCCACACACACACACACACACACACACACACAGACAGACAGACAGACAGACAGACACAGACACATACACATTTAGACAGACTTAGCCTGTCTTTTCTCCACTCCTCCTTCCTTTCCTCCCTCCTGTGCTCTCCTACCCTCTATTCTGTCCTGCTCTGATAGCCCTGCTTCTGTTAATCACTTCATACTGCAGACTCACACACATAAACACACAGAGAGACACACACAAGGGCCCAGGAAGGGGAGTAATGAAGCTGGCTAAATGTTTTCAGCCGGGCTCTCCATCATGTCACCAAGGCGACCTTGGCTGGAGGTTAACCCGCTGGAGACTGACTCACACCGAACAGGGGGAGGGGGTAGGGTTAGGGGCAGATGTGTGTCTGTGTGTTTACTTGCTGTGTGCAGACTCAAAAAGAAGTATGAAGAGTGGAAGAAAGTGAGAAAGGACAAATGACGTGTGTGTGTGTGTGTGTGTGTGTGAAGAGACGAGATAAAGTGTCCCCATCCCAGCCTGTGTGTCTACTTTTGTGTGTTTTAAAGAGAAAGAGAAAAGAGAAAATGAGGGACACTGATGGGATCAGAGACAAACAAAAGTCTGATGAATAAGCTCAGAGAGGAAGAATAAGGGGGTAAACAAACAGGAAGTTAGAGATATTGATACAGTGTTAGATGATGAACAACTGAATACAATAAGATGGCAATAACGACAAGAGATACAAAGCCTCAGGGTGTGTTCGCAGTGTGTGTCAGAGGAAGAGGGCTGACAACAGAGGGTGAATGTGTCCATTAGGCATTCAAATGACTCCATGTTGCTCTAATTTTTCAAAAACAAACTGATCATTCTTCCTTTGCTGCTGAGGAATCAGCGTAACCAGCGACAACAGTGCTGAAGAATTCATAACAGGAGGCCATCGGTGGAACACTGCAAAAACCTTGTATGTGTCACTGGCGTAGCCTCACTGCACAATGTCGATTCAGAGCCTCTGAAGGTCTTTGCATTGTGAGATACAATATACCTAAGCTTTGCAGATGGAGATGAAAATTGCACCAACATTACATCCCTCTTTAATCTCTACTTTCTATACAGGAAAGCACGAAGACCATTATAGCAGGTGCATTTTACAGCGCGTGCATGCACACACACACACACACAATCTCCTGCTTTGTTGTTTGAGTTTCAAAGGTTATATTTATGGTGTTGTTTGTTTGACTTGCTTTAATGGGGTACAAGACTCAGGCCTTTGACATCTCTTGCACAATGTCTGCACACGTATTTATGACTACTTCTGCCCTAATGTGAAGAAATAAACTTTCTCCTCCAGCTTCTACCCATAAAACTGGATAAAAAACATAAATTCAACACATTACAAAATAATATGTGTGTATTTTCAGCTGCAGGGTTAGAAACTACGACTTTAAATCTTGTTTCAGTGTTTGTACAATTAGTCCTTACCAAAATTAATCACTGACTTCCCTTTCAAACGATTCTGCCAAAATAGACGGCTTTTTTATGCTTGCTAAATTGCTGCGCTTTACATATTAACGCAATACAATGTAGATGCCTCGTTTTATTTCCCAGACACAGAAATTTCCTCCCTGTTGCTCGATCTTCTACCTACTGTTGCTCAGTATGCAGAAGGCTTAACATCCACCTCTCACCAAACACCAATAAAGCCTCTATACCAGCAGCAGCAGCTTCAGCCCCAAGCCTAAACAAATTTCCCTTGATAGCCTCTGTCTCCCTGTAAACTAATATATGCCCATCACTTTAAAGTTTCACTTCTTTCCTAACTTTGTGTTTATGTTTGGACACATTCAAAAAGGAGAAAGTTTGGTATCCACTGTGTTTTAGTTCCCATAGGGAGTAAATATGTGTGTATAGCTGGAGTTGTACTGTATGCTTGGGCAGCAGACTAGACTGGGAAAAGCTTATTAAAGGAAACTGCAGTAGAGAGCAGAGCTGGAGTATTTATTGTGGCCAGGGCAGGTCATACAGAGCCTTCACTAGAGAGACTAGGACATGCTTTGTAGTGGAATAAACTGTAATGACTTTGTCCTCTAAGGGGAGACTGTGATAGAGCGGATGTGTTTATATGCCTGCGTGTTTGTGTGCACAGATGAGCACAATACTTCTTCTGTGGGTGCATATACACACATATACTGTAAGCCCAAACCACATAACAGAGGGTGTACTTAAAAACAGGAAATATGCCCCTAGGTGAGAAGTCCTCAAGGCACTTTTTTTCTTTAAAGATGTCTACAATATACAGTGCTGTGAAAGTATTTGCCCCCTTACAGATTTCTTCTGTTTTTGCTTTTTTGTCACACTTACATGTTTCAGATCATCAAACAAATTTTAATATCACACAAAGATAACCTGAGTAAATACAAAAAGTAGTTTTTAAATGATGATTTTATTTATTAAGGGAAAAAAGCTATCCAAACCAACCTGGCCCTATGTGAAAAAGTAATTGCCCCCTAAACCTAATAACTGATTGTGCCACCCTTGGTGGCAACAACTGCAATCAAGCGTTTGCAATAACTGGCGATGAGTCTTTCACATCGCTGTGGGGGAATTTTGGCCCACTCTTCTTTGCAGAATTGTCTTAATTCAGCCACATTGGAGGGTTTTCGAGCATGAACGGTCTGTTTAAGGTCATGCCACAGCATCTCAATCGGATTTAAGTCCGGACTTTGACTAGGTCACTCAAAAACCTTCACTTTGTTTTTTTTGAGCTATTCGGAGGTGGACTTGCTGTTGTGCTTCAGATCATTGTCCTGCTGCATAACCCAAGAGTGCTTAAGGTCACGAACTGATGGCCGGACATTCTCCTTCAGGATTTTCTGGTAGAGAGCAGAATTCATGGTTCCATCAATTACGGCAAGTTGTCCAGGTCCTGAAGCAGCAAAGCAGCCCCAGACCATCACACTACCACCACCATGTTTGACTGTCGGTATGATGTTCTTTTTCCCAAATGCTGTGTTAGTTTTATGCCAGATGTAACGGGACACACACCTTCCAAAAAGTTCCACTTTTGTCTCGTCAGTCCACAGAATATTTTCCCAAAAGTGTGGGGGATCATCAAGATGTTTTTTAGCAAGTGTGAGATGTGCCTTTGTGTTCTTTTTGGTCAGCAGTGGTTTTCACCTTGGAACTCTCCCATGGAGGCCATTTTTGCCCAGTGTCTTTCTTATTGTTGAATCATGAACACTGATCTGTTCTTGAATTGCTTTAGATTGGGGCATGATGTGTTGCATTTTGAGATCTTTTAGCCTACTTCATATTGTCTATTTAAGTGATTTCTTGATTCTACAGCTCTGGCAGTAATCAGGCCTGGGTGTGGCAAGTGAAATTGAACTCAGCTTTCAAACATGTGGTTAATCACAGTTAATTCATGATTTAACAAGGGGGGGCAATTACTTTTTCACATAGGGCCAGGTTGGTTTGGATAGCTTTTTTCCCTTAATAAATGAAATCATCATTTAAAAACTGCTTTTTGTATTTACTCAGGTTATCTTTGTGTGATATTAAAATTTGTTTGATGATCTGAAACATGTAAGTGTGACAATAAAGCAAAAACAGAAGAAATCTGTAAGGGGGCAAATACTTTTTCACAGCACTGTATTACCACTATTATATGATGAAAAGTAAGCATCTTGTAGTATATTTATAATATATCCCAGTGTCCCCTGGAGTCAACAGTGGACAGTTCTGCAGCTAATAGTTAACATCCAATGCAATTGTAAAAACTAGCATACCTATTTGCCTAACCATCATCATACCTTAATCATAGTTTATTTGCCATAACCACCTCAACAATATTATAGTTACCATGTGAATATATCATAAACAGCAAGAATTACACAAGAAAGTAACACTTTTCTAGTATGTTCAGGCTTTGACAAGTGACAGGAAACACACAAGAAACCACTCGGCCTCTGAGATTTTCAAACAGCATTAATAGATAAGAGCATTGATTAATAATTTTGATTCACAGTTTACTAACAATACATAAATTAAAAAGGACCTGTGTAACAGCTGTTTTAACAATAGGAATGACACCTTTTCTTACTGACAACACAACAAGGTTTCTCCCTCAGTTTTTGAAAGGAAATATGAATATTCCAAGAACAGTACAGCCAACCTTTAAGTAAAAGCGTCAGTGCTAAATTTGTATTGTGATGTCGTTCCCTATTTTGCCTTTCTTCCCCATAACTTCAGATGACATGTTGCCGTTGACCGATCTGACCTCTGTTGCCCATGAATTATTTCACAACACAGCTCTTTGCTCTAATGGCTAAGCAGGCAGTGAGGAGACAAAGTGTCATCCAGCTTGCAAAACACACTGTTAGTTCAACTTAATATCATACTGGCTGCATGCATTTGAAGTCAAACAATGACAGCCTAATTCACAGTAGAGCTGACAGTGACTGCATATAAATAGAGAAAATGGGGTGTGTGGGCTGCAGTGCAATAAATTAAATAAATCAGCCTTTTCAGACAAAGGAATAAAGCCTGGGCCAAATATTGGTCATCGAAAAAGCTACAGATACATAAGGAATCTATGTAAGACCAAACCAACCGTATTCTCAATAAAACTACTAAAAGTCTCATAAACCAGGTATGAACAAATAATGATATCATGTCTGAGCCTTTTTCTCTTCTATCTGTGGTTACCAACACATTCATTTCTTTTGTATGGCCAGTTCTTCAAACTTCATTATCTAATTGTTCATTTGCCTGAAAAAAATCACGACTATTGATGTTTTTTATGCTAACTGTGAGTTAAAAGAAAGTAATAGTGCTGGTCTGGATGGTCTGAAAGCTAAATTTGCTGCTCATGTCATGTGCAGTATATTGTAATGTTTCCCCTTGCAGATTCATTTCCCCTGTCTCCCCCATATGGAAGAGGGAGAACGATCCAATGCGAATGACTGTCGACCAATTTTTATTATTTGTAGCACTGATCTGAATCTTTGAGAAGCTTTATTTTAATCAATTATCACAATGAATCAGTTTGGTAAATATTTCATTTCATTCCCCAGCCAGGCTTGAGGCCTAATTTTTCTATGATCTCGGCTTTTCTGAAATTCACAACTAATGTGTTGCCATCACTTGATAAAAGCCAACTCAGAAAATTGCAACAGAATTTTTACGTTTGTTGCCAAATATCCACCTAATCCTAAAGGAAATATCTGACCCTTTAGATACTAAATTCTCCACTATGTTCACCATCTAGTTGCTCATATTGTTGATCTGTTTTTTGGTCCTTGGCAGGTAGAGTACTGTGTGTTTATCAGACCTTTTCAATGAAAACAGCTGCCTGCTGCTGCTGGAAATGAGGCTGATGAGACTCATGAGAGTGAACCAAAAGAGTGAAGCTGCAGGCTGGAAAACCCAAACAATAAGCAAAAGCAAAAACACTCAGGCATGGCGGATGGTAGTTATCTGTGTCACTATGAGCGACAACCATAGCCATTTGATTCATTGCAGCTTTAATCATTTATGTTCCCAGCATAACTTTTTTTTGGTTGCAATTTAAAGCAGCAGTTCTCAGTATCTGAGCTTTGACCCAGTCTGTGTGCTGCTTCCGACTGTGTTGCAAAGATGATGGATCGTGTACATAAGTGCATTTTGACAGATTTCAAAAGCTACATTTTTGCCGCTATCTTGTTGTTAACTTGCATCATGGCTTGGCATGAATTCCAAGATGAAACAGGGATAGAAGAGTGCTAAAAAGAGAGAATTTCTTGTAAACTTGTCTTTTTTTGTATGTTTATGTTCTGTTTCGTACATGGTCCATCGATCAGCAATGGTCCTTGAAAACCTTCCTGAATACTTATAATGATTTTTCACACATTACAATGGACACACTAAGTGTTAATCATTGCTCAATCAGTGATCACTTGTTAAAGTGTGTAACCCTCTTAACAAGAGTTACATTTGATGACCCCCATGAATGCTCCCATTGACCTAGCTGTGCCGAAGAGAAAACACAAGAAGGGGATAAACAGGGAGAGAACACCAGAGACATTTTAGATCCCATCATGTTCCTGGGCAGCTGAGTCACCCTTAACCATCAACCTTTCACACTGGAACAGTAAGTGGCCAGATTCCTGGTGGCTCTATCTGTGCCAAGGAGGAGAAAGAAAAATCTTCAATCATAGCTAAGCACAAACAACATCCTCTGTCATCCTCCTGTTCTAATGCTTTGGAGGTCTTGTGCTGCACCTAAATTTGCGCTATATGCAGCAGATGACAAAGACCATTGAAAGACAGTCAAAGGATGTGCGTGGGAAGTATATTACAGCGACACTCCATATTATAATTGTGTGAATGGTTTTCTTTTCATTCCTCCTTCAAAGCCTAAAACGAATGCAGTGAAATTTCAAGACTGGATTAAGCGTCATGGGGGACCTCACAATCATTTCAACATCAGACTGCTGAGGACACTGAAGAACTCCTTCGTCTGTTTAAAGGTAAAAATAAAAGATATGTCTCCTGTCTAAGTAACAAGATTTACGATGATTAGTAGTCTACCAGCAGTTTGTGATTTCAACCTACTGAACTTGGCTAAAGTTGCCATATTGTTAACTGAAAATCATCCAATGCTTAGGATCACCTCCGAGGTCAACTTTCGGTTGGTTTTGGTGGAAGAATCAATCTTCTCCCCCCAGGAACAAATTAATTGTCAAAACTCAGGTCAATCAGACTCTCTCCACAGCAGTGACTGGAAAGAGGCAGTGTGATGCACGGCAGAGCTCAACAGTCTTGCTCCTGTCTGAGTTTGGGCAGAATGGCGCATCAACAGACCCTATCTGTTCCTGCATGAAGTGGTCAAAGAACTGCCTGCAGAGCAACATTATGATGACCTAAAAGACACCTTGGAGGCTACTAAGTACATTGCCAAAGTTTTATCCAGCATCACCCCAATACCCCATGTAGGAAACATTCCACTGACAGAGCTCCTCAGGGAGATGTCTAAGCCTCTTGAACTTCTGCATGCTGCTGCCAAAGACTTTCTTGCTGCTTGTCTTTAAAAGTAACTCATAAGTTCAGTGGAGAGGTTTCTCAAATGAAGATTCGGGATATTCACAATCCTCTCCTTAATCAACCTTCCTGTCTGGGGGTTGTGGTGGATCAAAGGTTTGCACCATTCACAGAGAGCAAAAACCCTGGTTTAAACCCAGGCCTTCCTGCTGGGGGCTTTCAGTGAGGATTTTGCATGTTCTCCCTGTGTTTGCATGGGTTTCATCCATGTACTCCAATTTACACACACAGGACAATACCATGAATGATTTTTGACAGTCTAAGTAAGCTTTCCCTACTTACACTACAGATTTGACAAGTTTGACAAGTTGATACTTAGCTTAGCTAACTATTACTTGAGCTACTTAGCTTCTTAGATAGCTTCACTAACAAACATCTATCCGTAGCTATTCGCACAGTAGATTCTATTTGTGTTATTTTACGTATTAAATATTTCTCTAAATGTTTCCACTGCTGTTTCCTCAAAATGTGCACCACACAATTATATCACAGAAGCAAGTATGTTGTTCTCATTTGCCGGAATGGTGACGTTGTGTTTTTTATAGCATCTCAGAACAATGATGTATGTTATAGCCTACATGTCTACTCCTGTCATTTCCACCCATTGGCTGCTCTCTTTGCTCTCGCCTCCTGTTGAGTTGCTGGGACAGATCAGAGTAATGGAAGAGAGAATGAATCCAGACACTGATCAGCTCCCCCACTGGACATAACAAAAATTCTTCTAAACTGTATAAAATCCTATTACTCTAGTGCCAGGGGGAAAGAAGTCCAATAATGTTCACTGGGATATCTATTTTAGAAACAGTTGGGAGGAAAGAAAATGTGGAGTAATTATTCTGCAGAGATGCTGAGCGAGTAGGTGGGTCAATCTGCCTGTAAATATTTACTCTCGGAAAAAAACTTTTGTGTTTGTTTATTGCTAGTTATTGCCTGTACTTTGATGGATTTCCAACTTGCACATTTCAGACTAACCGCAACAGTGGCAAATGTGCAGAAAGTCTCCAGAGATGCTTTATTTTGCACAAACTTTTTTTTTAGTTCAGATACTTCAGTGCTTTAAATGTTACAAAGCACTGAATTCCGACACACAATGTTAGTTTATCAGAGGGGTTTCAGGTATTCTAGTACCTATATAGCTTAAGCTAAATTCCCCTCTACTATAAAGACATCCTGATCAACAGGCTGTTTACTAAATGCATGTTTATGGTGTCTCTTTCATTAATGTTACTGCATATACAATGCAACTAGTAGATACTGGTGCTCATGACTGCTGCTAATTCCAGCTGCACCAACGCCTGCCAAGTGTATGACTGCTGTATAAAACACTGTGGTCTCCAGAGACTTACATGAATGTATGTCAAAAATCTGACCAGTTTGGTCAACAACAGAATGTGTGGAGGACTGCCAGAGCAGTCTGACAAACATCCAACGTTGTTTACAAAGTGGTGCTTATGGGAAAACTTCTCCTGCACAACACCAGAGTAAGCTGGTCGACTTACTGTCAGAGTGATGTTTCATTATGTGTTTGAAACAATATGATATTATTGTATATTACAATGTCTGAGTGGATGTTCAAAACATGCTATAATATTACATAGTATATATAATATAGTACAATATTTCTTCATTCAAAACACAATCACAGTGGAGATTCATCTCGCTGTTGACACACAGCCCAGTTTTCCTTTGACCTGAGATTAAAACAATCTGATTAATCCAAATCATATTACAAATACAAACACACATTTTAAATTATATATTGTATACATTTTTATAGTACATTATTGGTTGAAAACACGTTTAAATTTGTGATGGTTCCAAATATCAAACTGAAAAAATTTAAGTTTCACCCCAGAAAACTGTTACTGTTAAGACACTAACACTAAGCTAGTTGTAAACTTGTTAACATCAAGTGTAAATTTACACCCATCTTCTTTAATCTGCTATCTGCAGTTGACATGTATTTGTTTGTGCTTGTTCAAAGATGAGAGACAGCAAAAGAGTGCTGCTTGTACGTGATAATGATGCTCTGTGTGTGTGTGACTCTGCTTTGCATGTCCTCAGACTTAAACTACAGAGGAAGGAAGTGCGCATTCTTAAGTGTGCCTGTGTGTGTGCATGTGTGATCAGAGTTTGAAGGCTGAAACAGCGTATCTGGATATGCTACTGACTTAATCAGAGGGCTGTGCCCTGCAGAGAGCCTCGCTGCTTCACGCTGAACATCAGAGGCAGTTGCTGTGGCGATCTGTCACCATGGGGACAGGTTACTGCTCTGGGGTTCTGTAATAAAATGAACCTCTACCTCCGCCCTCCTCTCCCCAGTTCTCTGATTCTTTCTTTCTCTCTCTCTTTCTCTGGAGTTGTGTAATGAAATGAATCTCTCTCTTCAGGATATGGGTCAGTCCGCCTCTATTTCTCCCTCACCACACCGCACCCCATTCCCACCCCCTCTGTGCGATCTGGCTGAGATGGACTGCTCCATCACTGTCACAAGGTGCCCAGATTAGGTGCCAAAGCCACTAATAAAGACAAGAAACACATTTCCCTGCCTTATAAATACTCTTACTTGGTCAAGCCATTATAGGTGGATGTGTGGTTAGATGTGTCTGCAGGTGTGTGTGTGTGTGTGTGTATACTGTAAATATATCAGACTGTATAGCTTCAGGTAATTTAGTCCCTGTCTCCCTGATGCACACACATGCTCACTCACACAAATATGTCACCTCCAACTGAAGGTCTGAAAGACTATAAAGGGAAAGAGCAAAACACAAGTCAAAACTTGACACCTTCTCAGCCTCAGGCTCAGGTCAGAAATAATCATACCTTTCTTCAATTTCTTTTAGCCCCAGAGCACTGCCATGAGAAAACATTATAATATTAGATAGATTTGATAATGTTAATTGAACTACAAGCATGTTAGATTTGCTAGCTGTACTTAATAAGACTTAATTTATTCCACAAAGAAATTCAAGGTTCACAGCAGCACCAAAAAGAGTCAAAATATATAGAAAACAGATGTAGAACTATTAAAGATATTATAATTAAGACAAAACACGATATTAAGGAAATTACATTCAAAAGCCATGATAAAAAATCAATATCCCTCAAGATCTTCATCTCAGGTTGTGTGTAGGAGCAGTTGTTTGACTGAACTGCTTTTTGCAATTGTTTTATTTTGATAATCTTTGTGACCTGAAGAGGCAAAAGAAAATCTGGGAGAGCAGTCTGAAAATAAACATAATTTTGTGTATATTTTTGAGCTGATGATCAAAAGTTCACAGTATCTCTGCCAAAGATATTTGTGAAAATAGTTCATAGGCTCATTCATGCACATGTGTGCACTGATACATATGGTATGTGTAATGAATGACTATCTACAGATTATTCCACAGATATTATTTTGGAAAATAATATTGTATTTCATTCGTGAGAATATTTGTTATGAAGTCCTCATAAAGAATTAATAGTCATATAGGGGAAAAACATCAAAGTAAACCAACAACAAAAACAAAAATAATCATATTCAATCAATACGTTATTGCATGTTTTTGTAATTGAAGCCTCCTGGTACATCTGAACCCATTTCTCTAAGTAAGTGACCTCAGTACATACAGCCGTTAAACATCACACTCCGGTCCTGACCCCTCCGCAGCACCTTAATTGCAGGTCAAAGGGGTTTTGACTGAACAAATTACGAGTCAACCCCTATTTACTTGATTAGTTTCTCCTACACGGGCAGCGTGCCACTTGGCTCTCAGAGGGTCTTGCTGCCACGATCCAAGTGATTACAGGAAATTTAGTTTGGGAGACGGAGTCACTCTTGCACAAGTTTAATCAGCAAACGAAGATGAGATCACTAATTGTCATGCTGTTTATCTATCAGAGCAGCCGTACCCTGAGTGCTCAAGTGACACTGTTATCTGATTGGACATCAAAACATTAACTTATCATGATACTGTTTAGGTTTAGCTTATAACTGAAATCCCAACGCAAGTATTGGACGCTACTGTATGTATGAATAGTGGCTGTAAAACAAGACATTCTGCATCAGCTAAAATGCCTGTAACAGAGCCACCGGTATTTCTGAAAAGTGTAAAAGCTACACATAAATAAATATACTGTCTGACACTATCTGTGACCCTGTTAGTAAATGCCTCAAGGCCATAATGAGAATGGAGACCAAGTAGACAGTTAATGTATCAAAGGCTGTCATAGCTCTGCACGCTCACAATGGTTATTCTGGCTGACTGCACCTCTCTTCAGTTTCTGAGGTCACTAAACTTAATTTACCTAAAAGTACCATAAAAGTGCCAGTTATCCAGATCTAATAAGTGCTGCAAAGCTGACAGGAGACTCACAGAGTCACAGTCAATCTGTAAACACTGAAACAGTTCTGAGAAGAGGTGTATTCGACTACAACAGGTAGAATCACCTGTGTGGACGCAACATAGTGCTGTGGTTTCAGCTTGTGAAGTTATTCCTGCTGTTGATAATGTTATTCATAGCGTCTTAGTTGCCATTGTGAAAGGGGTGAAAAGACAATAGTTCCCATGAACAGGGGTGCTTCCTAGTGTTTCTTTTGTGTCTCCTGATTCTCCCGGAGCATTCATGACAGGGACGATACGTCTGACTGTGGGGATATATGCGCCTGAATGCATCACAGAAGTTGAAGATACGGCATCCATTTTTGTGTTGGCTTTCATGAATAATTTTCACAACAGTGCAGAAAATAAACTGAGCCAAAGGGAGACTGCCAGGGAGCGGTGAGGTAGAGGAGAGGTGAGAGTAAATAAATTCACTGAGACTTGTTTACAATAGTCTTACATCTAGTCAAAAACATAAAGCTTCTTTGTTGTAAGATAGAAGTTAATATACATGTTGTAGAAAGTAGTTAGCCTTGTCCTCTAATCACACAAATGCAGAACATTTAAGTACTTAGTGATTTCTCTTAGTGGTGATGCTGGTGAGCTGTCTGGGTCTGTCAAACATAGATTTACTGAGGTTTTCACTTGATAAGGAAACATAAATAAAAAATGTAACATTAAATGGAAGGAGTAATTACTCCCATTCATGCTGCAAGCAACATTTATATCATGCGGCCTGTTGGAGCAATGGGTGTGACTTTCAATGGGGAGAAAATAACTTATTCAACTATATCTATTAATGGGCTCCTTAGTCAATAGTTTCTTTTTTTCTGCTCCTTGGCATGGCTGAACTAGGCTTTGCCCGGAATTTGTTTTTTTATTTCTGCACATGCTGCAAGTGCATTGACTGCATTTCAACATTTGTGCCCCTAAGTTAGCTAATCTTCTATTTCAAGTTAGAGAGCTCAACAAGATGACACTCAAAGGTTGATAAAAGTACAGGACTTTTACTAACTGAATTTCTGATCATTTTGGTCAGATGTTTGTTTGGTACATGATGTATATCTTTAAACTGTACCACTGTACTGAGTCAACATACAAACAACTAGAGTGAAACTCTCAAGAAAAGTGAACATATTCAATAAAGCAATATTTATTGCAGTGCTGATGTATTGCATGACATTACATCATGCAGGTGTTATTTCTCTGCTCACGCAGCGTATGAGCAATGTGACAGTGTAATCAGCATGTAATACTTCACATCATTCCTCCAAATGCCTCAACTCTCCAGGAGCTAAATGCACACTTCTGATACCTTTTAGCACCTGTTCACACAGTCTTTACCCTCCTCTCATTTGGCTGGTTAATGATATCACAACACAGAGGTGCAGAGTAAATGACAAAGGGAAGCTAGCCGCCTTGACACAGACAGGAAAGTCTATTTTTACCACGCCAACCTGCTCCCACTGGTTACCAAGACAACCACTGCGCCATTGTTTAATCAGATTTCTAGAGAATTTATAAGAGTCTTGTAGAGAAATATAAATGGAGTTCATGCCCATAAAGAGGGGAAAAGAAATAATAGTGTTTCGTGTGATCCAGCAACAGACTGACGAACACTGATATTATTTGTCCTGAACCACTTAAATGTTCTTTTTCTTCATAACTTCATTATGAACATCTGCTGGTAAACAGTGAAGCCCATGCTAACACTGGAGTTGTCGTTGCAACATTGCATAAAGAACCGTGTTTATCTTTACTGCTCTAAACTGTGACTAAATTTGACAGTATGTCGGTATCTCTGAACTGTCTCCCGATTGGGCTGCCCTGAATTGGCCCTGAAAACTGCAGGTAAAAACTAAAAGCTCCATGACGATAGTTGCCGCCCTGCAGTGTTACCCGGTTCAGGTTACTGCACAGCAGAACTTCTCAGCTGGGGAGAGGCATCCTGGGTGGGGGAGCACTGGAGGAGGCATGTTGCTGAGTTCACTAGTACATTTCCTTCTCTGATTTAACCCTGCTTTCATTACAAAGTTTTCCCATTTCACCACAGCTTTCGCTTTCATTTATACTCAAGCAATAAACCTAAACCCTCCTCACTTGTTCTGTCTTATGAACACCAGGTATAGGTTATGATAGGATACTGACTATCTATCTGTGTACACATATATATACAGCTAATATAGTAATAGGCAGTATAAAGAACAATACGATCCTGTTGTGGATGTGAGTGTGGGGGTCGAAAGGTTAAGGTAAGGTACAAACAAAAAAAAGAAAATCAGGGTTTATATCTTATTATTTGGCTTTGTCTTGTGCCTTTTTATTCATCCTGCAACAGAGAACCAAGTGGAGGTAAAAGGGGAGAGAAGACAGACAGTAGGTAGAACAGAAACTGAGAGAGGGGGATCAGAGGTATTTGATTTTGAAAGAGAGAGGGAGAGAGAGAGAGACAGAGAGAGACTGTCATCAGTTTATGAGCCAGAATGTGGGTGGTGATATTGACTGGTGTTTCATTACCCTTGAATAGGCTATTGATCAGCCTGTTATGAAGCTTTGTGTATTTCTGTAAAACACACCACGCACACACAGGCAAACACGCACACACACAAACACAACATGGTGGCAATAGGCTGTCTGTCAACGTAATGATTGATTGACACTTAAACATTTCGTCTCTCTCTCTCTCTCCATCACTCTGATGCCCACACGCAAACACACAATCAAACTGGCGTACAAGATTCCTCCCACGCCGTCACTTTGCCTTTCTCTTGCAAATACACCCACACAAACAAATCACACGCACACCAACACACAATACCTTCAGTCTCCCTCATCTGCAACCTCCCATCACAATGCTATCTCTGCTCATTATGTCTCCTTTGTGTCCTTGCCCCACTGCCAAGAGTGATGGGGCCAGAGCTTCTATTGTTCCAGGCCCTGTCTATCAAGCTGCAGTGCCGGCTTATCAAAATGAACATTACCATAACACTGGGTCCACTGGCATCCCATGTGCAGAAAAAGAGGAAATACCAAAGGTGAGCTAAGCAAAGACTACAATATAGGGCCACATAATGGTGTCTTGACATTTCCAGAGCGACAGATAACAGAAGGCTAATAGCTTTCTTGGTCTGTGAATGTGTTTGTAAATGTATATATATATAGTTTTTTTTTTTACTGGCGTATGCTTATGTGGATGTATAAAGTCGGTATTTGAATACACGTGCGTATGCAGCTGTTTTGTAGTACTAGGAATTACAGTAAATCACTAAACCAAGGAGTCTCATTTCAATTACATGATGAAATCTTGAAAAACAACAGTCTAGTCTTACCTTTTTCCTTATTATACTCATGATACTAGGACTAACAAACTCTATACTGCAATACAAGAACAATGTTTTGTGTTTCCGTGTAATCTCCAGTGATCAACAACTGTTGATGATGTTTGCCTGGGACATGCAGCTTCAGCATCGTTTAGTGTATCATGTATGTAGCCATCAAGTGCGTATTTCAGAACCCTTTCACAAGATTTTCCTTTTAAAACAAGTCAGCTAGAAACTTTAAAAGTCAGCCAGAGACCAACTCATGGGCTAATAAAATCTGCTTGAGATAGCTATTATTTAAGTCAGCAAAATCACTGGTAGAAATAGGAGGCCTGCTTTTCTTTAAAGGTTCTCCATATGACAGTACGAACACTCCCTCGGTATGTGTTTTATTACAACCTTGTCTGTCTTTTGCTTTGGTCGTCAGGACCGCTGCGTGTGTGTATGTGTTGGTGGATGTGAGTCTGTGGATTGTTCAGTGAGCTAACACAGTAGCCATGATAAGAAAGGAGAAAATTGTAGTGCCATTGTAGGAATAGCCCAAAAATACTCAGTCGACCCTTAATACAAAACCGAAATCATTGAACAACATCGAAATCAAAAACAAGCAATGCCTCTTGCGAATAACAGACAAGTTTAGTGAAACTCCATGAACATAGAAGTTACGTTCATAATCCCGCAGGTATGCTGCAGTTGGCTCCTGAGAATGGAGCATTGGTGGATTTATGGAGTGCAAAAGTAAGTTATTGGAGGGTAAAACTACAAACTACTGACTTTTTAGCTTGTTAACAGTGGTTAGCAAGCTAACGGCTATCACTCTCAAAAGGACTGTGCCTCCTTCACTTCCAGAGATCCCTGCATCGCTAGTGAGGGCTTCACAGCCATTGGCTATTTTGAGTTCCATTTAATATTCTTGTTGAAAAGAAGAAGAGGAAGTGAGAGAGTGTACAAACTGACTCTGAATCTTGCATATAGAACCTGTAAAACCTTCCCCTGTTGCCTTTGTAAACTACATCAGATGCGACGAGAACAGAGATGCAATGAGAGCTGACACATGAGAATGGATGAATGTGCAAACCTAAGTTGCATGTCGACGAGAAGATACAGTATAGAGTAAATGTGCATTTGTCTGCATGGCTGTCAGTCAGCATGTGTGTTGTTAAGTGACTTGCTGGTTTAAAATATTCATTGGTCCATTCCCTTTCATGCAAATGTGGCCCACAGCTCCATAGTATATGCAGAATCTTTTTCCATCTCTCCTTCGTTCAGACAAACTAACACACATCACAGCCATGGTCACCCTATTGAGAATTCAAAGTCACTTCCATCCAGCCTTGAACAGGAGTGTGTGGTTATGCTTTGCCCTGTCTCTGGCTTGACTCTCTCTCTCTCTCTCTCTCTCTCTGTCTGACTCCCACTGGTCTGTCTATCTTCTCTGTGCTGCTTCATTGTTAATCAGTCCCATTTACTCACAGCATTTGCCAAAAGACCTCTGGCTCTCAGTATGCAGCTCTTAGCGTTGGCTTCGCCTCTGAGGATCTAATGAAGTGCAGACATGAAGGGAATGGTGGGATATCTGCGATGAGGTGAACACAGACACAAAGGAGGACACAACAACATACAAACAAACAAACTGTATACAAGCATACTGTATGAACATAACGACTTATCACAGATGAATTACAAGTGACAATAGCAGTGCAGTTATCCTGCATATTCAACCCTGTTTTGGCTAAATACTTTTACATTTCGACATATTTATACTTTTGCAATACCATTTTTTGGTATTGTGTTAATGATTTTTTTCCTTCTCTATATTACTTTTGCTAGGAACATAAGTTTATACAGCCTCAAAGGCATCTGTCCTCTCATTTTTTACTTTAAAGTTTCTTGCATAATTTATTCAATTTAAGGCTAATTCCTTCTACTTGCCTTGTAAACTACATGCTGTTATGGCCTGCTTTGATCCCCAAATAAAGATGTGCAAAATCATCCAGCGTGGACATTATGCAAAAACATATGGAGGCAGAGGTACATTTAGGTAAACTGAGGAACATAGATGCACAAGGACCCAGATACAGTACATACACATAAACATACAGCACAAATACATGCACAAATTGAGTGCACAAACAGGCACAGAGGTACAAATGCACACACAAGGGCATAGCATAGCAATCCTCCCCCTGTTGCCCTGAGCTGTGATCGGTATCCTCCACAGTCCACCACCACCACACCACACATACACACAATCTACAAGTGTGTCTCTCTCTGTCTTTAGGCAGAACGATCACGGTAGAGGTCACACTCTAAAATTTCAGGCTTTGTGGGTGGGTGATTATGAGGAGCACAATTACACACCCCTGCTTGTTGGCCAAAGTCACCAGATACATACATTTCCATATTCATGCCTGTTATTTCTAGTTAAAAAGGTCATCAGCTCCACAGCTATTTGCATAGCAGAGGGATACACAGGGAGGTGAGCCTCAGATGAGTCACAGAAAACATGCCAGGGATGCTGCAGACGCCTTAAGTTTTTGTCATCCTGAAGCTGTTTTTGTGCCACATTGTGATGCTCTTAATTAGCAATCCTCTAAAAATAGTTGTTGGCCAGGAAATTTCAAAGTACAATCGTGGCTAATTAAAAAAAAAAACAAAAAACAAAAAATATTATCTTATGTGAAAAATGTCGCAGCTTTGTTTTGATATGCGCTATTTAAATGGTCTTACTGTGTATTGTACTATTAGCACTGTTACAGCCTGAGTGGATACTGTTTTTTAGAATCTGATAATATTATAGACAGTTTTTAACATAAACACATGACATTGAGAATGTCACTAATTCAGACCATTCGGGACCAACAATTTTTTTTACAGATGAAAAAGTGACCTCTGAACTCTCTGATGGACCAACTATGCAAAAGCTACATGCTTTCTAAGTTACCACAAACATTTGTTGTATTTACTTCTTAGCTGACATATATCATTCCATTTGTGGTTGGGTCATATCAGGCTCTAACTATTATATTTGTTCAAACCTTGTATTCTAGTATTTGTGGGCAGTAGTGCTACTAAAAAAATCTAACATGATGTGTTTGTGGGTCTGTCTGTGTGCACCTTCATGACTGAGAGCATTTGTATTTGTGTTTGAAAGCATACCGACAAGAAATTTGGAGGCCACAAACAATCAAGGACCAAAAAGCAAATTAAAGAAGCCAATGGAGGGAGATAAATAGAAAAGAAGAAGATAAGAGTGAAAGAGGCCTCCCACAGAGACCTCTGCGGTGCCGCAGGGAAATCAGGACCCTGTTTCTGTTGAGCTGGCCTTTTCTCCTGCCTACCTCAAATAAAACCTGCTGAATCCTTTCCCATACCAATTCACACAGTGGAAAGCAAACCTAAGCTAGAGGAAAACATGCCTCACATTAAAACTCCACAGAAATGTCTATTTATTTTTCACATATTCCTTTTCAAAATATCTTTTCTTTAGCTGTGTTGTAAGCCCTTGAAAGAACACGATAATACTGAGCCCCAGTGGCTAATTTTTCAACTTCAAGGATTAAACCAGGGCAACAGATAAGCAAACTGTTATAATCACCTATCAGGAGATTGTGTTGCTTGGATCAATAATCACATTAATGACCCTGATTAGCATTGTTGGATTTTTTCCCATTCATCTAATTATGCTGCTAGCAAAGTCCTAACTGGAGTAAGTGGACAGCTTTTGTTGATTTCCACACATAGATAATCATTTGCTTTCAAAAGCTTGCTTTAAGGTTTTCTTAAACATACCTTAAGTTTAACTCCTCAATTAGACAAACTGGACTGATGAAAGACAACAAAACTAGATAAGAGGAACAAATGCTTTAATTATGAGGTTCATCAACACGATCATCCGGCCTCACGTCCACTCACTGTGCTATTTGTGCTCTACTGTCCAAGATGTAACACAGCCAGCACTGGAAACTACTTACTGCCTGATGTTGTCACAGCCAAGTTCAAAATCCACACCCCATTTAATCACTATAGTCATTATCCAAACTGAAGACTCACCCTGCCAGCCAAAACTCCGGTCTGTGCTCCATTAGTCGGGCAGAGCCAGCCGGTCCAGATGGCCATTGCCCGGCTCAGCCACCATGTGGCCAACTTGGACTCATTGAGACAGAGTGGATCATTTCACCATCCCTCCCTGCATCCATGCATGGCAAACACAAACACTCACACACACACACACACAAACACACGCCATACACAGACATATGAGAACACAAACACTGTGATGACGACAAATGGCAGACTGCATCAGGGTCACTTTTGTTTAGAATCACAACTTTAAGGCCTGTGTCCTAGCAGTGGCAGTGAGGCAGCATGCTACTGAAAAAACAATGACGATATAAATTTGTCCACCATCCAAGATTTATACCCTGGTATCTATACCTTTATATCTTTAAAAGGCCATTTAGGGCAATGTTAGAGGTCAGTGAGTATCTTAATTTGTCAGGTATTTAATTCAGTGGATAAAGTAATTACTGATATACCTGTCAGGCTATTTCATTCATAAACAGTTACTATATGGATTTTTTGAGAAAGTGTATCCCACCATGCTATACTTTATATCCATATTGTGCTTTAGAATAACATACAATGATAAAGGATTTTATCTATATAGGCCACCCCTTCTAGCCACAGTGGTTTTTATTTCCCCTGATAAAATTGTTGCTGGGAGAAAGATTTCATGATGCTCTCAAAGATCTAAATACAGCAAGTACTTTCTGCAACTGCAGTCGAGCATACTTTTACTGTATAGAAACCAGGCCAATGGTTGGGGAGTAGTAGGCGCAAAAAGATGATTTACTACAAAGAGAGAGACATATATTCTCATATTTTGGTAACTTAGCTGGACTTGTCCGTTACAACTTGCTCGCTCATGTAGAGCCATCAGTCTTTTAATGACGATAGTCCATTGAACCCATGTGGTGTGAACCACAGAGCGCTGCGTTGGAGGCTGTATAAGCAATGAGACAGATTAAAACGAAGTCACAGGGAGCCATTTGAAGGATGATGAGTTGTGTCAGGAATGTGGGCACTCTAGGAAACGTTCATCCACATCTGCAACTTCAAATGTGGAAGTTACTGTGAACATCTGCTCGTGTCATTTTATTAGCTGACATTAAAAAAAAGGTCCTTGGACAGAGTGGACAGACGGGGACAATGAACAACATGATGAATACTCTGTATGTATGCTGCATTGCAACAGCGATGCTTCAACCAATACCATTTCAAAAGAAAACAGTGTATTTTCCAGTCCGATCACCATTAAATTTCACAACATGAAGCCACAGAAATCTCCATCCTGTTTTACATCATTCCCTTTAGTTGTACTGTATGTTCCAGCAGTTAACCATATGAGCTGATTAACATGGCTGGGTGTTGGATTTGATCATAAGGGGATTCTTTTATGCACAGTGTATGTGTGTGTGTGTGTGTGTGTGTGTGTGTCAGTGTCTGCGAATGTGTGTGTAGGCATGGATCTAATTAGGATTTAGGCAGTTAATGGGCAGAGGCCTGATGGTGTGTGATTGCCAGGGTCTAATGTGTAGCACACTCTTGGGGAACATCAGCCCTCATGTCTACATACACTTGCAGTGGCAGAGAGGCGTTTACCTTACCTCTCTATTTCTTGTCTTTTTTTTCCTGCACATATCTGCTTTCTCTCTCTCTCTCTCACACACACACACACACACACACACACACACACACACACACACACACACACACACACACACACTAACACACTAACTAACTAATGAATATTGGCTGAGGTGAGGGGCATACAGGTTATTCACTTACAAAGCATTTCCTCTGCTTTCATCACCTAGCAAGAGTGTCTCTCACAATGAATGAATCTCAAGAGGGAGAGTAACGCAGAGATTAGGAATTTTATAGGCTTAATATATTATATGCTTCTTGTGAGTCAAATTAGGTACACGCACACACATTTTAAAGCCATCTGGTTTGGACTGAGTCGTCCAGCTCTGTCCCACAGTGCACTAAACTTATGGTGTAATATACACATCTGCTAACTCACAGAACAGGATACTAGCTTCCCTCAGGGCTGCACACTTTGTCATTGTCATGCTCCAGTTGTGCTTTTCAGTGATCTGATTTAGCACACAAACAAATCTCTCACCATCACCAAGAAAATACTGCACTATATGCGACTCTACTGCATTATCATGCTACTGTGACAGCAAGCTTATATGAACAAAATTTACCATCACCGTGTCTGTATTTATTGATACATTACAGGAAAACACAACATTACCCGCTTTCACTTGCATCCAGTGAATTCAATGCTCATACACACCTCAGGTCTCTACAAATTTAAGAGAAAAACATCACTAGATCAATACTTTTTAGAATTCCTTTTTTTTCTTTTACATTTTGACAACCGGACCATTGTTAAAGACAAAGCATTTGAAGAGCAGCAGGGAGTCAAGTGCTTAAATGAATGAAATGAATAAATTAGACAGAGTGTCATATAGTGCGTTGCTAAAGACCCGAGGTATGCAATGAAGAGATAAGGTGACTGCATGAGTTTCATATAAATGTCAATTTGCTGTTCCAGATCACTGACTGCTGTACCACACAGAGAAACTGAAGCTTTGTCATTCTTAAAAGCCTCTGTCAATCAGGATGTGATGCTTTTACATTTGGGTTTGCTTGGAATGAATACAGGAAACCAGGTTAGTTAGTATGAGCATCAATAGCTGCCACGACTGAACAGAAAAGGAAAACAAAGTGGCAATCTGACTGACAAGTGACCTCTGGGAAGTACAAAAGCGCCGCAGCAGCTAGAACTTAACACCAAGATAAGTCTGGATAAACAAAGGATCGAAAGGATTACCAGAGTAAATGGTGCAGCTGGGAAGTTTGCATAGAGGACAGGGAACAAAGAGCTTGTTAGTAGAGAGCTAAGTAGGGGTCATAACTTCCACGTCTATTACGGAGTTACATCAAAGTATTGAAGGATGATCTGAGTCAGTAGAGAGGAAAACAATCTCTGTATCTCCACTGAGGACAAAAATAAAGACAAATAAAATTGTCAGAACACTAAATACTGACCTTCAGATGATTTGTGCTCCTTAATATACTGCAAAGCTGCACATAATAAGACACATCAATATATTTCTGTGGGTGGTGCCCTCCCTTAGTCTCTAAGCTAAATACAATACTGATTACATGCTCCTCTGTCATTCAGCTCATTTACTTCGCTAGTGGAGCTTCGTGACATACTCACACACACACTAATCCCTATCCCGTAATCACCACAGCTAAATGCCTTACCCCAACCCTCATCCTAACCCTAACCTTAAAAGACCTTAGACCAGGCAAACTGTCCTCATAATGCAGGAATGTCCTCACAACAGGGTTTAAAACACAAACACACACACACACACCTTTTCCCTCCCTTGCAACGCTGCCTGCTGTGCCAGTGGGTTGCTATTCTAATTAAAGATGAAATTCCACTGGGAGACGGTGACGGAGGTCATAACAGACGGAGTGACAACAGAACTCAGACGGTGTTGTAGCACCATCAGTATGCCATGGAAAATTACACTGCTGTCCCCTCAGAAACACAAACACCTATGCTTATTAATAAAACTCCTGTGAACGAGAGGGAGCAGGGTATTGTTTGCGACTCTGTAAGGTGTTTATAAGTTCACATAATTAATGTGTGTGAGTATGTGTGTGTGTGTGTGCGTGTGCGTGTGCGCGTGTGTGTTTCTCTAGTGTTGATATGAATATCTGTGTAGGTGTTCTTAGCATGCAAGTAGTTGTGTGTTTGTCTATGTGTGTAATTACATCTCTAATAGAGACATGCATCTCTATTGGAGCAACTCATCAGTAACAGCTGCATGAGAATTAACAACAATAGCTCACACACAATAGTTTTCATAACACAGCCTCTGTAAGTTGTCAGAACAAAAATCAACAAGCTATAGCCTAAACATAAGTACATGATGATCACAATTAAGACAGATGGGAAATGGCTGCATGAGCACGGAAAATACATCCCTACTGAACAAGAAAATGGGAAATTTAATCATTTAGTAAAACATCATGATTTGAAACTTGAACAGCACTCCATAGTGAGTCGTGTACTGTGGCATTTGACAAGTTTTTTGGGGGTAAATAGATAAAACAGCCTGAATCACTAAGTGGGACAGCAGCAGTGACAGGGCATCTCATCCCTACTAATTTCAGTTGTGATGGATTTACCCTGTTTACCTAAAGATTAGTTACCCTCAGTGTTTGAGCCTATCTACGCCTGCCTACTGTAAAATTATGACAAATATGTCCCAGGAGGAATAAGGCAGAGGTGGATGGAGGAAATGGGTTTAAATGTAAGATTTCTGACCATTTGAGTAAAAGAGTAAAAATTTCATTTTGCATGACTGGCCCACTACCCAGGCCAGGTCACTGTAAACAAATCATATGGTAATTAGGTGGATGAGGTTCCAGGTGAACTCAGGCATAGAATTATTAGGTAAATACCTTTAAATATTCCCCTTCTTCTGACCTGTTTTGTGAACTTACCAGGTCTGTTTAGCCTGCTCCTTATTTCTGTTCAAGGCTACAGGTACATTAGCTGCCACCAGCATAAGCAACCCAAATTTCTGACCAAACTGTCAGGATTGTGGGTAACCAGAAAAATTTGTGGAATAATAAGATGATATCTCTGGTTCTGCTGCATTGATTTTGACCCTTTGATCAAACAATGTCATGGGAGTGTAATGCAAACTACAAACTTTGACTAAGTTAACAAGACACAAAAGTAGAGGATGGTTTTCAGCTTCTTTTTCTTTTTTTTGTAAGTGCCTAAAATAATGCCCTCATAGTTATCCCAACAAAAGAAGATGATGGACGAGTGAAAGCAACAAAGAGTGCTTTAATGTGAAACAGGTGCACTAGTATTGTCTATATTAGGTCCTTTACATTACATTATAATAGTGTATTGGGACATTTAGTAGGCAGACACAAACACGCCGGTTCTGTTCCACTCATTAAATGTAAGACGTGTGCACTGATGACAGTTACCTTATGTTTCCTCACACAGTTTATGACTTTAGATGTAATAGCCTGCTAACAAGTCAACATGCTGTACTGTGCTGCTTGTTATACACCATTAAGCAACAAAGAGACTCATGACTGTCTTGCTTTACAAAACATAACTTTTCTTGCTGTCTGTCCTTTGTGTCTGACAAGCTTTCTTTCCACCAACCCCTTTTCAAATGAATCCTTCTAAGACCCCTATTGTTCGTGGTATGGCTGTTACCATGGTGTGGGATCGTAGTCATTTATAGCACTGTGCGTCACCCGAACTGGGACGCTTTTCAACAGAGCTGCACAGAGAGATTAATTTGGTTGGGGAGAAAAGGAAAAGGGGAGAGGAGAGTAGCTAAAAGCGGTGAAGAAGGGAAGCATCCCTCCAAGGACCCCAGCTGGGCACCTGTCTGTACCCTGAAGTGATTTATTTTGGGGAGGGATCATAATACAATTATAATACAGGGCAAAAAGACTCTGCGGTACCATTTGACAACTCCTTGCTGAAAGCAGAGAGATAGCAGCGAGAGCCAACTGCATACAAAATTGAGATCAAGAAGATATTGCCTTTTCATGACTAAATAAGGCTTTAGATTCAAGGTGCTGTGTGGAGTTTTCTTGAAAATAAACACAAGTTATATTTATTTTAGTTTTTCTCACCAAAAAGCAAAATGTGTATTCTAAAGAGAACATCTAAAGCCCTGCTCAGACAAAAATACCCATACAAGTTGAAATTTCAACAATTTGAAGCTTTAGTTTACACCAATGCAACGAGATGAGACAGTATATCATCTCTCTCTGTACTTCCTGCAGGCTTTTCTTTTGTAACTGGATATAATTTGTAGTGTCTTAGAATGTGAATGAGGGTAGTGATAGTGAGTTCCTTGTTATGTAGTTGCATTTCTAGCATTAATTTACAGGGGAAAGCAGAATAAAAATGAGAGGGTTGAGAATTAGGTGCTGTCCTTTGAGAATGTGACAAAAGGCAGTTTGTTTGTTGAGCTTATTTGAGTACATTTTAAGGCTCATGTCATACTGACACAACTGTTCTTCTTCTTCATCCTCAAAAAAGTTATCTTCTCTTTCCTCCATTCCAAACTCTGCCATTTTAACCATCTGACAGTTTGATGACCCGACCAGCAAACCTCACGTTGTAAACTCAGCCACGGCTGACTTGACAAGCTGAGTGGCACCATCAGCCAGCTTGAGTCGAGCCGACATGGGCCACTTTACACTGCTGCAACTTTTCCCTGCTTTTTTCTAAAACGTTTTTTTTTATCATCATGACTCCTTGGTCTGAATTGAGCTTAAGAAAAACTGAATGTGTGAATAAATCCTTCCTTGTGAAGCATTTGCACGGCTGATCCTTAAAATATGTTTGATTAAACTTAATTTACATCCATGTTTATTAGCTACCCAAGTCCTCTTCTTCACTGCCTTTGCTGGCCTATTGTGTGTTAGCTTTATTAGTCTAAATATCCTGCCTGCTGTATATGATTTAAACTAACAAGAATGTCTATAACTCTTTTTCTGTGACTGTATGTCATCATGTGTAGGACTCCACAGGTTGCTAAATGCCATGCGCAGGCACAGCCCTGAAATAAGTTGTTTACATAGCAAAGGAGGAATAAAAGCCTTTTTCCTTTCACACTTCCTTGTGTCGACATTAGGCCACCTCGAGTCAACATCAAAGCATCCTGCTAAGACAGGATGCAAAGTGCCCTTCCATCCACCGAGCCAGCATTCGTTCTGTTACCTCTTTCTAAATAAAGTGTGGCACTTCTGCACATCATATAAATATAAACATTCATCATATGGAGATGGAGCACACATCTATGCACCTGTGTCAGTATGTGTGTTTACCTGTGCAGCCTCTCACTTAAGAAACACAAATGTGTACACCTATGAAACAGCACATATGCATGAGCACACACCTTGACACACAAGACAAAGAAGGCTGCTGCTTTTGAATTAAGTGTAGAAAATAAGAGGACACAGTGGTGAATATTGAACAGATAAGATAAAGATAAAAGCTAAAAAAAAACAACTGTACAACTTTGTTCTGTAAGACAAAGATGAAGCTGTGCAAAGGTAGAATGGTGACCCAGTTCCAGTGGGTGTCTTAGTTTGCAGCAGCTCTTATACATTAGAAGGCAAAGAAAGTATAGCGCTGATATAGTCTACAGTATAATTCAACCTCCAATGTCCAGGAGACCTCAAATTATTGAGAAGAACCAGAGAAGATGTCAAAGATAGATGGAGGACTATCCTGTGCTCAAATACATTTTTCACACTTCAGTGGCTTTTGACCTTCCCTTCATTTGGCTTCTCTGCAATTAAAAAGCTTTTTCGCAGCTCAAGAAATACAGAAATACTGTGTTTATCAGAGTCAGAGAGGAGAAAAGTCTCACTTGCTCGGGGTCTCACTCCCATTCATTTAATCAGCAGTACACAGGTGATTGGGTTTCATCTCTGTAAGTCTGAGTATCTTTGTGATTTGCTCTAAGTGGACATTCAGCCTTGGTAACTTAAGTGTTTACCTCACTGAGAGCGGACGGATCACCTTCTGTCTGAAAGGTCACATCAAAGGAGGTGACTATAATCAGCATAGAGCCCATGGCTCATGGTTAGATGAAGCTGTAGGGTATGGGGCGTTTTTTGTGCCAGGGATTACATAACTGAGCACACAGAGTGGATACGCTCAGCTGTCCAATGTATGCCTTGTACGTGTTGAAAAATCCATTTGATTCCAATTATATTTGATGGAAAAACTGGATTTCATCTGATGTCATGACGTAATGACGAGGGCGACATACCATAGGACATAACTACGAGCAAGAGGGTGTAACGGCAATGCAGCTGCTATTTTGTACTATTTTACTTTACTCATTGATAGCGTACATGAGGATAAGTGCACAGATAACTTGCATATATGTGTACAAGAGGATAAACGCGTGGTTGACGTACGTATGTGTGTGTGCGAGGTTAAGTGTGTGTGTGATCTGTGTGCGGACATACGTTTGCCGCCAGGCATTGGTTAATCTGGTTATGTTGCAATCAGCTAACATAAGTACACTGTTGCTAGCCTTTCACACTGCCTATTAGATAGCTGTGGTTTAGTGTAATCCATTCTTCATACCTCCAATCTAATGTTTATGTGTGTTGAATCTGTGTATTATTCAAGACTATGTCCCAAGAATCTATATGATGTTAGATAGTGTATTGCAGCAGCTCGTTTGTGCCATTAGGAGTGGAGGTATATACTGTACTTCCTGTCTCTGTTATGAACGTCCTGTACTGACCAATGGCTGTTTTGAATTTTAAAATCAATCGGATCAGGACCTGTTACTAGTGTCCTAAAGCGACTGTGCAGTCGCAACAGATGCAGGAAAAGACTGTGGGCGGTCTCTTTTTTATTCCATCCCTGGAAGTTTCTTCAGATGCAGAGGCGAGGGAGTGTATGTTTGTACTATCATTGGTCACGGTGCCTGTTAGTTAATGAGAAATCTAGTAATGATCATCATGATTGTCTGCACAGTTTGGTAATTGCTGGCACAAAGAACACCCCATAGCAGGGCACCACATGCTGTGTGACTGAAGCTATGTTCAGAGGGCTTTTGGACTGTTTTTTACTGTTATACACAATATAAAATGTTGATAATCTTGTGTAGAAGGCTGATAAAGGTTGCTAGGTTAGATTGGTACCAGTGCTTAATGGTGGATCAGTGAGCGGGTAAGAGAAAAAAGTGTCTGAAGTCATAAGAGAACAAAGATGCATTTTTTTCCACTGTTCTTTGCATTGTGATGTGTTGTGTCTTTACCAGCTGGGAGCTCTGCTCTGCTTGTCATTAGGACTTTTTGTTATCACTGCAAGTTTGACAGTATCACCATTAGTGTAACAATAAGCCTTTATTGTTTGTATCAACTATCAACTATAGGTCACAAAGGTTTAAACCTTTGCCGGAAAATGGAGTAATAGAGGTTTAGCCAGCGTTTACTGCTTCAAGAATTCAGTGAAAACTGTTGTCTTCACTGAATTCGTGTTTTAGCCAAACTCTCTTCATGATAACACAGTGTTAAAGCTGAATATGAAGAAATTCAAGGTCTGACTAAAGTAGTAAACAAACACAAACAAAACAACAATTAAAAACAGAATTTTTCGACATACAGATATAGACAAAATCATTTCATATTTACCCCCCTTCAGACTTCCTTCTCTTTCCTTCTCCTCTTTGGTGTCATTCTCCTCAAACATCAATATCTGCCCCAGTGTGAAATTGTTATTCCAGCCTTGGCCATCATGGACACAAATCTATAGACAAAAGAGGAAAATGGAGAAAGAAGAAGAAAAATAGTGAGGCTACACTCACTGAATGAAGGCATTCTGGCAATTGAAGAAATAGATACAGTGTAACAGCTATCATTCACGCTCATCATGAATCCTTTGTTTTCCACTCGTGCTCTTTGTCGATAAAAAATAGGTCTACATTGAATGTTAGAAATAGGACAGTTATGATAGTCTGGCCCTTTCCTTTATATCCTATTATATCCCTTTATACACCTGCCATATGCATACACTACCTTGTGGAAACAAGCATCTAAATTCAGTGTGGACAAAATGAAGATAAAATATAACAACAAATCCAATGTTATTGTACAAGTACAGGTAGGAAAGTCTAATTCTCTAACCCAGCTCATCTCAGAAAACCCTCCAGTACTAATAATAAGATTGTCAATTATGTCAAGAATACATGCAAGATGACTCACTTTTATTGCATTTACATTAGAAATTAAAACAGTATATAAAAAACAATCTTTGGGAAGATTCCCATGGAGGTGGTTTGCTGAAAACAGCTGCCTGTTGTGGCTGAAAAGGAGGTTGATGAGATTGAATCAAACCAATAAAATTACTGGATGCAAACTCAAAACAATGAAGTGAAAGACATGGACATTCTTGATAGACCTGAAGGGAACTGCAGAGTCAGGTAATAATTCTCTGTGTTTCACTATGTATGCCCCCCTTTGTACATGTGGTCTTCTAACCATTTCTTAATAAATAAATATTGATTTGTGCAGCTGTACAGAAGCCTCACCTGCGTCAAGCATAACATGCAGCAACACACAAACCTGAGACCTTCAGGTTGTCTTGAAATCCACAACCCCGGACATCTGCATTGAAACTTGACCTTGACGTTAACCTTGAAATCCCCCTGTGATTAAACCATCTTATTCAAAATCTTTTAGTCGCTCATTTTGGATGAATGCCATCTTGTGAGGGCAACAAAGTGCAACTTTGCCTGGAGGCCTGTGATGTAGCTGTTGGATACACTGTGCCAATGTGCCACAGGGAGCTTCCTTGAAGTGCCAGGTGGCTGCCTGGATCTCAGTGACTGTTCTGTTTCCACAGCTGTTACAGCAGTAAAAGCTTTGCTGTAGCTTCTGGCCAACAATATCAGCTTCCCTGGAGCAGCATAGGGGAGACAGGAGGTGGGCATCCTGTGGCCAACATTTGCAGTAGATGGCACTGATTCCTTTGTTGTTCAGTGAAAATCACCTCTACATCTGCCAGAGTATTTCACTATTATTACCCACGCCATTTGCAGCTGCCATCACATGTTCAGCTTCGGGGCCACTTCTGAATCAGAGATCACAGCTTTGGTAAGGGCCAAATGCATGAGGACAGAAACCACCCCAACCTTATTTTCTCTCTCTTACCAAGGGGACAGGTTCAAATAGTTGAAATGGGCAGCCTGTGTTTAGAAGTATTAGATTTCTTTGCTTTCTCATTAAGTCTGCCTACAGCTGAGAATTCCCAGTGGCCTGGCCAGCCAATTGGACCAGAGTGTCAGACCAATGTTAGAAATGCAAAATGAAATGAATCAAAGCAAAAACATCACAAGGCAGATATATTCACTCAGAAATGCAGAATCTTAGCCTCCCATCTGCTTTTAACCTGATCGTATGATGTCTGTCTGCCATCAGATGTTACTGGTCACACAGACGCATTAATACAACGTTGGTGCGTGGATTGTATGTGTGGTGAAAAAATAAAGAATGCAGGAGTAAGAGAGAAAGGGAGCAAGGGAATAAGTGGAGCTCAGAAGAGCTGCAGGGTGCAAAAAAAAGCATTGCTAAATGCTGCAAAATGCAGATATGCTATGTCTGAGCAATTAATTAGCGATTAATTAGTGTTAAAAAACACAGCACCTATGCACGCATAACGCCACATCTACCTTTAGTTGATTCTGTGCTTTAAAAATCACATCAAAACTTAATTTTGCTCTGCAGGAACGCAGGAGTAATGTTTGCATAAAAACAGTGCTGCTGAGGTTGTGATAAGATTTATTTATGATGCAATTTAAACTAATTTCGATGTGTAAGAGGACTCTGATGTGTTTGGCGACTCACGGTAGTTGTTTATGAGCAAAAAAATCAAAACAAATCAAAGGTGCTTTTTTTGTATTGAAGCCATGGTGTTATATAAAGCAGTGGTTGTCAGTGCCTGACACTGTGGGCAGCAAAATCAACAAAATCTTTTCCCAACAATGGTTCCTTTTTTCTATGGCTGCAGCTTGTCCACTATTCAAAGTTTGATCTTTTGCTCTTTCTGTCCTCAAGTGCCCTTGGACAATACACTGAAAATTGGCTACTTGCTCCTGATGGCTAAATGAGTGATAGATTGTTAAGCAATTTGTCCTCTACCGTAGAAGAGCGCGATATAAAGCACAGTCCATCTACTATTCTTGGATCAGTGTGACCACACTTGAATAACAACATATATTCCTGGTAAGGTAATAAGCTGCCGGCCAAGTTTTGACTGACAGACAAAATGAACAGGAGTCATCTGGTGCAGAGTTAGAAATTAATATTCAGTCTCTGTTTAGATAAAGGAGCTTGTGAGTGTTTGGATTTGAAAATAGTATTCAGGAGTAATAAAAATGCATCTAAAGGAGAAGTGACTATGTCAAGCGAGGTAAGAAAATGCTGTTATAAATGTAACAAAGAACTGACAAAGTAAGATACACACCCAGCTGAGCATAGAAAGAAAAAAAGACTTAACCTAAAGCATTGAGATTTTGTCTGTGTACGTGTCCAGGGGGAATGAAAGTCCTCAAGCAAATGCAATGAGGAGACAGTGACAAGCATGTCAAAGACTGAGCAGTCAGTCAGAAAACTTAAGCAGAGAGAAAATACTCATTGGGATTACCAGCACCACTCTGAAGAGATCAGCCAGGTGCATATAAAGGGAATCTGGAGTTCGTTGTTTCTTGTGTGGCATCAGCACACAAGACTCTGGCTCTGCAGTTCTGATTATTTCCCGTCTCTGTGTCATAAACCTCCAGGGACAGCAAAGGTTGGGGGGGATGCGTAGTGAATGTAAACGATAATGTGATAGAAAATGAATTGTCTTGGGTGGTTGGCTTTGTCACTTAGGGAGGGACGGCTTCCCAATATTGTTTTTCCACAACACCGATCCAAACCCAAATTCTTCAAACAGGAAACAACTTTCCTCTTAACACTGGATGCTACAAATGTCATCGTGGTGTGTAAAGTCATTTTGGGTAAATCAGCTCAGTGGTTTTTGCCAAAACAATTAGTAAAATTAAATTACATTGAAATTTGTTCAATGCGCATTTGAAATGAATGTCTCATAATAATTTTGTGTAGAAATAACTTTTATGAATGTTAAACAACAAGACAGAGTTTGGGACCTTTTTTCCCTCATTAAGGCCTGTCAGGCAGCTGCCTACCAGGCTGCCAATCACAGATGGGCCGCTTTTCTGCAGTGATCGAACAGCAAGCGAAAAGTAAACTGCGTCATTGTATAGGAAAAGGCAATGCCTTGGATTTTTGTTTTTGATTCAATACTGATGTGAGGTCCACTTGGTGTTGATGTAGTCAACTGAAATAATAAATACCTCAGTGTGCGCTATATTGACTGAGAAAGCTATTGTTCCTCCAGCACCAGCATCGTCACGGTGACATACCTCGGGGCAAGAATTTACAACAGGGCATTTCAGCTTCTCACTTTGCCTGCATTGTAAATAGCTGCTGCCAGCGGCAAAATGTCACCCTAAAATACAAGTGCAGAGGATGTTATGGATGAGGATACATTTTACACAGTTTTTTGTCTTGATATTGGATATTCCTCTATATGTATTTGAGCCAGAGTATACGGCTGAAGAAGCAAGGTGGAGAGAGGCAGAGGCTCCTGCAACCTGAGCTGCACGTAGCTAACAGCCACTGGTGGTGCCTTTGCTAAAAGTGCTTGTTCATACCAACAGAATCTGAATCATCCTGCTGCAATGAATTTCAGTGTGGGCAGTTTGTTGGATGCTGCTGCTGCTGCTGCCAACCCCGGGAGAGCCTGTGTGCAATGCATT